>NC_141374.1:16478612-17078612 GCF_963921425.1 Dryas octopetala | reverse complement strand
GTCATGCATGATCAACAATGTCTGAAAAGCTGGTGCATACTTTGTGTGTGTTGTGCCCAAATTGAAATTGGTGTACCCCTGAATCCCTCACTATCCTCTTCTCTTCTCCTTCTTCACTCTGTTTCTTCTGTTTCTTCTTCATTATGTTTCTTATTCTTCTTCTTCTTCTTCTTAACTATGTTTCTTCTTCTATAGATGGGCTGTGAAAACTGTGGAACAAAGCTCCTATCTTTTCCTGGTGTTGTTTGTGACCTTGTTACTTGTGGATCAATTGAAAGTATATTAATTGAATTAGCAATATGCCATGGCCATTGAGAT
This sequence comes from Dryas octopetala, assembly GCF_963921425.1. Classification (NCBI taxonomy): domain Eukaryota; kingdom Viridiplantae; phylum Streptophyta; class Magnoliopsida; order Rosales; family Rosaceae; genus Dryas; species Dryas octopetala. Next base: position 17,078,294 of record NC_141374.1, on the reverse strand, counting down.
TAGTAAATGTAATCTAAGATACAACACAGAATCTGAAGCATATCACACAAAAGGAAGAGTTCATGGGCAAAATTGAGTGTATTCTTTAACATAATGAATGACATCTGTTTACAAGAAGAATTACAGAAATAAAAAATCTGAGTATTAAATGACTGTGTAAACTATATAACATTTGAGCATTATATATATGGACACTCTCTAAGCTGAAAACTTATTAATCAAAATGGAGCATAATTAAAATCCCCTTGGGTGGTGGATATCTTTATTAGCATAGCTAGCACCTCCTTCATGTTTGGTCTAGACTGTGGTGCCTCAGCTGTGCACTTTATGCCAACCTTAAGTAGCTCACACATCTCCTCTGCCCCATCAACCAGCCCAGACCCCATAAGCACAACAGGTATCACAGAACGATTGAATCCTAGCCGTCCATTTCCCATCACCCTTCTAGCCCATTCCACCAGACACTCCTCTCCTCCATCCACTGCTCTCCTCCCAGTTGCCAACTCCATTGCCAGCACTCCATAACTGTACACATCGCCTTTGGTTGTGGCTTGCCATGTCTGCCCATATTCTGGTGCAACATAGCCAATAGTCCCAGCCACCATTGTGCTCACATGGCTATCCCCTACATCAACAATTCTAGCCAGCCCAAAATCTGTCACTCTTGCCTTCCCATCCTTGTCTAGCAGCACATTGCTAGCCTTCACATCGCGGTGCACAATAGCAGGGAAGCACTCATGGTGTAGAAACACCAAGGCTCGAGCCACATCAACTGCCACATCAACGCGTCTTCGCCATGTTAGTCTTACTCTATCGGATATAAGATCCTCCAAGCTCCCACCTTTCATGTACTCATACACTAATATTTTCTCTGAACCATCAAGACACCAACCATGAAGAGTTACAAGATTTGGGTGTGGCCAACCAAACCCATTTCCACTAAGAACCTCCATTTCAGCTCTGAACTCTCTTTCACCTTCAAGTCCTTCTCTTTGAAGCTTCTTCACTGCTACTTCTCTCCCATCAGGCAATACTCCTTGGTACACTGTTCCAAACCCTCCCTTCCCTATGATCCTATTTTCTGAAAAATTGCATGTAGCTTTCAAAATGTCAGCATGTGTAAAAGCTGTTTTGTCCAAACGAATGACCTTGACAGTATCTGATAACCATGGCGATGAACAGTTTGAACTTGAGGCCAAATCATGCCGGTATTTGATGTCCTGCAACAGATACCCGGGTAGCTCTGCTGGGCTCTTCATCATTAAGCAGACTATGAGTGAAAAAACCCCACATATCAAGAAAGCTAGTATGAGAACTAAGAACACCAAATATACAGTAAAGTTTCTAGAATGTTTTGGGTGTCCATTTGGTTCCTTTGGTGGCCAATCTCTGGAGTTGATGAATTTTGGAAGGAACAAGAGGGGATCACCAAGGTAGGACTCTTTCTCAAATGTTGCCAATTGCCCACTTGAAGGAATTGAACCAGCGATGAGTGGATTGTATGAAATGTTGAACTTGCTTAGCTCAGTCAAGCTGTTTAAGCTTACAGGAAAGGTGCCAGAAAAATTGTTGTAGGACAAATCAAGGTTCTGCATGCACTTAATATTCCCAATTTCCATTGGGATTTGGCCCGAAAAATTGTTCATACTAAGGTTTAACACTACAAGTGGCATTTGTCCAATCTCTGCAGGGAGCTCTCCAGAGAAGTTATTGAAACCCAAATGCAACATACTAAAATTGTGCATCTTACCAATATCTGGAGGGACATGACCTGAAAGTTGATTCCCACTCAGTTGAATATAACCAGAGATTTTCAATGTCCTTACTGAAGAACCAGCAGCACATATGGGAAAAAGGCCATTTCCTTTAAGTAGCCGATCCCATATGTTTCGACAACTCCTCCTAGTAAGGATTGTATATACAAAACTGAATGGAGGGTAGTCTGCAGGAATCCATCTCTTCATTGCTAAACACTCCCCGGATCCGGCTATGATCTGATCATTGTCCTGATTGTTTGTTTCAAATGTTGGTCCAAAATTTGTCCCAATATTTGTGAATTCAGATGGGATTTCCCCATAGAGCTTGTTGTTGGCAAGGTTAAGCCACAACAAGCTAGTACAATTTCCTAACTCCGGCGGAATTGGACCTGTTAGTAAATTGTTTGCAAGCATCAACCACAATAGATTGCTCAAGTTTCCTAAGGTGGCGGGAATTGCCCCGGTTAGACTGTTGAAGGAAAGGTCCAGTGCTTGAAGGAGTGACAAATTTCCATAATCTGGTGGTATAGTTCCATTGAAGTTATTGTAGGCAAGGAACAAGAACTTCAAGCTTGGCATTTGAGCAATTTCAACTGGTAGAGGACCTGTTAAATTGTTGTGGCTGAGGTCTAAACGAGAAACATTTGGTAGCTTGAGAATTCCAGACAAATATATACCACCAGTGTATGAATTTGAGTGCAATACAAGAAACTTCACCTGCCTGAATCTCCCAAAAATCTCCTGTATATCCCCACCAAAATTGTTCCTACTCAAATCCAAAAAGATCAAGTTGTTCAAATCCAAAAGGGATTCCGGGATCGCTCTAGAAAAGCTGTTATTGCCCAAGAACAAGGCTTTGAGGCTCGAAATCTTTCCCATCTCTGAAGGAATTGGCCCCGAAAATTTGTTTCCCCAGAGATTCAGTACAACCAAATTCTGGCAATTTGAAATATCTCCTGGAACTCCACCAGAGAGACCATTTTCTGACAGGTCCAAATTGACCAAGCTACAATTCTTTGCGAAAATGGAGGGCGAAATAGTCCCACTCAGATAGTTTTCAGATGCTGAAAACTCCTTAAGCCTGGTGAATCCAACCCACACCTCACCACTCAAATTGTTTGAGCTCAAATCCAAGTACTGCAAATTCAAGCACTCATCAAAGCAGTGATCAATCTTACCAGTAAAGTTATTGGCTGAAACATTGGCAACCACAAGGTTTCTGCAATTTCCAGGGAAGCTGAGCTGAATCTCCCCATAAAACCTGTTGACAGACAAATCAAGAACCTCCAATTGATCCAACCCAGTTAAGTTGAGGTGGCACTCAAGAATGTTATGTGACAAGTTGAGGTGTTTGAGGCTGTGGCATTGACTCAGGTCCTCTGCAGGGACAGCTCCACTCAGAGTGTTCGTGGAGAGGTCAAGGTGTGCGAGTGCTGTCAGTGCTGAGAAGTTCCCAAACATCTTGCCGGTGATTTCGTTCCCGGAGAGGTCAATAGCACTGACTCTGCTCCTGTCTTTATTGCATGAAATTCCAAGCCACTCACATGGGTTGTTGCTGTGCTGGTCCCATTGTGAGTAGTTCCCTTGGTTCACTTTGTTGTGTTGTTTCAGGAATTCTTTAAGGCTTAGCAGAACTTCCCTGTCTGTGTCTAGAGACTCTCCTGCTACAACAGATGCTGTCAAAGTGAAACAAAATCAACAACAACAACTTGTTAGTACTTGTGTTATTGTATTCAGCAGAATCGTCCTCGCAAAACGAGCAAATGGGTTCTATTAAAAATGAAAAATATAAAATACCCATTAAACAAAAATTTAGAGGAGTACCTGTGATCTTGATGATGAGGACTATGATTAGAGAAGATACTACGCGCCATGAATGAGTTTTTTTCTTGGTTGGGTTCATGATACAACTTGCTTTTCTTGGTTTCCAATTCTTGTTTGCAGAAACTTTGGAGATGATCAGGTGCAAGCTAGAATTCCATGAATAATAATATGGTCAAAATTAAAAATTAAAAGAATTGTAATTTAGAGGTCCAAAGTATGTGCAAATATGATCGTGTTGGAATGTCGTTGAAGGCAGAGATGGCCTGCACATACGTACATACACACACACACACACACACCAAACTAGGCTTGGAACAACGTCCTTCTCAATTTTTCTTCTTCTTATATTTTTTTGTTTTTTTTTTAAACTGTTTAATTATTAAAAAATTAATTATTGGTTGAAAGTAATAACAATATTTGCTTGATGGCGTTGATTAGTTAGAAGGTAGGGGGGGTTGAGCCGCCCATGTTGACCGGTCTGCTTAAACCGGCTTGGCCTTTTGACTCAGGAGAGAAGAGACAGACAGAAAAAGAGTCTTATGTCTGTCTATGCTTTCACGTTGGTTTGTTTGGATTCTAGAAATTGACATTTTTTTTGTGTTCTTTAATTTCTTTCTTTGCATTTAATAAGAAGCAGAATCATATGCTAAACAAAGAAATGGAGGAAATAAGGAATAATTAAATGGCTGGTTTTGTTGGTTGTTAGGTTGCTTTGTAAATCCAATCAAAACTACTGACAAGAAAGGGAATAATATTTTCAAAGTCAAAGGGCACCATTGGTTTTGGAATTTGATGCAAAATGTTTGAGAAAATTGAAATTTGTTCTCCAACCAGAAGTTTGGGTTAGACCCGTTTCCTATTAAACTTTGATTATTCTGATTAAGAGCAATATTTTTTTTTTTCTTACGTACAGCTAATAGTAATAGTTTGCATCATGATTCTTATAACAAATCTGTGGAATTGTTAGTTTAAGAAGACAAGGGTTAGAATTCAGGGTAAACTTGATTAACATATATACTAATATGGTTATATATGTCATGGTGGTGGCTCACCTAACAAAGTACATATAGATGCTAACATAATAAAATAATATGTGTCTAGAGAGAAGGTAGAAGTTGTGAATAAGCTTTTGTGTATAAGACAATAACAGAATAGTAATGAATGTACCAAAACAAAGTCTTTCAGGTACTTCCCACCAACTTTCTAAGAAATTAATGGGGTCTCACCATCTGAGAATCTGAGATGGAGCACACATCTGCTTATTGGGCTTAACTCCACAATCAGCATGTCACCTCTTTCTTCATGAGAACCAGGATTTGGGAAACATTAATTTGGATAATTTAAGTCCAAGACACTGATAAAGTTGGTTTTGGCTGTTGTAGTCAATAAAGGCTGTTTTGGTATGCCAAGTAAGAGATTAAAAGCATATAGTCCTATTCAGCAGGTGAGTTGGAACTTATTATATATCTTAATAATATTATAAGGAAAACTTATTCATTTTTACATTGATTTTCACCTCCTACTAATAACCTTTGTCCTGAATACCCTCTTGGAATGGTGTACTTGTTGGCCGGCAAGGTCATATGCCATGCTGCAGATTAGACTTGAAACAATTGGTTTGGTTTGGGAAATATGTGATTGTTTATCCCAATTATGAGTTGAGATCTAATTAATTAATGTCAATAATACAAAGCTCTTTTCTTTCTCTGCTATAGTTCACACACCTTTTGTTCTTATTTCTGCAGAAAAATTCTTGGTTACCAAACAGATGTTCCTTGAGGGAACTGTCGTATCTAAGTCATCCATATGATTAACACTAAAAAGTCCTTATATGAATATCTTATATATAAGATAAGAATAATACGTAGTATAAACAAAACAAGCAAAAAAGTCCCAGACAGACCAGACACAGAACTAACCAAGAAAATTACATAAAGGGTTCTATTGCAATTAATTGCATACTTATTATCATGTGAATCCATTTAAAAGTAACCAGTCAAGGAACATGTTTTTTTTTTTTTTTTTTCTCTTTGATGGGTTTGAATCGTTTGATTAATGTGCAAGCCAAGCTATATGGGAATCTATGAACTGGTCTCTGTCCAAGCTAGAGAGGGTTATATTATATATGAGTTTTCAATTAAGGGCAGTGTGACCACACATGTGCGTCATATATATATATATGGGTTAAATGGGTCGGCCAGACAGGTCGTGATCTTGGATTTGGCTTCACGGCAATGCAAACGTAACTCTTTGTGGGACGTGGGTTGTCACTATTTGCTTATCATTTTCTTTTCTATTCAACAAAATCAAAGTCAACATGGAGAAGGAGGACTCTGTTTGTCAACTATTGTATATGCAATCTCTGATCTTCATTTGTTGGGTTGCGAGAGAGAGAGCTATAGCTTTAATGTGCTTCTTGTTGGGGGTGTTGTCATCATTGTCCGACTATACAATTTGACAAAACAATTCATCCAACTAAGAAGTTTTTCATTGGCCTATAGAGCATTATTGTTTATATAATGTAGAATGTTTAGACACAAATAAAAAATAAAGTGAAAGAACCTTCGAAATTAAGAGGGTTAGGGTATTAGAGTAAATTACTAAGAAAAAGTCACTAAATAATCTGAAAACTTGCATGTCAATTTGAATTTGTGATACATACTAGGGTTTATTACACAAACACTCCCTAAGATTTTTTGTGTTTTCACATACACCCCCTTAGGTTTTGACCCCTGAGGTTTTAAATAATTTTCACATAACTTTTCATTTTAACAGAAGGGGTTATATATGTGAAAATGACGATTTAAAACCTCAAAGGGTATCGTTGTAATTTTTGAAATCTCAGAACGTGTATGTGAAAACACGAAAAACTTTATGAGGTATTTATGAAATTAACTCTATATACTTCCAAATTAAATTACATCTTTTTAATCTTAACACGTTAATTTTGTATTAAATTTAAGTTGTGCTATCTTAATGTGTTAAAATTATTATCAATAGTTTAGGATTTAATTCACAATTTTTTAATCAACTCACCAGTACGATCTGGTTTTTATAACCTCGAGGCTAAAGGAGGAGTACTAGAAGGAACTTCCAAGTAATTAAAATGGAGTCAAGCGTGCACATATATACTAAGTTTAATAAACAAAAATAGAATAATAAGGAAATGAACATCTCCATCTCCATTAATTTAGTTGCACTATGAAAAGTTCTTTTTCTAATTTTCCTAGATAAACTAATCTTCGAAATTAAGCGTGTGACAACAACACAATGAAAAACTTATGAAGCACTTATCCTCTACTAAATCATGTCAGACAAGAAAGGAATCTTCTACTAATGATGAGGTATTCGAATGTGGACATATAAATAGTGGGTTCTTTTATATGAATTATTGTGATGAATGATCCAAATATCTCAGTTTAATAACATATATATGGCTCTCAGCCAAAAGTTCTAAAAAATACAATATTCGATTGGTTTCGAATATTGAAGCATATTGGCCGGCCCATTGCTCATGAATTCGCTTCCAAATTGCAAAGAATAACAGCCTCGGTGATATGGTCAAGTGCATTTATCTAATAGTAAATTAGTAATACCCTAATAAAGAATCTTAGGAAAATATGATAATGTCACACTTGGATCATCTTTTTCTGAGTTGCTCAATTATTCAAGTCCATAATTTCATTTACAAAATGTATATTCAGTAATAGATTTGAAACGGCTATCAATTTGACTTAAATGACAAATCAAATAAATCAAAAGAAAGACCAGCCAAGATAATAATACAACACGACAACATTGCACACAACTTGTTATTTATTAATTAATTATAGAAATTGATCGATTTCAAAGTAATTACTAGGATGAGCCCATGTTTTTCTTTTAATTAAGAATTATCTTGCGGTTGATATTTTCTCAAGTAAAGCCGTAAAGGATAATTAAGAGCCTATTTAGTAATACTTTTGTTTTTTTATTTAAAATAAATTAAAGAAGAAACAGCGAAGAAAAAGATGAAAGAGATCTCTAGAAGACATATCAATATCATTATGAGGTCTTTAGCTAAAATCCAGACAAAGCATATAATCTTTTGAATCATAATGTTGAAACTATTGAAGAACAAAGTTAAGTAGTCAAAGCCAAGATAAGAATAGGTTTGTGTTATAAACCATGTTTAAAATCCATGAATCATGTGTCTAAGATAAGAATACCACGCACACACGTACACACATATATTTCTCCCCTTTGAAATTGGACTTCAACTACTTCATGTCTATGAATAGTTGTATATAAAGAGTTCGGATATTTTGTTGATTTTTGTCGGATAATCTTGTTTTTATATCTAAAGCTATATCATTTTAGATTTGTATTTTTAATCATCTTTTCAATACAAATTTTAAACACCAAATATTAATTATACTTAACTTTAATTTTTAAACTTGATGTCATGTTGGATATAAACACAATACTAACACAAAAAAGATGATCAAAAGATCATACTTTCTATACAAAAACCTTGTTGCCATACTAAATTATGCGAATGCGATGATTTTTCTAGTCAATATACAACTCAATTAGTACATTAATAAGTTAATAGGATTCTTAATTAATACTAATCTCTGGTCAAGCATGTACAACAATCCCCACATCACCCGTGTGCTAGAAAGTTAATTTACACCCTTCTGGTCTGAAAAATGCACTTAATTGCAATCTTGTAAATTATATAGTACTTTATTCATAGCCACTCTTTTTTTTTTGGCCAAAAAAGAGTGGTCCATGGGCCATGGACCCATTCCATTGCTCACACGTGCGGTGACCGTTGACCTTAATAGTATGTGAAGAAAGAAAGTAAATTCACAGTTCACACTTATATATGTGCATGCTAATTGCTAATCCTAAGGCTAAAACTGTTTTGGCTTTAATGGGGATTGACAAGGGCTAGCTACATTAACATATCATATTATCATCTTCAATTGTACTTGCAGAGCTCAATTATTCAAGTAAATATATTAATTCAATTAAAAATTAAATGTATATTCAGTAGTATAATTATATTTTATATATTTTTTTTTATCAAAATAGTTATTATATTTAGAACTCCTTGACTCTTTTTTTCTTTTTCAAAGTGAAATGCTACTTGGGCTTTCCCACCTGGTTGCATGAAGGTCTAAACATTTTTTGGATCCATTGAATGTGGGCTTTCCCAACTGGGCTTACCCCTAGCCCAAACTTTAGCCCACCCCAGCTATTAACCTCATATCTAAACCCTCTGTTCACTTCCGATTCTGAGCTAAACCCTCTCCCCCTTTCATTTCCAAGCTTCATTTTCGATTCCAAGCTTCAAAATGCTGTACTGGGTCTGCTCAATGCCACAATGTGCAAACTGATGTTATAATAAACTTTTCAGCTGTGAAGTACCTTGAATTCAAGGATTACAGCCTCTAAGGTGGCATGTAACTCAGACTTTAAGGTGGCAAACCTGTTGGTATGGTCAGGCAGTTGCCTGAGGTCAGTAATGTGGAGACTGTCCGGATACTAGGCTATTCTTCTGTTTTGGAGAGCATTCAAAATTACAATCTATTAATTTTCATTAATTTCGGCAGTAAATTAAGCTATCAGTTTGTTATGTTTGTATCATACACTGTTTGTTGGGTGAAGAAGCTCAAATCTTTGAGACTGTATGTCCACTTCATGCTCAAGTAGTCAAGTGAATGATATATTACGACCAACAATCTTGAGAGTTTTGTAGAAGGGATGGTAATGTAAATACTCTTCTCCAGGAGTAGCCGAGTAGGACACATATCCCACAATTGATATTTTCAGAGGTTCAAAGATATGGCAAGAGTACTGTTCAAATATGTCAATTTGGAACTGAATGCTCCTCAGGAAAATGATCAATTATAAATAAGAAAGGAAGATGTGTGTACAAGACATATGAAATGAAAGCATAAGGAATGATTTTACAAGGAAAAAACACAAAAAAATAAGAGATCGTTGTTATTGATCCAAGCTCCTGATACAATAACCAATAATGCTGCTAGAATTTGCCATTCACCTAAACAAAGAGCAACTAGAATTTCATGTTAAGTACCTTGCCTAATGGCTGATATTTTTTTCGTGTTTCGTCATGTATGGGAGGGTTAAGTTCTGTAGGGGCATCATATTCATATGCAGGAGGGTTAAATTCTGTAGGAGCATCATATTCATATGCAGGAGGCTTAGTTACCTCCCTAAGTGCAGCAAGAGCAGCTTTTCTCTTTTGCTTGTGCTCTCGCCAATGCTTTATCTTTTCCTCCAGTCCTGCTTTAGCTTGCTCAGCTAGATCAGCCCTAGTAACTGCCTGTTCTGCCCGGTTCCTAAATTGTGCAATCTTTTCCAGTGCAACTCCCAACTCCTTCTTCAAAGTTTCCAATTCAGACTTATTGTCCATGGTGCTTAACTGACTAAAACCTTCCTCCAATGACAAGGGAATTTGACCAGCCTTCTCAGCCTTCATAATCCAGGACTCATATTCCTTCAATGAAATAGTTACTTGGGCATCATTCTCATCTTTTGTCTCTTCAGCTTCTGCCTTCAGTTCATCAATTTCAGAAACTTCAACATCCTGAGCATCTTTGTCCGAATGAGGATTGACAAGGAGAGAGTGTTCATCAGTTTCTTTTTCTTCACTATCTGCTCCTTCCTTCAACATTCTATTCTCCTTCTTAGCACTCTGTGCTTCAATTGCTAGTTGCTGAATTGCAAGGTACAGCCCAGATTTAACACTATCAGTTCTTGCTTCAGCTGCCTCTGCTGCTGCAATTTTTGACCTCCCTCTATGAAGCTCAGCTTCCAGCAGTGCTATCTCAACCTGTGCTTTGTTTTCCCTTTCCCTGACCTCTTCAATCTCAGTTTGGGCCTTCAAGTGGTTGGCCTCTTCATTTGCATTCACCAGCTCTATTTTTAATTGATTCAGTTCCATTTCTAGTGCCTCAATGAGACCTTCCTGATTCAGGTTTTTTCTTTCCTTCACTTCTAACTCTCCTTGTAGCTGCTTCAAATCATCTATAGCATCAGAAGCAGCCTTCTCAGACAACCCAAGTTCTTCCTTTACCTCTTCAAACTCAAATTGAAGAATTTCAAAACATGAAGACTTTGAAAAGAGCTTATTCTCCAAATCCTGCATCATTTCTGTTTGTTTCCTCATATCTTCTAGCTGCTGCTGTGCTTGAACAGAAGCTTGTGTTGCTAACTCAATCTCAGCATCTTTCTCAGATAACATTGCCAACTTCTCTTTCTCAGCTTCAACAGCAGCAATCTTCAACACATGTGTGGCATCATTGAGCTCCGAGACACGTTTCAGAAGCTCTCCTGTCCTCTCTTCCTCCATGCGAAGCTCATTTTCCATCAATTCCGCTTGTGTTAGAGCCTTGAGCTCCGAATCTCTGGCATCAGCGAGTTGTGTTTCCATGCTAAGCAGCTCTGCTCGCGTGGCTTTCAACTCGCTAAAAACATGCAAAAGCTGCTCTCTCTCCTTCACAGTTTGTGATAGCTGATCAGCCATCTCCCTCACCTTGGACTCAAGTTGGCATGCCTGAGTCCTAGCCCCTTTGCATTCCTCTAAGTATTTGTCTCTCTCAATCTCAATGTTTCTGAGCAAGGTGGAAAGTTCATCTGCTGTGGACTGGTGGTGTTCCAGGTTAACAAGTGCTTGCATGTAGGCAGCATCCTTTGCTTCCAGTTGTACCTTGTAATTGGCCAAATCCTTTAGTACTCCTTCAAGCTCTCTCTCTTTCTCACACTCCCTCTGCAAAAAGTACAATGTGGGGAAGGAACAAAATCTAACATTATAAAGGTCATTTACTCATGCTTGCATATAGCATCTTCAAATATATAATTTTCACAAATACTACTAACAAACTTTTGACATCCACACACTATATATATCTATCTATCAACTAAATAGACTGATACTAGCATACCGGATTGAAATTCAAATTAGAAACCCTAGAAATTACCAAATGATGATCATATGTCACATATTTAAATCCACAGCATGATTGCATGCATAAATAGAATATGAAGGTATGAACTAGAAAACCATATTATAGATCACAATTCAAACTTAAACAGTAATAGAATAATATCCATCCCAAAACAACTACAACTTTACTAGTTACTAGTACACAGACAAACAGAGTTAGATCTTACATCAGTGCCAGTAGGCCGGGTTTTTTGCTGTTCAGTTTTTTCTTCAAACAAGGACAAAGCAGCCTGGACTGATTCAATTGGTTTGGTATCAATCTCTCCCATATTTTCCAATCAATTAAATACCCTAAAAAAGTGACACAATTACAACTGTGTTAGTACAAAAGCAACTAGTAGTTTCTATGAATCATAATTGTAATTGCCTCAAAATCCATTCATGCATGGTAGCTGAAGAATTAGTACCTGAAATTGTGTGAGTGAAAGTGGAGATATCACAATAAGGCAGTGGAAATGTGATGTGAAAAGAGCAAGAGTAATGGGGATTCATAGGATGAAACATTGTTTTTTTGTGATTTGGAAATTGGATTTTGGAGGATTTTACGAGGTCACAACTCATCAGGAGTCCTATGTATGATCCGCCTGTGCTTTGTGATCACCAAAACCAAAAGCTTGGTTTGGTTTCTAGTGCTTGGAAATATTTTGCTTTTGCTTTCATCAAAATGTTTTTCATGCTTATGACAAGTGACAATAATTTCTCCAACATGTGACAAGTGCATTATGCATACTTATATTGTACCTTATTTGGTTAATATTAGTAGGCAATATACAACAAAATTTATGAATTATATTTTAATTTCATATTAAAATCACATACATTTAAGAAAATTATAAGATAATAACTCAGAGTCGGTGATGTGTGAGTGTTTTCTGTAACCCTAAAAAAATGAAGCAATTGAGCTGCAAATAGACCACTAATACTTATTATACTTTAATTAAAGTAAAATACCAAAACAAAACATATACACAAGAGAGGGCTTGTTACACTTTGCAACGTACTCCTCACATGCATAGGGTACAATTAACTAATGCATGTAGCGCCCTGAAATATTAATTTTAAGATTGGGAATAATATTTAAAAAATGGAATTTTATTCATTAATTAAAATTTATTAAATTAATTATTTGTTACGACGCCGTTTTTTTCTCACAGTATTATCATTGTGAGTTGGCACACACACTGACAGTTGCCGCTCATTTGTCATATGATTATGACTCATCCCGGCCTCTGTTTTTCTGAGAGAGAGAGAGAGAGAGAGAGAGAGAGAGAGAGAGAGAGAGAAAGAGAGGGAGAGGGAGAGAGAGATTCAATGAGGTATTGTTTGCGTGAAAGAACTACTACTTGTTCTTCTTGTTCTTCCTCTTCCTCACTGGTTCAGAGAGAGAACCCCAGAGGAGTGAGAAAGGCAAAGGAGTTCGTAAGGGAGGGAAAAGATGGAGAAAGCTCTGACAAAAGTTGGGAGCTTTTGGATTTCCAAGAAAACCAAGGAAGAGATCTCCAACATCACTGAAGACCTCTCTGTATGTACCCACTTCACACTTCACACTTCACACACTCACTCACACTCACACTCTCTACACCTTTTTCTGAATCTCTGTTCCTTCCTCTCTCTCTCTCTTGCATTCTTCTTGAATATTGTGTTCTTGGTGTATTCTTTTTCTTTTTGCTTCTTTTTTGGCATAATGCTCCTTGATAGGGTACACCCATTTGGTCATTTTAAAGATATGATAGATTTCTACAAAGAGCTAAAGAAAAAAGGTATAAATTTGGTGGGGTTGTGGTTAAATGGGATTGGAGTTTATCATGGTCCTTTCGGTGTTATACCTCCAATTCAAGGTTACCCATTTGGCAAATCCGAGTTGATTTGCTATAATGAATGCTTTGATATTTGATATGCCATGTTGCTGAATCTAAATTAATTGTATTTTTATTGAATCTTGTCCGATGGTGATGAATATGAAGATCAGGTCATATTTGACAATGTTCAAATTAATGAATGCATATAAAATTCAGTTATTGACTAGTTTCTTTTTAAATTTCTATTCCAGTCATTCTCAAACACTGTTGAGGAGAAGGCAAAATGGATATTCAACAAGCTGAAAGGTATGGAGCTGTTTTTAATTACCTCAGTTAACTAAATATAAGAACATGATCATGATTCCATCTTTTGCTGATTGTCAAATCATTCCTTCCGATTTTACTGATTCCGAAATGTATTTTCTTCTAAATTCTAGTTTTTCAAGTATTGTTCCATAATCCTCTTAGGCTTGTACATCTTTCATTTGTAGATCTTCTAATATTTTAGTGGAAACAGAGGAAACCAGTGGCATTAGAAGACACATTTAAAAAGCCTGAGAGAGTAATGTTTGTCTGTTAGGCTTGTTATTCTACTCTAGTCCCTGCATTTGCACTTGAAAAGTTGAAATTCACAACTTTCACTTGTTCAACAGCAACTGATCTGAAGATCACTAATTTATTAATTTCATCAGGTAAAATCAACAAACCAGGAAAATAGAAGCAAATAGTACTACTGTGCTTAGGAAAAATAAACAATAAAATGCATATAATTAATAATGCATGTATGGTAGATTGTCATCAGTCAATGATGTTGATTAATAGATCTCTCACTAATGCTGGCCTATCCTTCAATTATGAGTTGGCTTGGCTTTGTAAAGACTGATTTGGATTTCTCAACATTTGTGACACAAACTGAGTTAGACCACTGACCAATCCAAGGGTTGCTTAATTTGGGTACTTCCAACTTTTGAATGCCTTAAAGCTCGGTTGCTGCAGTTTTACACTTAAATCACTCATTCCATTAATTCAGAAGTCATGAAAAAATTAATATTTTCCACTGTCTACTTAAATAATATAATGATTATAATAATACATCATAATTTGTGTACTGTATATATGCATTGGTGGAAAACTGAAATTAGCCTTTAATCACATGGCACTTCACTTCATTTATTAGAAGTTTAGAACTAGAAGTAGCATGACTTTCAGTAGTTACATATGTATATATATGCTTCACATTTTCACAGTGATATCTTATTTTCTGCTTATAGTGGGATAAAACTATTTATTGCACAGCTCAATGAAGCTGACCCTTCTGCTCTTCTTTTTCAGGTAAGCCACAGAAAGCCTTGCCAGATCTTCTCCGCGAGTACAACCTTCCTCCCGGCCTGTTTCCCCGGAACATAACATGTTATGAATTTGATGAGGCAAAGGGGAAGCTCATTGTGTACTTGCCCTCTCCCTGTGAGGTGAGCTTCAAGGACTCATCTGTTGTAAGGTACAGCATTCGTATCAAAGCAACACTGTCAAGGGGAAAGCTCAGTGGAATAGAAGGAATCAAGACAAAGGTTCTGGTGTGGGTTAAGGTCACAAGTGTTACTGTGGAGGGCTTCAAGTCTGACAAAGTTTGGTTCACTGCGGGAATGAACAAATCAAGGCCCAAAGATGCATATGAAATGCCTCGTGATGGTGTTAAAGTAGAAGAATTCTAAACATGTGCATGCCATTTTTTCATTGTTTACAAGGAGGAATTCCTTCCTCAAAAAAAGAAAAATTAATTTGTTGCATATGGTATATTTTCATTTGTTCTAAAAAAAAATTATATCATCAGATCTGTTGCTTGCTTACAGTTGATGAATGAACATTTTCCCATCATGTACTATTTTACTACTTATGTTCTGTATGTGACATCATCCAAAGAACTTGCTCAAACAATGGGCGATGTTGTACCAACTAGATATTGGTTTGGTGTAGAAATCTCAAGTCCGAATCTCATTCTCTCTAAAAGAAAAAAGTAAGCACTTGATAAGTTTTCCATTGGAAGCTACAAATCCCATTTGTTAAAATGCCCAATTCATCACCTTCCATATTAAGGCTTTGCAGTGGATGAAAGAGTTGTTGAGTTTACGTTTGTTACCCTTGTATTGGGGTATGGGCCTGGTGAAAGGTTTTGAGTGGGCTGTCGGCCCATTTTATTCTTATATATTCAAAGGCCGGGTCTTTCTCTCATTTATGCTTAGCCTGCTAAACGACAGCGTTTCACTTTGTCTTTCATTGTAAAAGACATTAAAACGACAAAGCAGCCGCATCACCACAATTCTCTAGACTCTCTCGCTCCTCCTCCTATTCACTTTGACAGACCAATCACAGAGAGCCATGAGTTCCTCTTCACCTTCTTCTTCTTCTTCGCCTAACCGTTCTCGTGGTGGTAATAGTACCAGTAACAACAGTAATGGTGAAGATAGACCACGTTTCTTCGACACAAAAGCAAAGAGCGCGTGCTGGGCAAAGGCTGATATAGTGCCAGGTCGACACCCTGAGAGGTGGCGCAAAGACGCTGCTGGCAACATTGTCTGTAAGCGCTTCTGCAACTGCCAAGGCTGCCTCTGCTTCGAGTACGATCACATAGTTCCCTTCTCCAAAGGTCCCAATTTTTCTCTTTTTGTTTTTCGAATGAATCTGTGTTAAATTGATTTTGATGATTTTTGAACTGGGTAGTTTGAATTTTGCATTTTTATTGCATATACTAGTTGCTTGAGCTCAATTTTGAATTGGGTCTCTGTGCTTTGCTTCTGAAGTAGTGTAAGCATGCTGAAGATTGCATTTTGTTTTCGAAATTTACTCGCCCTCTCTGTTCTTCCAATTCTTTTTTTGGTTGCTGAGGAATGGTGGGAAAAGAAGCAATATTTTGTAACCTTAAGTCTTGGACCTCTATAATCGTTTCTGTGTGGTTTACTTGATTTGGACTTTTGGGATTTTGCAAAACCATAGCATAATGCTTCAAACGTTGTTTCTTTTATGTTCCCTCAGTTTAAACAAAAGAGGGGCTTTGACTTGTTAATCGATTTGTTATTTGAGGTTGTTGAGATTTGGGATTGTGCTGTAGGTGGTGAATCCGTAGCAGACAATTGCCAGATTCTTCAAACAAGAGTGAACAGGTTTAAATCAGACAAAGACCAGGTCGACACAAATCAATTGAAAGGTTATTCTTGTGATGTCAAGTTTACAGGTATGCTTACCACGTTCTCTTCTTCACTCTTTATATTAGATTGGATGTTATGTTCTGTTTAGTTTATACCTTCCCAGAATTCCTGGTTATTGGGTTTTGTCTTTTAATTGTAAACACAATTCCACTTCATGGTTTGTATCTATTGCTTTTATGGGGAAAACTACCAGTGTATTCTCAAGTTAAGAGTGCACATGACTAATCTATTGTGTCATTTTTTTCTACTGTCCATGTCTATTATCAAAGTTTGGAAAGTGCTTTGTGAATCTATGTGATTTTTCTGTTGTATTGTGTAGTTGATGCATCTGTTATGTATCTGGTATAGTTAATTGCTGTTAGCAGGGTTCCAGATTTTAAAGCTCAGCGGATATCTTATCCACTGTATTGTACTATCTATTCATATTTAATAAAAGTTTGGTTCCTGTAAAAGGAAATCTATGCGATTTTTCTCAGTCGTAAAGTCAACTCCTGATGTTCTTATAATGCATTAATAGTAATTCCAAATATTATCCCCAAAGGGACATTGCGATGAGAATGTTTGTTTTAGGTCCAAAGAGAGTATGCTAGTGTAGTATTTGATCTTTATGCCTCAAAATGACCAAGAACATTCATCATCATTTTGGTGTTGATGCTCTTATATGACATTAGCAAGAATTCGGAATATCCTTGACTTCCTTTTGCCTGTTGTTGAACATAAAGAGCTCAAATCTTGGTCTTGGAATACTGTCCTAAACCTAGATTGGATTCAAGAGCTATGTCATTGTTAATTTCTTTAAAATTAAATTCCTAATTTCAGTAATTTGGATCTTGCAACAGTTGAAAGTCTTTAATCACTACCTGGTATTGAACTTTGATGTTGACATAGTCATAGGTTTTGGAAATGATAATCCAAACTTCTGATGGCCTTCTTGATCTCATAGCACTTACTAGAACTGGTGAACATGCATCTCAGAATCACGCATCTCTTTAACTTGCAGATAAGGAGCTTGACATAATTGAAATGGCTGTGTACGGCAATGTGATACGGCCAGGAAACGAGTGCAGATGCAGAACTGTAGCTGAAATGCTTGGCCAGTACAAGTCAAAAGACCGAACAGCTGCTTGCAAGTTGCCATATGGTGACGAGGCTAAATAGCAATCAAGGACTAATTTCTGAATTTCCTTAAAAGAATTAAATTAGTAAGTTAAATTCAATTTAGGTAGACCAGTTACATTGGTTCCAAAGAATTGTAAGACTCATGCTTTGCTGCTTTGGGCAATCTTTGTCTTGACTCTTGATGCCACAAACGTGGGCAAGCCGCTGCGTCTTCTTGGGTTTACTGTGAAGTGTGGTAGAGACCACCATGTGGCCAAGCTTCAATTCGAATCTTGGTTGATTGGAGTCTTAGAGGGGTTGTTGAATAAACCAAGTCTAACTAATGACTAATTCTTGTCGATCTGTGTAAGCAATTCTTTTTTCTTTTTGAAATAAGAGAATCTTATACAAGCTTCCTTACGGCGTGAGCTGGGACTTCTGAGCAAGACATGTCAAAATAATGGACCACTATTTTCTTGGTTGTAAGACCGAAAAGACCAGATCCATTTGACATTGGCAATATTTTGAGTGTTCCAAAGGGATATTTTTCTAGCACTTGTAAGTTCCAACAATACATGTACACCGTCAAATCAGTGTACGTTGGACCAAAATTAAGTAAATAGAGAGAGAATAGAAACACTGTAGTAGAGGGACAGAAGAAGAGAATGATGCATTGAGTCATTGTCTAAAGGAACCAACATTGACCCATCAACCACAGTAGAAGTCTTCCCCGAAGTAAAAGTGTAAAACATAAATAAAGCATAGTGTTAATTATAACAATAATAACCCAGGCTGGCAAACATTATAGTCCCTATAAACTTATAAAGTATAAACCTATACTATCTATGGCAGTGGATTGACCAAACCACAAAGCAGAGCTGGAAGGAGACAGACTAAAGAATCTATATCCTTTTATGGTTTTATGCTTGTGCAAAAATTAGCACATGCATAAGCACCACAAAAATGCACAAAATGTCAATCTATGCTGATAATGCATGTGTTTTTTTAGGTAATTCCCAAGATCTTTGCACTACCAAAGAAGGGTAATGATGTTATCATTTTATTACTTCTCTTACCGATAGAGAACCCAACTGGCACCAGAAAACAGTCCACTTTATCCTATTAACACCACAATGTGATAATATTTGTTTTTGGTTTTTGCAAAGACAATCTGCAACAGTCTCTCAAAGTACATATTTCCTGCCTAGAAAAATAAGTAAAAGTGCATATCTACTTTGTTTAGTTTTGTCCTTGCAAGTGAGTTATGAGGACGGAGGAGCTTAAAATGTTACTAGTTCTTCTATATTTTGGCTCATAAATAAGATATTAATGTTTTCACCAACGAGACATAGATGTAAGTCAAGTTAATCCTAATATTGACTTTTGAGTGAAGTTGTTGGACTATGTCTTTGGAAGTGACACCTCCACTAGACCTACCTTCAACTACCCCATCAATCCCTCATATTTTTCACCTGAATTGGTGATGCCGACAATTAATCTACATGCTATTTGATCAGTTTGGTTTTCAATTGTACAGTCTTGTATCATAAAACTATAAGAAAAAAACTCACTTCCATTTAAAGGTTGGTCTCTTATGAAATTAGGTGTTGGAGGTCGCTAATGGTGTGTTTGTTGGCACAAATATTGTTATAATTAGTTTAATAGTTCCTATAATCATATTTTCTTGTGCATGAGTGCTATTGAGTAGCTTTGTACAATGAGATAGATCTTGGTTGGATCATGGAAGGCAGCAATCATAGCTCAAGGTGAGGGTTGTAGACTTGTAGTAGTGGTGGCATGCACATATCACATGCCAATTAATTTATCTTAAAGAAATAAGATGGATATTATCTTATAATTAAGTATGGAAAATATACCCAATAGTGCAAACTGCAACATATATCACTGAAAGAGAACCAAAAGGAATAAGACCCTCACAGTAAATCTAATGGCAAAGGTTTCAGAATTAAAACCTTGAGATAAAAACCTGCAGAGAATAGTCTGTACTGCTGCTAGTCTGCTACTGCAAGTCTGCAAAGGATCTAAAGCCTTGCATTCTAGTGTGAGCATAAGATATAAATCTAGCTAAATCTTGACTCAAGGTCAGCTCAGCTGTCTTTGGATTATTTGGGAAATTTAAGGTCAGCTATAGTTTTACTGCAGAATTGCTTTGAGTTCTTACTTGTAAGATTTGAGCTGTCCTTTGAGTCACCTGGGTCTTCAGTTTACAACTTTACATTTATGCTCACTTGCTCAGACATTATTAAATGTATCACTTTTATAGCTAACCACTTTTTACATGCATCATCAATTGCATGGCCCCAAAACATCATATGAAACCCCACTACTCATTTATTTTCAACATCTTAAAAAAGGTCTTTTTTAAGATGTGGTCAATGTCACTCATCACTAATTAGAAAAATATTAGATTAGGGTTAGATACTCATGCTCTCCTACCAAAAAAACCCAGATCCATAAAAGATATTTCATATTCCAATTAGGGTGGGCTGGGCAGCTGCAACAAACCAACTTTAGCCTTGTGAGGAACATAAAGTCATAAACTTGAGTTAGTTTAGTTTTAGCATAGAGATGCTTGTCCCCATTATTTTAATGGACCCCATCAAACTCAACATGTGGGCCATGGGAGTAATGAGTTGAAGGAGAAGACCCAGATGGCAAATGTCAGAACTTAGAGGTGAGAACTGGCAAAGGGCCAAATTGGTGGTGTAAACTGTAAAGTTGTGAACAGAACAGCAAGGTGGAGAAGGAAAGATGCTTGAGAGTCGAGTTTTTCCTTTCTCCTTTTGGCTTTTGCTTTGCCTACTTTAATCAACCCTCTCTCTCTCTCTCTCTCTCTCTCTCTCTCTCTCTCTCTCTCTCGTTACTATCCCAATCCCTATTCCCACTCCTATGTTAAGCAATAACCCATTACCCTAAGACATAAGTCAACAAGACAACGACTGCCCATGACCCATGAGTCCATGACCCAACAACCACGCATACTATCTCTATATTAATTGGGACCAGTTGTATGTTAATTATATAGTATTAGTACTACACACATAATACAAACCTTATTAACTTCAGGAAAACACAAAGTAGGAATGGAAACAAAAACAGAGAATAAAAAGTCTGAAAACAGAGCATGAAAACAAACAAAACCCATTACTCCCGTCGGCCATCCATTGCATGACGCATACTCATTATGTTTTATATTTAAAAACAAAAACACTTCATTTCAAAACTTTGGAACTGCATTCCGTTGATTTCGCTGGTTTTTCTGTTGCATGAAGAAGCCGCGCATTAAAATCCTCTATCCACCATCTCCCGCAATTGCCGCAAAAAAAAAAATCCAAAAAAGCGAAAAAATTAAAAGAAAAAAGAAAAAGTTAGAGAGAGAGAGAGAGAAAGCAGATTCATTGAGAAACAAACATTCTATCTTTGGGTCGTTTGTATAAAAACCCATTTCTGTTTGCTCTTCAATTCTTGCTCTGCAGTTTCTGTTTTTACTTCCAGCTGAAAAACCACAACAAACTCGGGTTGGAAGCTCCGACCCGGGCTGACAGTTCCCCGATCCGGGTCGACCTTAAATTTTGCTGGGTGGGCCGAGACCGCCGGCAATGGGGTGCGTGAGTTCAAAGCAGGCAGTGTCGGTGACGCCTGCGTTCGACCACTCTGGCGCGTTCAGGGACAGTGTTGGGAATTCGGGTCGGAGTCGGGTCGGGGAGGTGGAGAATAAGAAGAAGAAGAAGAATGGGGCTGAGTTGAGTGGGAGCGAGTTGGGTGAGTCAGGAAGAGCGAGTTCAAATGGTGGCTGTGGTAGTAATTATCATAAGAACAATAATAACTATTGTGAGTCTGTGAGTTTTAGATTGGGCAATTTGCAGAAGTACGTGGAGGGTGAGCAGGTAGCCGCCGGATGGCCGGCGTGGCTCAGCGCCGTCGCCGGTGAAGCCATTCACGGCTGGGTCCCACTTCATGCCGATGCCTTTGAGAAATTAGAGAAGGTGGTTGATTCTCTCTCACTCATTGTTAAATTTTGTTTCAAAGTTCCAGTTTTTGTGTGATGGTGATTTGTTTGCATTGCAAGTAACATTTCCTTTCACCTGTGAATTTGATAGCTTTCGTTTCTCATTCTTGTTCAAAAAAGTTTTGGCCTTTATGGAGATATTGAAGAGGAAAGTTAATGCATAGTTTTTCTTCTTTGGAATTCATTTTAGCCTAATATACCCATTATTCATTTTATTGCACTTTTCTTTAAAAGTTTGCATCTTTCCACTGTCGAAAACTTTAAGAACTCAGACGGTTCGACAGGGTGATCTTGCACTTGAACTTTTATCTCTGTTAAAGCTAAATACTTAAGCATTTACTAGCTTGAAATTGATGGCATGCATCAGATTAGCTTATAATAACTCACTGTTTTCAGAGCGTTTGGAATGTTCATGAAACAGTATATCCTTTTGTTCTCATAAAAATGTGATGCTTCATGTATAGTAAGAAAAGAATAGATACCTCGGAAACGAGTAAGACTCATCAACAGACTCTCTTGCCTCTCTTTTTCCATATAATTTATTTTTGTTTGTTTCTTTAGCTGCCTTCTCTGCTGTCAACACTTTTAGCATGATAATTTACCAGTTTTTGTTACATCTTTTATGGAACTTACTGTACTAACTGGATTTTGCTGCCCAGACTATCATGTCAAAGTTCCCTTTTTTGAAAGGTCCTGGATTCCCACTCTTCTTTCCCCTAGTGGTAGTATTCTGCATAGAGTTACCTTCCAAATGTTTTTTCTTATATGATCATCAGAATTCCTTATTGCTTATGGCTGCTATAGTGCTATCTCTTTTGACTTCTAATAATATTGTTTCTATATCCTGTTTGTAAGTATTAACCGATTGTGAATTGTTAAAAATGCATCTACATGGTACATGGTTTGTTGCTCTTGCTATTTTACCATCTTTCTTCTTATGCGTTCTTATCCAATTACAACTCCTTGAATAGATTGGACAGGGTACATATAGTAGTGTGTTTCGAGCACGTGACCTTGAAACTGGGAAGATAGTTGCCTTGAAGAAGGTGCGGTTTGACAACTTTGAGCCTGAGAGCGTCAGGTTTATGGCACGAGAAATCTTGATTCTCAGAAAGCTTGACCATCCAAACATCATTAAATTGGAGGGTTTAATTACTTCCCGATTATCATGTAGCATATACCTTGTGTTTGAATATATGGAGCATGACATTACTGGACTCTTGTCTAACCCTAATATCAAGTTCAGTGAGGCACAGGTTTGCTTGCCTTGCCCTTGTGAATAATTGTTGTTATCATGCTGGTGTGTTTTGAGACCAGGCCAAATAGTTTCATAACCTTCTTTTTCATGGCATTCTACTTCACACTCAATCATCTGTCTTGTTATCTACTTTCATGCTAAGAAAGATGACATTTGCTTTTTTTTTTTTTTTTGTAGATTAAATGTTACATGAAGCAGCTGTTGTCTGGACTTGAGCATTGCCACTCGCGGGGTGTGATGCATAGGGACATAAAAGGATCAAATCTTCTGGTGAACAACGAAGGAATTTTGAAGGTGGCTGATTTTGGATTGGCAAACTTCTGTAATTCTGGGCACAGGCAACCCTTAACCAGTCGTGTGGTCACTCTATGGTATCGTCCTCCTGAACTTTTGCTTGGGTCGACAGATTATGGAGCTTCTATAGATCTTTGGAGTGTTGGCTGTGCATTTGCAGAACTACTAATTGGGAAACCTGTTCTTCAAGGGAGAACAGAGGTGATTAGCTAATCAGAATACATGGATTTCCATTATTAATCTAAGTCATTTAAATCTGACTATAGCTTACCAATGGAAGGCATAAGAATTTTCATGGAAAAAGTAAAAAAACTACTTATGTTTCTGCCACTAGCCATTATGATTTGAGTTACATATTGTTGAGATAGTTTGTTGGATTGCCTTTGAAAACATAGTTCAAGGGTGTCTTTGGACTCAAAATTATAGGGAAATGATGTAAAATAAAACTACATACTGCTAAGTTGGCCTGAGCACTCTAAAGGTATATTATGCACATGCGTTGACCTCCATTAGTTTCTTTGGTAAAATAGTCAACATGCTTATCACCACAGCAGTGATAATGCTGAGTCCTCCATTCTAATTATGCCTGTATAAATGGAGGAATGAAAAATCTAATTCTCTTAACAAGTGCATAAGTTTATGACTCATGAGAACAAACAGGTTTATTCCCTTAGCACAGGCTAGATTAGTAAAACTCTGTTATCTATGCATTTAAAGAATCTACAAGAATTGTCTGTTGGCATACTTAGCTTTGACTTCTCCAGATCAATTTCTTATAGTTATTTTCCACTGACAGGTTGAACAATTACACAAGATTTTCAAGCTCTGCGGCTCCCCACCAGATGAATACTGGAAAAAGTCCAAACTTCCCCATGCAACTCTATTTAAGCCACAACAACCTTATGATAGTTCTCTACGGGAGACCTTTAAAGATTTGCCTATAACCACTTTGAACTTACTTGAGACTCTACTTTCTGTAGAACCACACAAGCGTGGAACTGCCTCCTCTGCTCTTGCATCCGAGGTAATTGTGCAAAATATTGTAATTTTTTAATCTTGTATAATGGTGAGAAAATACCAGTTATGTACTTGGCATGCATATAACTGAATGTGTTTCATTAGTTTGGTAGTAACTAATATAGTTCTGAAGTCCTTTTTCATTGTAAAAGTGATAGTTTTTATTTCTCATTAGTGCATTCTGATTCTTATTCTTGGTGCTCTAAATGGAGCATGCATGTGCAAAATTCTTACGTTAAGCATTCAATCTCATCACTCAGTTTCTCCTATTACAGTTTTCTTCATGTGTCACTTTCAGTATTTCACAGTGAAGCCTTATGCATGCGATCCATCAAGCTTGCCAGTATACCCGCATAGCAAAGAGATTGATGCGAAAAATCGGGAGGAGACAAAGAGGTGCTGATTCTCTTTCTCTTGTATGAGAAAATTTAGTGTAGTCCTCACCAGAATATAAAAATTGAAATTTAGTATTGCCACTGAATTTTCAGGAAAAAGATTGGTGGGAGAGTTCGTGGATCTGAAACAAGAAAGCCAACTAGAAAATCACTTGGAATCAACAAATTGGCACCAGCAGAGGTCTCTCTCTCTCTCTCTCTCTCTCTCTCTCTCTCTCTCTCTCTCTCTTCATGTATGTTGTCTGTAGATATACATATTTTTATGGTTACCTTGGGAAGGTTCTTATTGATCATCTTAACCTTATTTTGCAGGACTTGGCAGCCCAATCTCGAGATTCCTATAAAATTAGTGGTAATAATGCACATATTCTTAAAGAAGAAAATGCTATCATAGGCTGGGAGGTACCAAATCCATCAGCTGGTAAGGTAGAAGAGTCTTCGCATGTAAAGAATGCATCTCAAGGAGACATTCCCTTCT
Organism: Dryas octopetala; assembly: GCF_963921425.1. Taxonomy (NCBI): domain Eukaryota; kingdom Viridiplantae; phylum Streptophyta; class Magnoliopsida; order Rosales; family Rosaceae; genus Dryas; species Dryas octopetala. The sequence goes on along the minus strand of NC_141374.1, from coordinate 17,053,121 downwards.
CTGGCCCATTAGAGGTTTCTACATCAAGTGGCTTTGCATGGGCAAAAAGACGAAAAGATGATTCTTCCATAAGATCTCATACGCGGTCTATTTCAAGAGGACACATTTTCAATGCAATAGAACCTTCGATTGCAGTGCATGCAAGGAATAACTTTGACACAAAGAGGAATGAAAATGGGGAACTTATGTACAGGGGGCGCACTGACTCTAGATGGCATGATTCATATGAGATTGCGAAGCTCGCAATGCTGAACCAATGGGGCAAACTTGAGAATCCAGATTCCTTTGACGCTTCTGATGGGTACCATTCACAGGAATTATCGTTGGCACTTTATCAGAGAGAGGAAAGGGCAGCCGCCAAAAGTGACTTGGTAAGTTTGTAATATAAGAACCAGATACATCATTAGTTTGACTTTTGATATAGAACTCTAACTTTTTGTCTTAGCTGGAACACAACGAGAAATATTGGTTATACTGCATGATTTCATTGAAATACTGTACTCATATATCTATTTAACTCTTTTATTTATTTGTTTTTTTGTTTGGGTAAAGGGATTATATTATGCAAGCAGGTCATTTGAGCTGAGTGGATTGAGAAATTTTTCTTTATTTATTTAGCAAGTTTCAAACTCCAGTGTACCTTCAACGAGTTCATTTTCTGAAAACAGAGTAATTGAATTGTCCACCTGGTTTTATATAGGATTCTATGTGGAAATCATTAACTTGGTGGCATCATTTTTGAAATGGCAGCAATTGATGCATGTGATCATTTATGAAATGCCTGCCAGTGACACAGGTCCATATATTTGTAATGGTAAACGAAATCTTAATAATCATTAATTTTTCTGGTGGGACAACTTCTTTCAGTCCCATTCAAGATTGATGAGACTCATGCATCTATTAATGTCACATGTGATTTCATGTGACAACTGGACATAGCCTAAGACTTTATGATGATTGAGAAATTGGTTGAGTTAAAAACATGTTAAAAGGCGAACAAGTATCCTTTATAGTCTCATTAATGTTAGTGTTGTAGCAGGAGAACAAGTGCCCCTAATGATATTATATGTATGTACCTAGCTTCTTTAATCTCATTAATATTGGTTTTGTAACAGGGTTTTCAACTTCAAGATCAAGGAGACAAGGTTGAATTTTCCGGACCCTTGTTATCTCAATCATATAAAGTCGATGAACTCTTAGAAAGACATGAGCGCCACATCAGAAGGACAACCCGGAACTCATGGTTCCATAGAGGTACAGGAATAATAGTTATAATTATTAGTATTATCAGTTATAACTTATAACTTTATCCACAGCTGTATTAGTTATACTTTCTTTCTCTCTTTTTTTTTTACCTTTCAATTACAAACATGTCCAAATTATCCCTGCTTGGTGGCTACTTGCTATCACTCAGTCCGTTTCTTGCTGCCCAACCCTAATAAATAAATAACAAAAGTGAACGATTTGGGTGACCAGACTTGGCTAGGCCATCATTAACAGTTATGATGGTTATAACTCATGGTTTATACTATGGTAATGGAAGCCAAACACCACTCATGATAAACACTTTCATGTGTTATACTTTAATTCTCAACCTCTCACCCTTTAATAAATGGAAGCTTTGGATTCATTTGATGGGAAAAGTGGGTTGGGGAGGGAGAGGGATACATTATTGTGTAGCCTACTATTACTGTTTGACCAAGATAATTCCGAAGCTTAATGATTTTGGCTAAAAAGTGTGACTTTGAATTGCAGGTAAGAAGCCGGGGAAGTAATTGTCTGATAGGCTCCGTTTGAGTAATCAGTAAGAGAACAGGACTCAACAAGAAAACAGATCATACAAGAGCTCAGCCTGGTAGATGGCATTTCCATCTAGGCTGCTAAACCCAAAAGTTGAGACAGTTAAAATCTCCACCACAAATTCAGTGACAAAAGAGATAGAGAAACTACAGTTCCAGTTTAGAATATCTGGAACAGGAGGAAAGCATGGTTTAGAATGATGGGTTCTCTCTGATTTGAAAATTTTTATTTGCCTGATTAGTTCTTTGTTTCTTTTTTTTTTTTTTTCTTTTTTTGTTAAAGTCCCCACCGGGCAATGTATATAGCCTTGTATATTTTCTTGGTTCATATGGCCAAGGCATCAGGCCTATTTTCTTATCCTTAGCTTTGGTTCTGCTGAAGTTCTTTAACTTTCAGAAGCTTTTGTTAACACAATATGACCTCTTCTTTCATTATCGTTCCTAGCTACCTTGTATATACTTCATTCACAGCCTCCAGGAACATGAAGCCCTTTGGTTAAAATATAAAAGACATGCCAAATCAAATTATTTGAGGAAGAACATTCTCAGGCCTAAAAGCAGAAAAGCAGAAAGCTCAAGCCCAGATCAAATAACTGATAACTCAGCTCAGTGTTTGAACAAAAGGCCAGGTCTTGGGCCAAGCTTCAACTTCACAATCCACATTCACATGAAGAATAAAACTTATCTATTAGGGGTGTAAATCCTTTATATACTAACTCATGAATAAAAGAGATAGAGACAATGAGTGTATACACCTGTTATACATGAAATTTTTACTCAAACCATAAAAAATTCCAAACCCCATATAAAGTCCACTGTTTATGTTCAAGTTACTCTAGTATTACACTTAAATACTGAAACAATTACAACGTTGGCAATTCACTTATATTTTGTTGTTGGACCATTATTTAAGTTTTTGCAACAGATACTGGTCCCAAGTCCCCACCATACTAGGACAAACTTGAAATTGAATTCATGTAGTTGGATCTGTGTGTCTTTGTAATAATATTAATTAGCAACATAATTGCATTTCCATCATGTTTGAGTGAGGCAATAGAAATGACGTATATATGGAAAAAGTTTGTCATATGATTTTGAATGCAATTATAGGGTTCATTTTTAATTGATGTACACTCCATAACTATATGATTTGGAAATTGTGAGCTTTTGTGTGGACTCATGTCAAAGATTCATGGTGGTTCTAATTAGTTCTAGCTAACAGTAGAAAATTCAAGTAAAAATCAACAGGAAGATCCACATTTTATGTTCAAGGACACAATGCTAGCTCAATATCAATCAAGCAATTCAGCACCAGCAAGTGGTTGGTGCATAGAATGAGGACAAATACAATAGAACATTTAACTATCTTGTACTGTATGCACGCATGCTGTTATGGCCTTCACTCTTCAGGTTAGGCCAAGGAGATATTGGAAATCAGAACATGGATGTTTCTATCAAAATGGAAGGCTCTCCATCATTGTAATGTAAAGTGGAACAGGAAAAGGAACCGATGGGCCAATGTGTCACCACCATAGAAAATTGACCCCCTCCACTCAAACTCTCCATGTCATGACATTGTACACAACTCAATACAATACATTTATCGGTAATCGGCTTATAGTTTCAGTGTGACTGTGTGAGAGTATTTATTCTTATATTTATTATTCGTGTTTGATTATTAATGAGACTTATAATTTTAGTAAGAATAGTGCTAAGAATCTCAAATTTATATCTTAATTTTCGATCCCAAATAATGTATCAGTACTTTATTGATTCATACATAGTCCATCCAAATGATTAATTTTATAATAAGTAAAACAGTACTTATTCTTATATCTATTATAGGAAAAATTATAGGGTATAACCGATATACCACCACATGGTATAACCAATCCAATATGTATAAGGGTATTACTAGACGATGTGTTTATATTAGTAAGGTATAATATTAATAGCATCCACTCATATTATAACAAATAAACTAATTATACCACGTGTCAATATAGCGGTTATACAGAATAATTTCTCCTATTATAAGTAATAGTTTCACTTTTACCCATTTTTTTTGGAAAATAAAGAGAGAATACAATTGGTTTACCTTTATGGTATAGTACATTAAAATGAATTTGGGATAGTCTACCCAATGAATGAAATTTCGAAAATTTCGGCAAAATTTCACCAAAATTTTCATTTTTCTGAGATCTCAATCCATTATTTTTCGGTATTATTTCGGCAAAATTTAAGCCGAAATTTCGCCCGAAATTTCGAACTCGAAATATGTTCATTTTTAAAAATTTCTCCAAATTTCGTCGAAATTTCGCCAAAATTTGAACGAAATTTCGCCCAAATTTGCTGTGACCTCTAAAGCATGATACGCGATTTTGGTGCCGTATCCCGTATCAGATACACCAATGGATACGATACGCTCAGATACATATCTGGATCAATGGATACATGATTGAGTGGTTGGATACGCGTATCCTTTGCTCTCGAGATGGGTAATATGTAAAGATGTAAAGATTCTCAATCACACAGACTACCCATAACTCAATTCTTTATTTTTGATTTCTTCTTCTTCATCCCTGCGGAGTGTGGAGAGAGTCTCGAGAGACCGACGCCGATGACGCCGACGAGTGGCGAGTGGCGAGTGGCGAGTGGCGAGTGGCGACCTATTCTCCTCTCATCTTCTGTAATTTTATCTGTTTATCTACTTCTCTCGCTAATATCTGGCCTCTCTCTCTGTAATCTGGTGTAATCTGGCCTCTCTCTCTCTAATATGAATATCTGGCCTTGGCCTTGGCCTTATCCTTATCCTTTTATCTTTCTAGTTCCTCACGTGCAAATGTGCTGCATCAACTAATATCAATTGAGTCAAATGTTTCTACTTTTTCACTTTTGGAATATAATATTATAATATTCGACCAAAAAAAAAATATTATTATAATATTCAAATATAATGTTCCCAATAAACTTCCTCCTGACTATCAACATAGCAATGTGAGTGATATTGTCCTTTTTTTTTTTTTTTTGGTAAAAGATATTGCCCCTTTTTAATTTTAACTTTTAAGTATAAAATAAAAATAAATAATTTGGAAAACAAATGAAAATGAAAGAAAAAAAAAAAGAAAAAGGTTTAGGGTTGATTGAGGTTTGGAGACTTTGAGCAATTGGAAAGAAAAAAAAAAGTTTCGGTTTTCGTTTGGCCGTTTTGGTGTTTCGTTTAGTTATTTTTAAATCCTAATATATTTATATATAAAAAAGAATTAAAGATATCCTAAAGGGCCTAAACACTAATATCCTATACCATATCCTAAATAATATAGAGTATAGATTATAGAGTATATAGGGTTTAGACTATAAATTATAAAGTATAAAGAATATTAAAGTATATAAAGTATATACAATTTAGTATTAAGATTTAGTTTATAGATTATATAGTATAAAGAATATATTAATTTCATTTATTCATTATACTAATTTTATTTAACAGTATTTGCCCAGCGCGCATTATATTTACCTTATATCATATGAAACTTATTATATAATTTGGTTTCTTCAATATTTTTTATAAATATAGTAGATAATATGTTAAATAAACATATAGTCAAGTTTCATTCAAAATTTTCATATTTTGATAGCAATTTTCATCATTTTATCTAATTTTATCAAAATCGAAATTTTAATCGAAATTTCTTCGAAAATTTCCGTCGAAAATTTTATCGAAAATTTCATCGAAACCGAAATTTTACCCCTTTGAGTCTACCTAGAGAACTTTGCTTTTTTGAGGTTAAACCACATTCATAATTTCATATAGAGGGAGTGTGTGGGGTCCCCAGACCATGTTAATTAAAAGCAATCGGTAGTATTACTACCTATTAGCCTACTGCCATAATTACTCTAACCAACAACATGATGTTATGAAGGTTCAGTTTTTCACAAAACTGGCACATATATCACATTAATTTACTGGTGAGATCTCACTTTCATGATGTCATCATCTTCCCCAATTGATCAATCTGATAATATTCTCTCAAAGATGCTGGGCTGCACATGACATGCATGGAGTGGCTGCAATCATTTCGTGGACCCCACTTCAGATAATGATCATAATCTCACCGTTCATATTGCTGACTGTTTTGCATGTAAGCCACGTGGATCCAGATCTCCTTGATCCTGTGGTCCTTATTAATTCCTACCCGACATGTGCCTCTGATTTCTGCAACGTACTGTAAATGTTTCTTTGATTACAAATTTACAAGGAATTTTATTCAGTCAACAAAATAACAGCTCAAATACTCGGTGATATTGTATGGTAAAATTAAACCAGTCCAACGCCCTCTGAGTCTCCGACTGACTGAGCCTAGTACAAGACACGTGGGATGCACGTGATATGGAAATATCAATCTTCCTTTCCGACTTTTAAATAAATTAAAAAGGGAATTAAAGACATGTTTATGACAAGCATGTGGTACCACTCTCAATATTTAACACCGTTGATCCCAGATAGAATTTCCATCAATCATGAGCTTTCCTTGAATGGATCAGAATTATGTCTTTGGTTGGAAAAATCTGCTTCTTTTTTCTTTCTCTTTTTTGCTTCTAAAGTCTAAACTATTCAAGTCATGCATATAAATAGGTAAATCATAATGTGCTTAAAGAAAAGTAGCTCTTAATTGCTTTTTTTTTTTTTTGGGTCACCGACCATCATGTATAGAATTATACGTTAATCAATATGTATAGATTGAAAAATAAGAATAGCTTTCGTCTCCTAAATTTCATTATTCTCTATTATTGTGGTCTATACTCAAGCTTCAATTTAGTGAAATCAAACCAACATCCTCTCGTCTTTAGTGAAATCATTCACATACATCTCTCTCACATCTTTAGAAATTTCGTTCAAATGAACTTTTTATGGATAAAATTTTAAGAGAAACAATAGTACTACACACTTCCAAATTATGATGACATACTAGTGTCTTCATCACTTGGAAAAAAAGAAGAAGAAAAAAACCAGGTTTAATGTGGAATTGGATATCAACGACACCATTCATCATAAGTATATTGAAGAGACCGAACCTTTGACTTATTAAAAGTTTTTTTTTTTTTTTTAAGTCTACTTGAAAAATAAAGCTGATAATTCAATTTATAAGCTACAAGAAAACTCTGTTTGGTCAACTTTAATGAAATGCACATGACATGGAACCCGCCGAGCTTTCGGTGAACAGTACCGAGCGCTCAATATTGCTCACCTAGTGCTCGGCAAATTGAATTGCATAAAATAATATTTATAGATATACCTTATGTCTTTTTTTACATAAACATGTAAAAAACTAATGAAACTAATATAAAACACACAATTCAAGCTTATGAAGTCACATTCACCCATGTTATAATGCAAAAATAACTGTTACTAATTGTTATTGTCAAACAGTACCAATTTTTCTAATTAAAAAAAAAAATGTCAAGAGCTTGGCACAAAAAACACGAAGAAATTATAACATGATTTTTTTTTTTGGTTACAAAGTGAATCTATTTGTCATTGCAACATTTTAGATGAGTTTAGTTATCATTAAGAATAGTAAAATAAGCTTTAAAATAATTTACTGTATTAAAAAATTAACTTATTTTCTCATTATTGTAGTTCTAAAGGCTTTGGAGTGATTAAATTTTAAAAAATGTTATTAACTATCTTTGTTAAATTGTCATAATTATATGTAATTAATAATTTCAGTTATATGGTACCATAGATCCATAATATATTGGAGTATTTCTATCTAGCATAGCTTGCTTAGTCAACACCCTACATCTGTTTACCACCGTCCATTGCTTGGACCTGATGAAGGGAAGTAATTGACGGCAATGATTGGTGCCTTAAGAAACCAAAGATACGGCCCACCATATGAAGCAAAGAGGCGGGCCCAAACTTGGTGGGACCGACTTATCTGAGAGAAGTTGTGTGCTACTCCGCGGACTACCATAGTAGATGTGGTCTGTCCACTAGCTGCGAAACTTGTTTGGACTTTTCCATATTTATCTGAACTGATTGGTTCGTACCAACTTAAGACAGCTAATCTTCTCACGTGTTTGACCAAATGAATCCACGTGAGAGCAATCATGTGGTTTCCAATTGCTAGACGACAGCGTTTGGCACTTCAAAGCTGTCGTACTCGTATTTGTCGATAAAGAGTGAGAGACGTTTCGGAAAACGTAAATAGATTAGAAGCGTTTCGATGAAACAAGCTAGTGCGGGTGGCGTTGCTTGTGTGACGTGTCAAAAGCATGGCACCTACAAAGAAAGTCACCCAGAGCAGCAGAGAGTAGCGCACTGCGCACACAACCATTTTGAGGTATCGGGATTTGGAATGATGAGATTGATTGATTGACATTTTTTTTTGGACTGATGAGATGACATATTAACTGACAGGGTATATTTTACACTTACGGTTAAATTTATCCAATTTTTTTGGTGGGACTGTAACATTATTTTTGTTAAGTGGTATTATTAATTTATGTGTTACAGTATATTTTGACTACGAATCTATATTTTTAGAATATATTATTAATAAATATACATTTATTATAACATAAGTTGATTAATAACATTATATGACAATATTACAGTTATAATGTAAATTCATTCTAAATTTATCTAATTATACAATACGATAATTTCATATAATGCAACTATACGTCGATCATTTGATATTGATAAATTAAACTTTTTATTTTTTGAGAATATTTTTAATTATTAGATTGTGGAGATATGATATCAATAAATGCATTTTAAGAGTTCTCTTTGTTATATATAATCTCAACACTCTCTCACATGGTATATAATTATATTATGACCTTTTAGATATTGATGGATTCACCTTTTCACTACTAATACCACTAGACGTTATATATCATATAATGATTTTATGAAAAAATGAACTCTTCTTATGTGAATATTAGTTATAAGACATAAATTAATAATTTTATGCTATATAGAAATTAGAGAATCGAATGACAATTTATAGAGAAACCTATGATATTTATTTAGTAACGCAAAATTTTATATTTTCGATAGACAATATACTTAAATATTTCAACTTTAACTAGATTCTAATATTTCATTTGATTGAACAAATTTTGTAGTTCTTCATTGTTATAAGCAATATGATTCCCGACCCCACCTCCTCGAAAGCTATACTGAACATTAGGCTTTTTCCTGAGCTCAACATTAGGCTTTTGGACAATGGAACTTTTGTAAATTTCTCTTTTATCAAATTTCGAATCCGTTATGAATCCAAATTTATCTCTTAAATTCTTTGTAATTATTTGATTAAATAACCAAAAGAAAGTTTCTTTACCCACCAGAATCAAAAAGGAATTAACTTTGAGTACATTAAACGTTCTTAATATTATATCAATTTTTCTTTTTATGCTAGACGTTAAAATCATTCCCTGTTGGCCGCATGGTCTTCAATCAGGAAACAAATTGTGGTAATTTATAATTTAATCTGTTTTACTAATTTTGTGAATGACCATAATCACATTTTCAGAACATTGAAGGCTTGAAGCATATTAGAAACTTTTAGCATATAAAGAAAAGGCTTCCCTTTTACCCAGACTCTAATAAGAAACAAAATCTTTCAGACAGTAATAGTGTCTTTAATTAAGTTATAACTAGTTCGTTCATTCAATTAATTAACTAGTTAATTAATTAACCAGTCTCGTATTTGCCACGTAGATCGTTGCCCGATCCGTCTCTGAGCTGCCAACCCAAACACAGTTTTTGGTTACAGAAAGCAAAGAAAAGAAAAAAAAAAAAAGAGAAGGAAAAGAAAGCGAGAGTTGCAGACAAGGAGACGGGTCTTATAGTTTTCTCCTTTTCAGTCCACACTACGCTTCTCTCTCTCTCTCTCTCTCTCTCTCTCGCTCTAAATTCCCACGGATTCCTAATTCCCTCTGCGAGATTTTCCATTCCAAACCCTCACTCTCTCACTTCTCATTGGGAATTCGATTCCCCTTTTCTTCAATCTTTTGTGGCTTTTTTTTGGTTCTCAATTGGCGAATTCTTTGTCCTTTTCGGGCAAAGCAGGAGAGTTTGGTTCATTCGGGTCGGGTTTGAGCAATCATAGAATCGGATAAGGACGAGATCTGGCTAGACTTGTTTCAGGGGATCGATATTGTGATCGAATCGGAGCTTCGTTTAATTACCGGTTTGGATCCGATCGGGGGAGAAACAGCGCCATCTAATGGCGCTGTTCAGAAGGTTCTTTTATCGGAAACCGCCGGATCGGCTGCTCGAGATCTCCGAACGGGTGTACGGTACGTCACCGTTTTGTGCATTTCTTGAGAATTTTACCAAAATTCGCTGACTTTTGAGCTCTCGGCCATGGCTTCTCGCATTCTTTTGCCGCATTTCTGGTTCTTTTGTGCTCAATTGTTGAAGTTTCGTGTCGTTTCGGGACAATGCGATTGAACATGCGCCTAATTGAGAGTTTTTTTTTTGGGTTCTTGTCGTTATGCATTAGGGTCTGCTGCGCATATTGTCGTTGATTTTGTGTAATTCAGCAAATTTTTGGGGGAGTAGGTTTCTGCTTTGCTTGAATTGTAAAAGTGATACTTGAATATGGTGAAACGAGCTGAGGCAGAGCTGTAGAGTTACCAGAGAAGTTGAGGAAATTGAATTTCACTGCTTATGTAGTGATTCACTCTGAAACTGAATTCTAACATTTTGATTTTATTGCCCTCATGATGGGAAATTGATTTTGATAAAATGTATATATGTTTATTTCTATGTTCGAAATTGTGAAGCTTTTAGTGTCAATGAGGATTGATTGACACTTTTTTTTTTCTTTTTCCTTCTTATGCAGTTTTTGACTGCTGCTTCTCCACGGATGTGTTGGAAGAGGATGAGTATAAAGTGTACTTGGGTGGCATTGTAGCACAGCTACAGGACTACTTCCCGGATGCTTCTTTCATGGTGTTTAACTTCAGAGAAGGGGAGAGGCGGAGCCAAATTTCAGACGTGTTGTCCCAGTATGACATGACAGTTATGGATTATCCTCGGCAATATGAGGGATGCCCACTGCTGCCACTGGAGATGATTCATCACTTCCTTCGATCAAGTGAAAGTTGGTTGTCACTAGAGGGGCAACAGAATGTGCTGTTGATGCATTGTGAAAGAGGAGGATGGCCTGTCCTTGCGTTTATGCTTGCAGGTCTTCTGCTATACCGGAAACAATACAATGGGGAGCAGAAGACTCTTGATATGGTTTACAAGCAGGCTCCTAGGCAGCTTCTCCATCTTCTGTCTCCTTTAAACCCACAGCCTTCCCAGCTGAGATATCTTCAGTACATTTCACGAAGAAATTTGGGTTCTGATTGGCCTCCATCTGATACACCTCTACTTTTGGATTGTCTGATACTTAGAAACATTCCACTTTTTAATGAGGGAAAGGGTTGCAGGCCTTTTATACGCGTTTATGGTCAAGACCCTTCAATGCCGGCAAACAGAAGTTCTAAGCTTCTCTTTTCAACTTTAAAGACTAAGAAAAATACCCACCTCTATGTACAGGTAATGTCTACTTCATGCAACTGAATCTGATATATATAATTATAAACTTTGAAGCCTTCTTAAGAATCCTAATCGCAGGCAGAGTGTGTGCTGGTGAAAGCTGATGTTCGTTGCCGTGTTCGAGGGGATGTGGTTCTCGAATGCATCCACCTGGATGAAGATCTGGTTCATGAGGAGATGATGTTCAGGGTTATGTTCCACACAGCATTTGTACGGTCAAATATATTGATGCTCAGCCGTGAAGAAATTGACATTGTTTGGGATGCCAAGGACCAGTTCTCAAAGGACTTTAGAGCAGAGGTATGTTATTGTTATTCTTATGTGGATGTCCTTCTCTGAAGCTATAGGAGTTGAAGCATACTCAAATCTGTATCAGGTACTTTTTTTGGACGCTGATGCTGTTGTGCCTAATCTCACCACAGTTGTGGCACTTGAAGATGGGAATGAGGCAGGGAGTGCTTCACCTGAGGAGTTTTATGAGGTGGAAGAGATCTTTAGCAATGTCATGGATGCACAGGAAGTGAAGGTGGACTTCGATACTTCCATGGTTCACGACAATATACCCGAAGATATAGATCAGAAAGAAGTCTGGAAGGATGATTTAGATCCTCACGCATTCCTAGACTGTACATCAGACGATGGGAAGCCCAAAAAGGACAGACAGGTGGATTCTAATATTGATGCGGTGAAGGACATTGCTGTGGATGATGTGAAGTACAAGCTGGATCAGGTGGATTCCAATCTTGATGCAGTGAAAGACATTGCTGTGGATGATGGAGATATTAAGTCAAATTCCGTTGTAATTTCTGCTGATCTGCAAAGTCATACAGGAACTAAGGCAGTGGCAGAAGAGGTGTGTGACAAATTGGAAGAGATGGAAGATGTAGTAAATGGAGAAGACACTTCTACAGAGAAGAGGTTAGAGACCAAGGTTTCACAAGAAAAACTGAATGCTGAGGTCTCTAGACAAATACCCGAGAAATTGCAGCTACCTGCTTCTAGGAAACAGCCTTCATTGAACACAAAAGCAGCGTCTGAAACAACGCTAGCAAAACAAAAGACTAAACCACAAGAAACTCAGGGTGCTTCAGCAAAAATATCAAAACCAAATGCAGTATCTAGGTGGATTCCCCCTAACAAAGGCTCTCATATTAATTCAATGCATGTTTCATATCCACCATCAAGATATAATAGTTCACCAGCTGCTTTTGCCAGTACTGCTCCTTCAAAAGATGCAAATGCAAATGCCAAGTTGAAGGCTTCTTCTGTTAATACTTCTGGAACTGTGGTTTCTAAGGATGTGGCAAATGAACTGAAAAATGCTAAGGTGGATCCTTTGAAAACTTCAATATCTGCACCTGGGACAGCTACAGAGACACTTACATCCTCCCTGCCATCAACAGTTCCACCGATTCAAGAGACGTATTCTTCCTCTCTTACAACAGCACATATTGGTCCACAAGTAGTGCCCCCTCCACCTCCGCCTCTCCCTCCCCCTCCTAAGTCTAACATCTCTTCACTGTACACTCTTCCTCATAAGTCTTTGTCACCAGCTACCCCATCGTTGCATGTAGCTGCAATAGCAACTCCTCCTCCACCACCACCACCACCACCACCTCTGCCGAGTAGTAATGTGGTCTCATTTGTGTCTCCTCCCCCACCACCACCTCCTTCATCCTTATCTTTCTTGTCATCTAGTAGGCAGAATACTGGTATAAATTTTCCCCCTGCACCTCCACCTCCTCCTCCTCCCCTCGTTCCCCCACCTAAGAAATCTGGTGGGCAAAATAGTGACACCATATTGCCTTCACAGCCGCCTTCATTTCTTTGGAAGTTTGGGTACACTTCAGCATCTGCTCGTGTCATGACGGAAAGTTCTCAACCTCCTCCACCGCCACCGCCACCACCTCCCCCTCAAGCTCCTCCTGTTTTAAGTGAATCAAAACTTGTTGGAGTTAGGGTACCTACTCCACCGCCACCACCACCTAGTCGCAATACTCCACCGCCTCCTCCTCCACCTCCTCCTACATATGGGGCTCCACCACCACCACCTCCTCTTTCCATGCAGAGACTTCCACCTCCTTTACGTGGAGCTTCACCGCCGCCACCACCACCACCACCTCCTCCAATGCAAGGCGCTCCACCTCCACCACCCCCACCTCCCTCATATGGAACTCCACCTCCACCGCCACCACCACCATTTTCAGTGCAAAGAGCTCCTCCACCACCACCTCCACCACCATTTTCAGTGCAAGGAGCTCCACCTCCACCACCACCTCCAATGCGGGGAGCTCCACCTCCACCTCCACCTCCAATGCATGGAGTCCCACCTCCACCGCCCCCTCCAATGCGTGGGGTGCCACCTCCACCACCATCAGCGTATGGTGCGCCGCCACCTCCTCCACCTCCTGGTGGAGGTCGCGCGCCCCCACCTCCCCCGTTTCCTGGTGGGGCACCACCCCCGCCACCACCTCCAGGAGCTCGTGGTCCTGGGCCTCCTCCTCCACCTGGACCTCCTGCTCCACCTGGTCTTCCAGGTGGTGGTCCTCCACCACCACCTCCATTAGGTGCCAGAGGAGCCACTGATGCAAGAGGGAGAGGGCGTGGACGTGGGATAGGAGGTGCTGCCACAGCGCCTCGAAGATCATCCTTAAAACCACTACATTGGAGCAAGGTGACGAGGGCATTGCAAGGGAGCTTGTGGGAAGAATTGCAAAGACATGGAGAGCCTCAAACGTATTCCATTCCCTGTTTCTGTTTTATTTTCTACTTATCATTTGCATTAGTAGTATGCTTTCTGTCATACATTTATGTTGTTGATTTGAAGGATCATACATTTTCCACACACTCAAACACATGTATTCATTTCAGAATTGTTTCATTCCCAATCACTAATGTTCTTCTCTTTTAATCTAGTGCACCAGAATTTGATGTGTCAGAGATAGAGAGCCTTTTTGCTGCAGCAGTTCCAAAACCTGCTGGCTCTAAATCTGGAGATCGAAACAAGTCTGGCGGATCCAAATCTGAAAAAGTCCACCTGGTACTTTTATACAATTGATTATTTTGCTATAGAATTATTATATCATGTACAAGTTATGCTGTGAAAGGTGATTCTGTTTTTGTTATTTTTATGGGTATTCCTATCAATTATGTGATGTGATTCTTCTTCAGCAGACTGTTTTTGCTTTCGTTAGTTTGAATATTGCAAGTTCACAAAGTTGTTGCCCTATAAAAGAGATTGTAAGTTGCAATTTTGTAAGGGTGAAGACTTGAAATAGTATCATGTATGTGTTAATATAAAGTTCTCCTGACAATCCATTATGATCTTACTTTTAATTTTAGGAAAAAATAATCATTTAAAAAGTGTGGGGAGAAAACTGTAACATGACTTTCTTGTATTGTCCACGGTGATATATCATATATGTACTGTTGGAATGTAACAATCTGTTATCCATCCCTCCACTTCTCCGGAGTGATTATTGTTTAATTGCAATTGTATTGGTTAGTTTGGTGTGCATTGATGCTGCTTGTTGGCTAATATTTGCTAAAGCAGAAATTTATTCTGATGATTTTGTTTTTTCCTTTTTGCAATATGATGTTAGATGCTATTACTTCTTGACTGTCTTACTATGATTCTCTTCGTATCATATATTGTAGATTGACCTGAAAAGGGCAAACAACACTGAAATTATGCTCACACAAATTAAGATGCCACTGCCTGATATCATGGTAAGCTGATACAGTTCAATTTCTTTTTCTTTTTTGTTTTTTCATGATTGTGAATACAGATAATTTGTATGTCTGATGAATCTTTTACATTGGCTTTTAGTTTCCAGTTTTGGAATGGTGATGTAATAAATGAACATTTGTCATACTTAGCTACTGATCTACTAATATGCATATTTTCAGGCCGCCGCTTTAACAATGGATGAGTCAGTATTAAATATTGATCAAGTGGACAGTCTAATTAGATTTTGTCCTACTAAAGACGAAATGGACCTTCTCAAGGTGTAACTTTTATACATACAATTTTTTTTTTACCATTTTGCTGGCTATTCTTTGATTGTTGTTCGCATTGAAGAGATTCTTTGCTATGTGTATTCGCTTTTAAGTATATGCTATTGTCATATTTTTCTCATTAATCATATATTTTCTTGGTTGTGATTTCTATTTTTTTTTTTCTAATGATTTTTTAGAACTACAAAGGCGACATGGAGAAACTGGGGAAGTGTGAACAGGTATGATAAATTGACATAATTTCATTCTTGACCAGATCATAATATCTTCTTAATTGTTACTAGTTATAATATTGAGGACCTTGTCTTTAACATGGATTAAGTGTTTCCTTTGTTAGATTTATAAGTGAGTCATTACCTGTTGCATTTTCTGGGTTATATATAAAAGCTTTGACCAGATCTTGAATATTTTTAAAATATGGTTGACTCTTCTAATATCCCAATGATCTTCTCCTCTTTCAAGAAGTTGACATATTAAGGAGACACTGATTAGTCCAGTCATACTTATTCAGTTTACTTTTCCAATATTATTGCGTATATACTTATTTAAAACACGAAGGTAATGGAAGACCGGAGGATCGGCTGATAACTGGAAAAATCAATAAAAGCTTTGCCTTGACTGTTGAAAATGGAGATTTGGGGATGCACTGAATTCTTTTGGTCGTAAGAAGTAAACAATATATGGAATTTTTTCCATTTGAGTCTCTCTCTTGTTGCTTTATCTCAAGAGGAAAATCGATATTTGTTGAAAGATCTGGGTTGGAAGATATCAGTAATGAGAAGGCCAGAAAATGATGGGTTCGGCAATGTTTTGAGGGAAATAATTTACTTGTCCTTGTTTGGGATGCTAAGTTGCTCTGTTATTGGTTTAATTGGTTAGCTGAAATTAAATATAGAAAAAAATCGAAGACAATTAGTGAGGTTGCAATCAGCAATTCAGCATAGCATGTTATAGTGGAGAGATGTTAATGGTGTCTCGTCAGGTGGAGCCATTCCAGTTACTTTCTTGGAGATATTGGCTTCCATTGTGATTGTAGTGCTCTACATTACATAATAATCATTCATTTTGCGCATTTTTGTACTTTGTTTTTGCTAAATATTGTTCATGCGATTCAGATAATAGTGATAATAGCATTCATGTATTAAAGTTTTGAGTGTATACTGGATTGTCATTTCTCTTGAATATTTTTACAGCTAGACTAATTGTCAGAGTTATTTAGTTTATGCATATATTTTTAATGTTTCAGTTTTTTTTGGAGTTGATGAAAGTGCCTCGGGTGCAGTCAAAATTAAGAGTATTTTCTTTCAAGATTCAGTTCAATTCTCAGGTTTGGTAGTACTGCTATTTTTTTTTCTATATGTCAATAAATATAACCTAAATCATGTCTTTTTTGCATAATTTTTAATTCTTGACGTTTTTGCAGGTTTCAGACTTTAAAAAAAGTTTAAACTTGGTAAACTCTGCATGTGAAGAGGTATGTTACTACTTATAATTGATTGCTACCTGCAGTTTATAGGTATTGATTTTGACTTGGGTACTCTATTACTGCTAAATTAGGTCCGGAATTCTGCCAAATTGAAGGAAATTATGAAGAAGATTCTTTTTCTGGGGAACACGTTGAACCAAGGAACTGCAAGGGGTAAGTCAAATCGGAAGTTTTGTCATGTCTCTTGATTTAAAGTATGTGAAAAGATTCTGTTATATTTTGCATAAAGAACTTGGTTTAATTTACTTCTCCGTAAGCAGTATAGTCATTGTTGTGGATTAAAAAGTATGAAGAAAATTATACAACCACTGCCTCTGGTCTCTAAATTGCTTTTAGAAACTCGTGTTGCTGGAACTGTGTACAATTTCTTAAGCTGATGCCAAGGACTTGATCATGGATTTTTAGTTGGGACTAGGAATCTATCTTGGACAATCAAGAGTATCGGCAGTAGCATCCTTTATAGTGAAACCAACTATAATTCATATTCCATCTTATTTACTTCTCTGCACTTCTTGGCTTTGTTTTGATGTTGTTTTTTCATACTTCTTTTTGATGTTACAACACTGGTTTCTCGATAGTTATAATATTTCTTGAAGTTTCCTTTATGGAATAATATGAATTGTCAAATGTCTTTAATTTGTACAGGTTCTGCTGTTGGGTTCAAGTTGGACAGTCTTCCGAAGCTCTATGATACACGTGCTTCTAATAATAAGATGACACTCATGCATTTTCTTTGTAAGGTATGTTTCTTAAATTTTTTGGTCATGCAATGAAACTTATGTTTTGTGGCTCAATAGTAGATTCTATTCTTGTCGACCTAGTTATATATAAGAAAGAAAATTGATGTAGTAAGCTCAGAGGGCTAGAAATATTTTTCTGGATAGAATCCTAGGTACTCATTAAATGATGTGTCTGGGCTAAGAGTTATGTTGTGTGGGTATTTGAATTGTTGCATTGATTTCCACCACTATGGCCTTGTCCAACAAACAATAAGGAAAGATGTTCACTTTCTCATTGAGATCATAGTATGATTGGAAGCAGGAAATCTTTATGGTTAGTGTTAATTATGAAATATGGAGATTATTCTAGAGTTTAGATTGAGTTGGAAAAGAATTCTATCAGATCTTAGCAAATCATTAATTTTTGAAATGGAACCTTTAGTTTTCTTGGTTCTTTTGGGTGGGGGTTCCAGACTATCAGAAGAAGACGATTGAACCTCCTTCTCTTGAATATTTCTTCCTTAAGCCGTTGAATCTTCTAGATTAAAAAACAAAAATCTGCATTGTAAGTAAAAATCTTCAATTAGGCTATAAACTTGTAACTTATTTCAAGTGATATGGGTCCTTTATCAATTATATATTTGTAAGTTTTTTGTTCATGATGGTTTCTAGAAGCCTGTTGAAGGATCAAAGTAAATTTTTTGTCCGGGTTTAGTAGAAATCTCTATGATGAGAGTTAAACTATTTCTGATTTTTGAATTTGGAAATTGATATAAGTTTCAGTCTTTAGGGATTTTATACTTTTTTTTTTTGTGAAATAAGTTTGTTTGCTCTGAAATTCATCCCTTGCCTTGCAGGGGGTGACACCTTTGTGCTTGCATTTTTTAGGGAAAAAAAAGCATTGTTTACTTGATGATGGTAATAATTTCCTAAGCAGAAAGGCTATGGAAATTTTTTCATTGTGCACTATTGGTCAGTTGGTCTTCACATTATTGTCTGATTGAGAACTGATGATCAAGAGATGACTGCTTGCAAAATTTATGTTTTCCTTGACATATGTTTTTGGATACTAGTTTTCTTTCAGATGGATATTTTATTTCTGTTTGTGTGGGGGCAATTGCAATTATCTTTGAATCTCAGATTTGGTTTTCTTGTTTATTAGGGCCTTGCTTCTAGATCACCAGGACTTCTCGATTTTCACTTGGACCTTGTCAGCCTGGAAACTGCAACAAAGGTGCCCATCTGTTTCCTTGGTGTTAATTCTAAGTATTTTAGTTAGATTTTGTATGAGACAGGTCTTGTTTCCATGCAGATACAATTGAAGTCTTTAGCAGAAGAAATGCAAGCTCTAATCAAGGGGCTAGAAAAGCTCAAGCAGGAGCTGGTGGCATCAGAAAATGATGGTCCTGTGTCAGAGGTTTTCCGTAAGGTATGTAGTCTTTTTATTATTAATGCTTTCAATGCTTAACGAAAGGGCCTATCTTTTCTTCTTCTTTTTCTCTTTATGGGTGCGCTAACATTTTTTTGTTCTTGTTTTATGTTTGAAATTTCTAGACATTGAAAGGGTTCATTGGTGTTGCTGAGACCGAAGTGGCATCAGTGACAAACCTATATTCTGCGGCGGTAATATGCTAATTATGAACTTTCTCCTCTTCACCTGTCTTATTTTGTCCTTTATGATCACAACTTTTGTCATTTGCTTTTGGTGGACAGGGTAGAAACGCAGATGCACTTGCATTATATTTTGGTGAGGATCCTGCCCGTTGTCCATTTGAGCAAGGTTAGTTGTGGATGTGATATTTATTCTTTAGATATTGAAATTTGACAAGATTTCAGATTGCTGCCTTAAACGGTATAAGATTGTAGTATATTCTTTATTTTTTCATTGGGACCATCATACAAATTTTAGAGATTTGATCATTTTTTTAAGTAGATCTGTTAAGAAAGTAATTAATAGTTTCTACTACAAAAGGAAATATGCTTTTTCCCATGTATCCTTTTTCTTTTCTTTCTTTCTTCTCTCTCTCTCTCTCTCTCTTTTTTTTTTTTTTTGGTGTTGGGGGGGGGGGAGTAAAATGATTTAATTGCGCTGAAGTTGGGTACACAGGTTCATTTAATCATCCATTCGTTTGATGTGGTAATTCAGAACCGACTTCCAGGCTTCCAGCATATTAAATTTAATCATTCACTCTTTTCATGTGGTAAATCTGAAGCTAACTTCCATCATATTAAACCCTGTTTTGATGAATGCAGTTACTATGACACTCTTAAATTTTGTGAGGTTGTTTCGGAAAGCACACGAAGAGAATATGAAACAGGCTGAATTGGAGAGGAAGAAAGCTGAAAAGGAAGCTGAAATGGAAAAGGCCAAGGGCATTAACCTCACAAAAAAAGCAACAAAATAGGTGAGCATTATAGTCATTCTACCACTGCATGGGAAGTTGAGCTCCTGCCATACAGAAGAGTTGTGCTGAAATGTTGCTAACTAGTGGGGGCAAGGAGCGTATTGCTTTTAGGACCCTGGTCAGAGTCCTTGTCTCAGTACTTGTGCAAGGGAAAGCCCCTCCCAAGGTGATTTGGATGATGAGGGGAGAGGTCAACTTCCTGAGTCCTGCAATCTTTGAACTATGCGAGAAGCTTAACTGTAATGCTTGACAAGATGTTGAATCGGATGATCATGGCCAACTGTTCAATCATGTCGGATATATCTTACAAACAGACCGGACTTGGGCTTTCATTCGACAATTTGTGTATCATTGATTGAGAGAAGTAAAGGTTGTCTACATGGGGTGACTGCCATCGCCATCATGATGTTGGATCTCTGGACCCTCTGGCATCCTTCGGAGAGCAAAGCAAATTTTGTAATCTTGGTTCAGCCTAGGCAATCAATATGGGTTTCGTCTTTAACCATTCCATTCGTTTCGTGTTGGCAGGCATAAATTGTACAGCATCAGGGGGGAAGAAGATAGATATCTGCCCTTGGGATTGTATGTAAAGCACACGCTCCTGCTGTACCATGAAATCGTGTACAAAGCCACTAACCCCTCCTCGATCTCCTTAGTTTAGAATTCAATTCATTTCCCTGTAACATATAATTTTAGTTCGTTTTTTCTTCCTCGTTGAAATTTTGGATAGGACCCCGTCATAATAGATGTTGTATAGGTATCAGGTTCAGAAAGAGACTAGAAGACAAGACGGGGCTTTTATTTTTTTTCATTTTTAGTGTAATTGTAAAATAAGCATAGGCTGATCTTAGAAACTACTTGTTTCATTCTTATGGTTGTTTAGTCAACGTATACTAATTCATGAAATTTCAGTATTCTCATGGTTCATAGTCAAAAAGTAGTTCTCTTTCAATTTGCTCCCAAGTTTCGTGTATTGTTTATTTATTTATCTATTTTCGTTTTTATTTTTTACTTTTACTTTTTGGCCATTGCGGATGTTTTATTCACAGCTACTATGCCCCCTGCGGATACTTCGAAGGCTAGCACGGCATATCTACCCAAGGATATATATATTATGACTATTATTTTATTTATTATTGACATTAAAATAAAAAGAACGAACTGAAAAAAGCAGTGATAATAATAGTAATAACTAAAAAGCCTATGGTTTTAAGATTTATTCGCCTAAATAACAGTCAATTGGATTTGGTTGTTAGTTTGTTACAAATGTTTTTTATTTTATTTTAATTTCTAGCAATTCTAGATGAGTTGTACTTGATATGAGCTCGTTTTCTGCTCGTGTTTACTGTGGATCCATTTCGTGCTTATGAGTTTCATGGTTATTGTTATGGTGCATTAAACTTGTTGTACACGTATTTGTCTAATTTGTTTCACACTAGAACTAATACACAAAGAGGCTAAGATGATAGGTACACAATAACAATAAATGGCTTGTTTTAAAATGAAAAACTTGTAATTGTTTTTTTAGTAAGCTAATATGTAGTGCGGGGATACAAGTAAAGTAATTTCATATTTCTCAATCACCCCGTACAATTACATTGGAATTTGACCAATGCCATATGTCTAGGCTGACCAGCACAGAACTAAACTAAAAAAAGAAGCCTATGTATTATCCACACTGTAAAAGTGTAAAGGTTGCCAATCTATTTGGCACAAAGTAACGATGGATTTTTTTTCCAAAGAAAAAAAAAAACAAATAGCAAAATAAAATTGGAATATAACCATGAACAAAGTTGTGTACAATTTTGGTTTTACTCTTTCTTTCCCTGTGCAGGGGTTGTCCTACTTTAGGATGCTTATGTCTTTGAAAGTTGCTTGGTGTCATTACCAAGCAAAAGAAATCAACTTCGGAGATACAAATTATTTGTAATACCTTTTTCATCTTCTTTCCCTTGAAAATAAAGAAAGAACTTTTTGGTTTCCTGAATCCAATTTCATGGAACTTCTTTCAAAGTCTTGATATTGCCATAACCACTACTTTCTTCATCATCGTCTGCATATTCGATCCCACAGCAGCGTTTACCATCTTCTTGATCCATGACCCAAGAGCTTCTTGGATTGCAGCTTTTGAAGAACATAAAGCTCACAATTACATCAAGAACAACAAGAACTGAGTACAAGTAAGCAATGAACACCCCCTCTAAAGCTATGGAAGATCCAAGCTTTCCTGCGAAATGGGAAGGTCTTACAATCCTGTATTGGAACAATGCTTCAATTGCAGCCAAGGCCATGTTGAGAGGCAGAGCCAGAGACAGAGCAGTTGGGGCTCTTCCTCTGATTAAAAGACAGGCCTTGAGAATTGTCAAGTACCCACCACTCCTCTCTGTGCCTGATACAACCAATGCCAGGTTGCATATTATGAGCACATTGGCAAGAACTATGGAGTAAAGAACAGCCCCAGATGCTGAAAAGAAAAGGAGGGTGTTGGGGGAAGAGAACCCAAATCCTTGAAGAAAATTGAAGGCAATGAATAGGACAGAGAACACTGTTGCATTTGCAGAGAGGATCAAGAATGAGTTGTAGATTTGGGTAAGGAGGAGAGGGGTGTAGAGGGATATGATAGAAGAAAAAGAAGGTGGTGATGATGATGACGAAGTTGGTTTTTGGTGATTGAGAGCTTGAAATATGGAGGCTTTGGTTATGAGGAGGAAGGTGAGGGTAAAGGGTAGTGTGAAAATTGAAGAAGAGATTGTTTGAGAGAGCTTTAGGTTGAGAATGGTGAAGAGTTCTGAAGAGGGTGGGAAGCCTGCAGCATCAAAAAGACTGTGGAGGCGGTTGTAGATGGTGGGCAAGAGAGAGCTTGAAGGAACATATGCTTGGGAGATGAGGACTGAGGCTGAGAAGGGCAAGGCTATGAGTGCCACAGTTGAGGTGAAGAATTGGTACTTCTGAAGAAAAGTGTGGGTTGATTTTCTCAGAATCTTGCCTGCTTTTTCCATTGGAACTCTTGGGCCTTCTTCTTGCATTGCAAGGGAGATGGGTATGAAATGGTGTGTTTCACCAAATAGGGTGTAGTGTATATAATTAGAAGAGGGCTTCCTTCTTTTCCAATATTTTTTTTTATTGGGTTCTCTCTCTCTCTCTCTCTCTAAATGGTTGGTTAGAGAGGGGGATTAGAGAGGGTTGGTGTTTTGGATGCTTGGACTGGCCAACAACTAAAAACTAACAAAATTTGCAGAGGTGGAGTTGTTTGGCTATCTATCTATATATTGTTTTTATCAAAGGAACTCTTTGGACTCTATTGGGTCATTGTGATGTCTTTGTAATCTCCAAATCCCCCACATATTGGTTGGCTAAGGGGCATAGAAAGAGCAAATTTTATTGGGTGTAAATAAGTTAATTTATGAGCAGAAGAAACCTTTTCTTATGGCATATGCCTTTCGCTGATGTAAAGAATGCCTGTTCTGGATTGCTTCTAGTGCACATTGTTTTTTGCTTTTTTCTTTTTGTTTCATGATGATAGCATTATTTTTGCTTGTTATTGCTAGCCTCCTCAGCTCAGGTACCCCTCATGGGAAAATTTAATTTTTCTTGTGGGCTCCGCAAGCCTTGAATCTTAAAATTCAAGTATTGCTTTCTGTTTTCTATTTAATCTTGATCAGCTTTATATTGATTTGGATATAAATTAGAAGAACATGCATGATCGAAATATGAATCTATGTGCATTTGTGGGTGAAAGATTGGGTAAACATTCAAGTGGTAAGAGTGAATGAGATAAGAGTTAGAATTAGGCTATATCATGATTCGATTTTCTCTAATGTAACAAAAAGAATTGGGTTAACATGGGAGAATTTTGAGTTAAACTCTTATCTTTTGCTCATAAACAATATCGTAGTTTGGAGGAATCAAAATTAGGAACTTTGATTATCGATTCAAATCTTCAATTCACTGTTTAAATTCTAATTTAAATTTATTAATCTCGTAAATCTTATACATAAGTTTGAATGAATTGATTTTTTTTTTTTATTTAAAAGAGGGAGACTCAAATTTGGGACCTCTTCAAATAATGGAGAGATAAATACTACTAGACTAATAAATAGTTAATGAAAGAATCGAATTTAAAACCTTTGATTACTGGTTTTAAATTCTTAAATTGACTAGTTTAAACTCCAATTTATAGTCAAATGTATTGCTAAATTTTCTGCCTATAGGATTAATAAAATAGAGAAAAATATGATATATTGGATTAACAAAATAGAGTTTGGAAATGGATAATAAGAAAATAGGTTGTAAGATTGTTGGTCCAAAAATTAAACCTGGCTGAGGAAATGAAAGGGACTAAAGATTTCAATATATTTGTAATTCACGTCACTAAAAGTAGAAGGGGCTATGACAAAAAAAAAAAAAAAAGAAGTAGGGCCATAATTTCCTTATTTTGTATGCTTTCATGTGGCAAGAATATCAGTCTTAGCTTGCAAGATAATTATAATAATAACTATTCGTACAAAACAAAAAGAAAATGAAATATAACAAATATTAAATGCAATTGGGTAGACTAAGATGGGTTACCTTCTTATTCTATCAACAGTTATTATTTATGATAATAACGATGGGATGTTGAATACTTGAATACATATGATCCTCACCGTCCATTTGACATTAAATTTCATCCATTGATGGATGGCTCGACCTCTTGAATTTATGGACAATTGCAACATCACCCATTTTGTCATCATCAAATGACCAAAAAGAGAATTTGTCCTGATTAATTGAATTCCCCATCTCTACGTTTTACAAATGTGTATTACTCTAATGGTGAGGCTCCATCTATATTAATATAGGTGCATTTTTTTTTGGGTCCAAAATATTACAAGTGAAAATAACTTAAAAACATAATTTTGGTCACGAGTACTTTAATCATGTACAACATTCACTCTACTCAAAGCGTGTCACGTATTATATTATAGCTAATTATAGTTAATATGTCTTATTATACTTAATAAAATAGATTTATTATATTTTTTTATCCAAAGAAAGAAGAAAACGAGATTTGAATTCTTGCTATATGTGGTGGTAACTGCTCTACCCTAGAAATTTTAAACTAAAAGCTTTGAAAATTAATAAATGTTAGTATATGTAACATGTATAACAAACTTTCAATGTTATGATAAAGCTACATTAATTCCATTCTTGGTGAGCAAAATTACACTCTAACAAAATTTTAATACATAAAGAATTTAAGGGTAGGATAATGTTCTTTTGCTAGAGAGTGTATCTTATAGAGAAAAATTTCTCTGGAATAAAACTGACTCGGTATTCCTATATAATAATATGATGACACATATATTTTTATATTTTATTATATAAAAATTACTCTAATTTAAGACAGTTTATATCTCTTGGGATGTCAAATCAATCTCTATCCTTATTATAAGAAAATTTTTATTTTTATCTTATCAAATAGTGAATCTAAACCACACATTTATACTTACATTGTCTGCTATACGGATATTTCTAGCTACATATGCAATTTATAGTATAATCTAGATAGCCAACTAGCCAAAGTGAATATGAATTGGGTATGGGTGGGTGGAACCTATGGCCCAATGAAGACTGAAGTACAAGGATGATGATATGATGATGATATATATCATCATCCTTTATGAAGCAGTTGGTGCGCAGACTTTTGACCCGGTTGGGTTGGGTTGGGTTGGTACTTTGCCTACTTGCTTGGAGAGTTCTGTTACTTCTGTATATGATGTGGCATTACTTTTTTAATTAGTTTTAAAAGGCATATGGCTTTCTATTTTCCTTTGGTGAAATGTCTGTGTTTTGGGTGACCTTCTAACTAAAAAAGATTTAAACAAAGATATGTTATGGTTTTGAGTATATAAATAATATAAGTATGATTTCCAAAAAATAAAAAATAAAAAATAATAAGAATAAATATAAGTGTAAAATATTTGAGTTTAATTATACATGATTTGTTGATGATTGTATGTATTTAAAGTTTACTTTAAGATATTGTACCTAATGAAAAAATGAATTGTAAAATATTTCAATTCATTAAAAAATTATGGAAAGAATATATAGGTTTCTATAAAAGTAGTATTGCCCCAGCTTCTTTATGGGTTCCATACTTCCATGTGTGCTAAACTGTGAATAGAGTTATTTAAGACGTTCTATATCCTTTTACAAACAATAAAAGTACAATAAACACATTCTGATATTGAACTATATATATGCTTTATTATAATTCAAATCCAAGACCTTTCCAACAAAGGAGAGAGATCATTGCATAAGGTTGATAATAAATTATTCAAGTGTACATTAGGTGACTATTTTTATTATTTTGATATTCATGCATATTGGATCATTTTATTTGCCATGAGTTGTTCTACCAAATTATTCTGAGCAATTCCACTTCATTTTGTTATTGTTAAAAAATTATAAAGAGTACCATATATGGGTTGTCATTTATAAACAGCAAGATGGACAAATTCTTTCTAGCCCTATTATTGATTCTTCAATAATAGAATGACAATAATTTTATCATCAAATGATTATATTTGTACAAACTAGAAGAGGAAATTCATCACATGATTAAAAGTTAAAACTGTGCAAAAAAAAAGTTAAAAATTTAAGAGTACTTTTATTTCTACCCACTCCAATGACTCAACACACCCTCTTTAACTTCTTTTATTCCCTAAAAGTTCATATTTTATTCTTACATATATAAAATATTAAAAACATGAAAATGAAAAAACAACAAAAAAAATAATCAAGAACTCCATCCCCATTCCCAACCTAGCTACCCAGAAACCCCATCCCTCCTCACCACCGGCCACATTATCACCGCTGACAGCTCCTTCCACGCCGCCGACACCCGCCCCCTAATTCTTTTTCTTTTTAATTTGAGAGGGTATGAATAAAATTCTTCAAAATTCAATGGGTTCTAAAAACAATTCATGGGTCCTGCATTTCTGCTATGATAGGAATAGTTAGGGTATGTCACATATGGGTGGAATTTACCAAACTCTCTTTTGGATTCTTACCCGAAACCACACCTACCTAGCTATGAGTTGAACTTGATTACTACTTCAACACATGTTAGTATGTTACCACAATGAAACTAAATGGAACATTATTTTAACTTAATCCCATTGTCTTTTGCTGTAACAGTATCCACCTTGAAAGTACAAACTGCACCATGCCATTTGCAATTTTTTTAGTAAAATTATTGTTGGGACCTATCTAGCCACACACCTTGCCATATCTCCCAAAGTATCTAAAATAAATTAAATTGAAGAATATGTATTCATCCAAATCAACTTGGAGGTTAGAGCATGCTCTAATTGATTAGATTAGTTCAAACTTATATGTCAATGGGTTAAGTCAACTGACTTGAAACTACACCGTCTATGGCACCAAATGACATGGACTGGGTAATATAATATTGAATCTTTGGAGGTGGATATGCATGCCTTGGGTTTTGAAAAACACTACCCTAAACAATAATTCTTATCCAATTAATTAAAGAAAAAGAAATTTAAAAACCATTTCTAGCTATGGTTTTGTTGCAATGTGTTTGTTGTTAGATTCAAACCCTTTTATTAGTGTTTGACATCAAAATGGGTTGAAATGAGCTTAACCTTAATTACCTAACAATATTGATGACTTGATTGTGAATCTGCATAGAGTCATAGACTGATAAAAAGAGGCATGAAAATTGCCATCTAGCTTTTAAATAATTAGGATTCCATATAATATAATATATGTATTATATATATATATATATATCAGTCCAACTATCCAAGTAGGCAAGTACATAGGCTTTGTGTGGCTTTAGGAATTCAAAATGAGACCAAATAGACCACTAGTTATGTGAGACAATCCCTCTGCTGCTATGCATAATGGGGGAGAAGCTAGCTTGCTACTATAGTACTGGTATAAAAGGAGAGATTTGGAAAACTAACTTAAATTGAAGTTAAATAAAGACTTTTAACTTTTTTTTTTTAATTTTTATAAATTTGACTCTCGAGTAGTGCTTGAACCCCCCTCGAGAAGTGCTCGATATAATTCGAGTACTACTCGAGGGGGGGTTCGAGTACTTCTCGATAGAAGCTCGAACACTACTTGAGGGTCAAATTTCAAAAAAAAAAAAAAGGGTTAAAAGTCTTTAATGATAATCAAAATGAGTTAGTTTTCCAAATTTCTCGTATAAAAGAGGAGGGAAATTTCGAACTCTAACCTTGAGTTTAAAGGTAAATATTCTCTACCATTAAAACATACTACAAATCTTGAACAATCTCTTCTTGCTCTTCCTCGTCTTCTTCAACCTTTATCTTCTTCTTAATTTTTTGATCAGTTGCGACCATCATCACCGTACCATCGTCGCCGGAAGAGGATAAGCAATTGGTCAATTTTCTGGTCTAGTTGTGGAATGAGCGGTCTACATAAGGTAAGAAATTTTATTGCAAGGGTAAATTCGACATTTCACAAGTAAAAGGGTTAGAAAAGTAAGTTTTGGAACGGAATGGTCAAAAAAGCTTATTGCATATTAAAAAGGGTTATTGAATTAAATTACCCATACTTTTGCTTGTTTTATAATGGGCTTTCTGGGCCTTTCTGGTAGTAATCAGCATTGATGGAGTAGTCCATGGACATATGGGCTTTCCTGTGTGAAGATGGAGGAGGTAGACTGGGCCCTGAGTCTCATTTTGTTTGTCCAAGTAACGTCATAAACCTAATGGACCTACCTAAACTTTTCTCAAGGCTTCCCATTTGTTGCCACACACAAGTCACAATGAGCATCTACATAGCAAAATGTAGCCAATTGGGTTTCTTTTTAGAGGGCCGCCAATTATGTGTAAGTACATTGAGAAGAACCCACAGATATGATCATGTGGACAAAGTCCATTGATTCCAAGTTGATATTGATAAGGACAAAGCTTCCATGCTTGCATATGCTTTTATTAATTAACTTCATTTTGAATTTTGTTTCAGATTGATTTTTCACATATTCAAAATGTCTAATATTCACTTAACTAAACTTTGCATGAAATCTGTTGTGTTTTATTAATTACGTAAGTCATACGTCATGATTTGAACTTAGAATTTATTACTTCGTTATTCGACTCCAATTTCACTTAAACAAAAGTGAATTGTTGTTTATGGCCATGAATAAATGTGAATTTTTAATTGGGTTGAAACTTGGAAAGAGCAGGCGAGAATCAAGTCAAACCCAACTGGCATAAACAAAGATAAAGACAGATGCTTTAAGAGGGTGGCTGCATTTCCATCTTGCACTTGCACAACTGCACTTGCATGCTCACCATGGGATATATAATCAAACCAAACCAAACCAAAACTTATTAAATGTGGATGTCACCGAGTCAACGTGGCCTTATCTTTCTGAAACACACCTTCCTCCACATAAACCACTCACTCCTTGCCAAACTTGCCGTAGTCTCTCATCCCTTTTTATTTTGTAAAACTTTGAAATTTAGTCCAAATTTAGAGAAGGGGGGGGGGCTATTTACACCACCCTAATCCACTAAGTTGACCACCCCACTTAAATTTTTACCCCTTTGTGCCCATTTTGCCCCTGCATTAAAAAAAAAAACCATTTCTCCAATTTTGGCCGGCCACCTCTCCCCGACGCCGCGGAGCTTCACGACGTCGATTAGCCGCGCACGGTGGTCGGATGAACAAGAGAAGACCACCGTTGGACTCGCCGTGACCTGGGGAACAAAACCCAAGTGGTCCGGCGTCTCAACTTCGCCGGAAAAGGAAGATCGCCGACGAAGGGCCGATCGGGTCACGACGTCGATTAGCCGCGCACGGTGGTCGGATGAACAAGGGAAGACCACCGTTGGACTCGCCGTGACCTGGGGAACAAAACCCAAGTGGTCCGGCGTCTCAACTCTGCCGGAAAAGGAAGATCGCCGGCGAGGGGTCGTCGGGTCTTCGCCTGGGCCGATCGGGTCTTCGCCTGGGTGGGTGGGTCTTCACCTGGGTGGGTGGGTCTTCGCCTGGGAGGGGTGGGGTCGACCGGCGAAGGGGAGGGGTGGGGTCGCGCCGGCGGTGGGGTTGCGCCAGCGGCGGGGAGGGGTGGCCGGCCAAAGTGGAGATGGTTTTTTTTTTTTTTTTAATGCAGGGGCAAAATGGGCACAAAGGGGCAAAAATTTAAGTGGGGTGGTCAACTTAGTGGATTAGGGTGGTGTGCATAGCCCCCCCTTTAGAGAATTTTTGAGTATTTATTTCCTAAGCTTCCTTTGCGGGACTTGAAACCTTTCAAATAGTGCGCGAATCTATGGAAAAGTGTTTGAGCATTATTCTAGGGTTATATTTCTCTTATTCCAAAATATATGGCTCTAAGGCCCGGTTTGGGATTGCGGTGGAGGACCCAAAAGCTACTGTGAATGACAATTTTCAATCACCTATAGCAGTTTTGGTGTTTGGTAAAAAAATAAAAAATTACTTTCCCCCACAATTCTCAACTCCCCACAGTAAAAACATAAAGCAGGTTTCTAGGTGCTTTTGAAAACTGCAGTGAATCACAACAACAATGAATATTTTATTTTACCCATACTACCCTTATTGATTTCTATAATTTATATTTGTTTATTTTAAATTAAAAAATATGCTCATTGTTAGTTATATTTTATATTGTGATAATTAATTATGATATTTTATTTGTACGATTAAAATTATAATATACTTAAAAAAATAATAGGAATACTTATTTAATAATGTTGTTCTTAAAAAAATTAATACTAACAAAAAGTTGTAGCCACAAATTTAAAAAATAAGTAAAAAAACATTTTAGTTTACCAAACAAATAAGTAAAATACACTTTCAGTATCATGTCCATTTTAGTAATTATACACAGTCACAACACTTTTACATTAACATTTACCAAACACTTTGATATTATTTTTTTCACTCACAATACTTTTGAAAACATAGTTTACCAAACACTCAACTGCTTTACTTTACAGCTGACTTTACTTCACAGTTGTTTTTTCTCACAGCAATATCAAACTGGTCCTAAGTCTTTAATAAAAACGCAAGTGGTCATTTTTTTCAAAAGTTTCCATTTATTTTTCACTCTTTTTTTTTTGTGGGGAAATTATGTTCAACCATTTTGACCCCATTTTTTTCCCCTTATTTTAATTATTGGTCTAATTCAGTCACACAGATACTCTAATATAAAAGCTTAACTTAAAGATCCAACAAATGAATGAATTTTGTCTTATGGTATTTGTACGGGAACTCCTTGAAACTATTGGACGGTTGCCGTTCCAACGAACCCAACGGTATAAATATCAAAGACGGCTTTCTTCACATGATTGTTATCCCCCACTGATCCCTCTATCTGTCTCCAACTCATCCCATAATTCTCCTCACAATGCTAATCAACAATCCATTATTTTAATTCCTTTTTTTTACCGGGAAAAATTAAAAAGTTTAGTCCAGCCTATCAGATCGAGCCACGTGTGCTGAGTTCAATGTCAAACTTGGAATCTAGTTAAGTTCATAAGCTCCAACGGCTGTGATTTCGAGACTATTATATGGAGCAGCTGAAAACCGTAAGCAGGTGAGAAGCACTTGCACGAAAAGCAAAAGCGGAGACGTAGTGGAATGTGGTCCGCGAGTGAAACGAAGGGACGCAGCGACGAACACGACGCTCGCACTCGCAGTCACACCCATTTCTGTTCACTATAAGCGCTTCGAGCTTCGAAGGTCTTCATTCTCCGTCTCGAATTTGTTTCGCTCTTTGAGTTTTGGCGGCTGCGTGCGTGTGGATTCGATTGGATTGATTGAGCTTTCTCTCAATGTCTGGCGAGGCAGAGGCTTCGTCGTCGGGGTTCGGGACTGACTGGCCTGAGGATGTGGAGGACTACATTTCGGTGAGTGTGTTTTTTCTTTTTAATTTTTTTTTGGCGCGTTTGGTTGCTGAGAAAATGTGGGGAGATGAGTAAGAAATTGAGTATTTTTTTCTTCTTCTTTTTCTTTGATCTGTGGGAGCGGAGAAAACAATAAAATTCAGCTCAGAAAAGCTGTGCTTAATACATGTAATTAGGAACTTCGGTGGCGAAATTTAAGTTTCTTGTATTTTCCCGGCATTTTCTTGGAGAACAAACGGAGTTTTGCATTGTGACTTTTGTTTGTTTCCTTTGTAGTTTTCTTTAAAATGTTTGCTTGCTGAGAAGAGTTTACGGAAAAACAAGTTCATTAGAGTTTGCTTGTTTGCTTTCCCTTGTATTTCACTTTGCCAAATGTTTGGTACTTTGGTTATTTAGTAATGTTAAGAAATAAATTATTAATTGAAATTTGAATTTTTTTTTCTTTTTACTTTTTTTCGTTGGTTTATAAAAATGGAGCATTTGATTAGTCCTTTTTTGAACAATTAAGCTGTTAATTTAAGTCGTGGAATATTATGCATTTTATGTATTCGAGTGTTAGAACGTCAATTGTGATGGGTGTGTTCATGTAAGTATATCTGGCCTAATAGCTGCTTGATTTGGTGCAATAGCTCTAACAAAAAATAGGACATATATACTTTAAGCTAGTGCAGCAAAAAAAGTTTGCTAAAATTTGTTCAGTGGAGCTTCTAATTTTTGTGCCTCTCAAGAATATAAAAGAGATTAAATTTTGGATCTTCTAATGTTGCTACTTTAAATTCAGCCAAAACAATGCAAGTGTTAATTTTTAATTTATTTCTCTGTTGAAAATTTAAGACTGCTTGGAAATCTGATGAGTATTAAATTATTAATGTTTGGAATGCAGGCTAATGAAGGAGAATCAGCATTGCCCTGGGACATATTTAGTCATGTTTTTGATCTTGTGCAGAAGGGAAACCAGGCATTTCGAGAGAATCGATTTGAGGAGGTGAAAAGAATTCTTAGCTATGAGTCTATGACCCCTTTTCTATCACAGGAATTTTCTCTTCTTACGTGGTTTAACTTCAAAATGTTGCCATATATATTTATATATATATATATGGTTCCTTAATGTTTAAGTATTTGTAGCAACTGGTCTAGGAAACCTTGTCTTTGGTCTTTGGAGTTACCTGGTATAAGAATACAAAAAACTGTTGGTCCGCATCCTAATAGCTTAAGATTTTTGAAATAGTGGTAAACCAACAAACTTTATCACCTGGTATGGTTTAGCCAATTATTTCGGTTTTAAGGACTGATAAGACGTTGTTATGATTTTCTTCATTCTATATGTGGATTTCCTTAGACGACCAAGGCTTTAAAGTAACCTTAGTTTTATTGGAAATGGTGATTGTGATCAGGAAGATGTTGATATGAGATTATTAGAGGAGTAGACGACTAGCAGACAGTCAGTGTTTATTATGTTTACACCTTAAGAGGTATGCTACACATGCTTTGAAAAAAGACACATGGTACTTCACTCACTCATTGTTGTGTCCATAAATAAATGTTCTTTTAGCCTATTGGAGTTAGATGCCCACATTCCTTTTGTCTGTCTTCTCAGATATTTATGGTCCATGACATGGCATAGGGCTTGAATCTCTAGTCATAGCCTCTACACAAGTAAAGAGACATATAACTTTTGGTTTTTTACCCACTTTTTCGTGATATGGATATGGTTTTCTTCTTTCCATGTTGAGTGCTAAGGTCACTGTGATTATCAGTTTGGGAAGGATCATTATTACTATTGTTGTTGTTATCTGACTGTTGTTCCTTGATGCTGCTGTGTTGCCACTGTTGGCATGCTTATCTCTTCTTAGAAGATTATTTAGTACTTTATTACTTTGTTTATTATCTTGTGTAATTTTATGTGAGTCTTTTTCACGCAAAGTTTTAAAATGAAATATATTTTTCTTAACTTCTCTGAGTTCTTGCTTGTCCTGATCAATCTAGTTTCTTTCTTCAGGCAATTCATTGTTACTTAAGAGCCAATAACATTAAACCTTGTGATCCTGTTATTCTTGGCAACCGAAGTGCTGCTTATATCAGGTTAAGTGTTGTCTAGGGTGTGCTTTTCAAGCTTCTTCTAAATGGGTTTTTACCTACTTTTGTACACTATTTGTAATATGTTCCATTAAACATATTTCAAGCAGGATGAGTAAATTCCTTAAACGCATACCACCATCAGCTTCTGAATATAGAGCACGAACTGGTTTGGATCCTACAACACTCGCTGAGGTATGTCTTATTGGCTCATTGGTTATGTATTAGGGAAAAAAAAAAATCAATTTTCAACCAGATAGCCATTGGCAACATTCTGAAAAAGTTGTTAAACAATTCTTTCAGCTTGCTTTAAAGGATGTGGAGAAGCTAATCAACCTCCAAACTAATTCAGAAAAAGTGTACATGTTAAAGGCTGAAGCTCTCATTTTGGTGAGGAAGTGTTGCTATCTATTTCACTTTAATCCTTTTTCTTAAGAGAATTGGAGGGGGGGGGGGGGGGGGGGGGTGTGGGGGACTGTAAATGGGTCCCGGTATGTGTATTTCTTTTATGAAGTTTTTGTTACTGTTCATATTAAAAATGAGAGGTTAAAACCAATAAATTTTTCTTTTTTCCATCAGTAATTATTTTTCCCACCCTATGGTTGTTTTCTAGGATCGATTGTCCATCAGTTTAACTTTGGCCTTGATTTGAATTGGCAGTTGGAGAAATATGACATGGCCCGAGATGCTATTCTTTCTGGCCTCCAGGTTGACCCTTTTAGGTAATATACAACTGTATCCATTTTGTTAATTATTAATCAAAACAGAGATATTTTAAGTATATATCGTTTAATACCTGCTGGGCGCTGGCTATATAATATGTTTGTCAATTTCTAATGTGTTTTTATGTGGTATTCTGTAGCAACCCTCTTCAGGCATCTCTCCAGAATTTAGAGAGAATACAAGTTACCTTTACTGGGAGGAGAAGCCATAGGAAACCAGAGCGCAGTGATGACTTTGATTGCACAGTGTGCATGAAATTACTATATGAACCTGTAACAACTCCTTGTGGGCATTCTTTTTGTCGCTCGTGCCTATTTCAATCAATGGATCGAAGTGAGTGTTTTTCTGTTACTGTTTCTATTTTGATTGAGCTAGTATATATCTTTATCTTCCCCTTATTTTCATTGACTTGTGTTAATTATCTTAGGTAACAAATGTCCATTGTGCCGAACGGTTCTTTTCATTAGTCCTAGAACATGTGCAATCAGGTCAGTTGCTCATTTGGTAATAATTGAATGAGATGCTTGTATCATTTAACATCGGAAGCTTTGCTTTAGTGATTTTTAACATATGCTGTTTGTAATGATCATGGCTGCACATCTCCTGGCCACGAGTTCACTTGGTATATATTGAGGCTGGCATTGTGACTAATACAGACTATAATATTATTAAATTTGTGTTTCTCACTGTCCAGATAAAAGATTCAAGATATGAAATTACTAGTCTATCAATCTGTATTTAGGAAATCGAGATGTTGTCCTCTTCACCTTGCAATCACACATTCAATGATAGGTGTTTATTTTAGTATTATAGCCTTTCAGAATTTGCCAAGAATGTTGGGTTCAGTTCTGTTTTAGAAGTCTACATCCGATATTTTACTTTATTTCATTTTTATTTTTACCAGTGTGACACTTAACGACATCATACAAAAGAACTTTGCAGAGGAATTTTCTGAAAGAAAGTCAGAGAATGAAACAATGACAAACTTTGGTGCTGATTTGATGCCTCTCTTTGTAATGGATGTTGTCCTTCCATTTCAGAAGTTAACGCTGAACATTTTTGAACCTCGGTATAGACTTATGGTAAGCTGGATAACAATCTCTAATCTTTACGTATGACATTTATAAAATAATGAGACATAGATGCGATGCATTTGCTGCAAAAGAACCACGTTGAAAAACTTATCTGGCAACCTTTTGTCTACGTACTCAGAACATTTATATGACATATGAAATGCATGTGTTTTTTGTTTCTATAGAATATTTATAGATTTTTTATTAATTTGCTACTTAAACAATAGGTGAGGAGAATAATGGAAGGCAACCGTCGGATGGGAATGGTAGATTATTGACACTGGTCCTTTTCTTTCCCTTTTCACTTTCTTAAGGTATACCAAGGTCGACAAAAAGTCCAACTGTTACTGATTTGGCTTTTTTTTTTTTTTTTTTGTAGGTTGTCATTGATTCTACAACAGGTTCCATAGCTGATTTTGCTTGTGAAGTGGAAATTACTGAGTTGGTCTTTCATCCTTCTTCTTTCCTTGATAGTTTTCCTAATATGTAAAATGTATTTGTAAACTCCACTACAAATGTTTCCTATTTTCTTTTGATTTTTCATTTCTAAATTAATATTCCATTAATTATTATCTATGTAGGTGTGAACCACTTTCAGATGGGCGTTTCTATTTAGAGGTTAGATATCATTATTTTTTACTTAAATCCCTACTTTGCTCTCTGTTTACCTTTTTTTAATGCGTTCTGAATGACTAAAAGTCTAAAAACTGATCTAATTACTCTTTTTTATTCTTTTAATGCTTATGATTTTTGGTCTTGTTTTAATACAAGTACAGTATGTTTATCATATACAATTTCAAGCAGATTGAAAGTCGGCGAAGATTTTGCATAATTCGATCTTGGGACCAAGATGGGTGAGTTGTCGTATGATTTGTCTAGCTATTCATTTAATCTGCAGTTACTGTTATTGCTCAATGTTTTGCCTCTGTAATGTGATCTTCAGGTATCGTGTTGCAGAGGTTGAATGGGTACAAGATATATATCCACCAGAAGGGACTAGAGAGAGATCATATGTAAGTTTATGATAATTTGAATTACAATTATCTTTCTATATTTGAGTGTGTTTTCCATTTTTAAATTTATAGGGTAGTAAGAAGCCTGAGCTGAACATGATTTGGTGCTTGAAGATGATTTTGAGTTTTTATTTTTTTATTTTTTTATTTTTTTTATAATACATTAATTCAATTCTTTTTCTATATCCTTACAGTTGCAGGAATTGACGAATAATGCAGCAGAATATGCTCAGTCATGGTTAGGGCGGTTGAAAAGAGCAGCACGTCATGGTAAAACCCTTAGGATGACATCTTGAGAATGAACTTGGAATTTAATTTTTTACGTTTTTCCTCTCTTTTCTGGGTTATCTGCCTCATAATTTAAATCTCTGATTTCTTCAATAATTGATATTTGAATGATCATTACAAATATCCTGGCGCATATTATCCATTATTGTCGGCGAATGTTATTGCCTGACTGAGATTTGTTTCAATTAAGCGGTTAGTTATAGTAGTTGAATCTTGTGATGGCAGATTAATTTTTCCTAGGTTAAACCTTATGTTTCACCGAAATGTCACCATTTTTGGTGCATGACACCATCTCTTTACAGATCGGAGACGACTTGAGAGACTTCTTAGTGTAGAAGCACTGATGCCCTCACTACAAGATCCTGAGCGCTTCAGCTTCTGGGTAACCTTATATTTTTCTATTTATTTACAGGCAGTATATTGAAGACACAATCATGTTATTGACAAGTATTACTGTCTGATTGAATGCAGTTGGCTTCCCTAACAAACCTGCGCCCTCATGAAAGGTTGGAGCTCCTACGCTTGAGAGATACAATAGAGGTACTTATTGTACTTTTTTACCGCTCTTCAGCCTAGGAATGTCGTTGGTATTCTCTGTGTATTATTCATTAAAATGATTATCTATTTTCCCCTTGCAGAGAATAAAGCGTGGACTCGCATATCTCAGAGCGAAAGAGGATGGTTGTCAAGTACAATGAGAAAAACAGTAATTGGGTTCAGTTCTTCATAATTGATTGCATGTATTTTAGAAATTAAATTCTTATACAAGCAATTTCTATACTCAATTCAACATTCTTTGATCCACAAAATGTTGGTGGATCCCTCTTCTTTTGTTGTAACTAAGGGTAGACCTGTATTCATTGTTATAAATAAAATCCTTTTTTTTTTTTTTTTTGTAATGCTGCATCTTGTCCTCTATCTTCACATCTTCTAATGCTATCCCTTGTTTCAGAACAGTCCCTGAACTTTGTTCTCCGACCAGGTTTCTCTTCAAGTGTTGACTTGTAATAAGATCTACACCCTAAAAAGGCAAGAAATAACATTATAATCCATTGGTTAGAACATTTTCCTAATTGTATTATATATATATATATACTATTTGCTTATATTTCTTTTGTCGATATTCTTCGTACACAAAACGACACCGTGTTAAGTATAGAGTGAAGATAAACAGAGGATGTGGTACGCACGATTTGATGTGGTAAAGAAGTAGGTGATGTGATTATATTACAAATAGGATATGGTCTGACTTACAAGTTACAATGACGATGTTAGTGAGTTTGAAGGCCCAACGCATAGCTCGCTGTCCGTTTCTTTTACCAAGTCTCTCTCATTCATCACAAACTCAAACAAACAAAACAAAACAAAACAGTCATCTCTGCACGTCTTAGAACAACAACGTACCTTCCATCTCTATCTTCTTTCTTTCTCTTTTCTCCAACTGCTTAACCATTTTTTCCACATAAAATTCAAATCTGTTTCTCTCACCACACACCCACACCACACCCCCCCTTTGTATGGGAGTTAAGCTTCTTCTGCATTTGCCCATTTCCCACATTCCCACTATGATCCTTTCTCCACCACCACCACCACCACCACCACCATTACCACCATCATTGCAGCCACCGCCGCCTCGCTAATCAACGCTATCCCATATAATGGGAAGAGAGAGAAATGGGGCATCATCACCAAAGTCTCAACCCTTCTCCTCCCTTTATTCCCTTGTTTTCCTTCTCCTATTCATCTTCAACCTCACAACCTCTGTCTCAGCCAAACCCACCAATGACTCTTCCACCCTCACATTCTCTCCTCCTGATAACTTTCTCATCGACTGTGGAGCCTCACAAGAGACCAAGCTCAACGATGGAAGGACCTTCAAATCCGACAGTGAATCTTCGAATCTCTTGTCCACCAACGAAGACCTCAAGACTTCAGCTGATTCAATCACTCCCAATGCCTCTGCCTCCATACCACCTTCCTCAAAACCTCTCTACCTTACAGCAAGAATCTTCACTGAAAATTCCACCTACACCTTCTACATAAACAATCCAGGCCGCCATTGGGTTCGTCTTTACTTCTATCCCCTCCCACACAAAACTTATAATTTATCAAGCGCTGTTTTCACAGTGGCCACAGACAAGTACGTTCTTTTGCATGACTTCTCTGCCACAGACAACAACAAGTTGGTGTTTAAAGAATACATTCTTAATGTCAGCCAGAACCATTTTTCTCTCTATTTCAAACCCATGAAGGACTCTTGTGCATTTGTTAATGCCCTTGAGGTCGTCTCTGTTCCGGACTCTGTTTTCACTGATGCAGCCATGGCGATTTCCCCAGCTGGGGACTTCAATGGGTTGTCGAATTATGCTTTTCAAGTCGGATACCGGTTGAATGTTGGAGGGCCGTTGATAGCTCCTGAGAATGACACATTGTCAAGGACATGGGAATCAGATAGTGCATATGATGCATTTGCAGAAGGGGCTGAGAATGTGTCTGTGGCTCTCAAAACCATTAAGTATCCACAGAGTGGGGCTAATACATTGATTGCCCCCAAATGGGTTTATGCATCGGCTGAGCACATGAAAGATGCTCTTATAAGTCAACAGAATTTTAACCTCACTTGGAAGCTGGATGTGGAAGGGGACTATTCCTATTTTATCAGAATGCATTTCTGTGACATTGTGAGCAAGACCCTCAACAATTTGTTCTTCAATGTATATATCAATGAGATGATGGCAGTGTCCAATCTTGACCTCTCTACCCTCACCAATGGCCTTTCAACTGCTTATTACAAAGATTTTGTGCTGAATGCCACAGCCTTCTCTTCTGAAAATAGTATCATCATGGTTCAGATTGGTCCTGGTAATACTCAGTCAGGATCACAGCAGGATGCAATTCTTAATGGGTTGGAGATCATAAAGATGAGCAACATGGCGGATAGCTTGGATGGTTTTTACGGTGTTGATGGGTCATACAAGGGACCTCCAAGAGTAAGTAGCAATACCATGAAGATAGTTGCAGGTGTTGGGTTGGGACTGGGAGTGACAGCAATGCTGTTAGTTGGTTTTGTTTTTATTCGGTGGCAAAGGAGACCTCAAGGTTGGGAAAAGAAAAACAGCTTCTCATCATGGCTACTTCCTCTCCATTCCAGTCGATCTAGCAGGTTCAGTAAGAGCTCAAGAAGATCAAGCATCTTTGGCTCGCGCAAGAGCAAAAGTGGTTACTCAAACTATTTCTCTTCCGCTAATTGCTATGGCCGGTTCTTCACTTTCAGT
Organism: Dryas octopetala; assembly: GCF_963921425.1. Lineage (NCBI taxonomy): Eukaryota > Viridiplantae > Streptophyta > Magnoliopsida > Rosales > Rosaceae > Dryas > Dryas octopetala. The sequence goes on along the minus strand of NC_141374.1, from coordinate 17,012,770 downwards.
CAATTACAAAATGCAACGCAAAATTTTGACGAGAAGGCAGTGATTGGTGTCGGTGGGTTTGGAAAAGTGTATATTGGGGTGTTGGAAGATGGTACTAAGCTTGCTATAAAGCGAGGCAACCCAAATTCAGAACAAGGCATCAATGAATTCAGAACAGAAATGGACATGCTCTCCAAGCTACGCCATCGCCACCTTGTTTCACTGATTGGATTTTGTGATGAGGATGATGAGATGATCCTTGTGTATGAGTACATGGCTAATGGACCATTTCGTGACCATCTCTATGGCTCAAACAAGCCTCCATTGTCATGGAAACAACGGCTTGAGGTTTGCATTGGCGCTGCTCGTGGTTTACATTATCTGCATACTGGTGCAGCACAAGGTATCATACATCGTGATGTAAAGACGACAAATATTCTGCTGGATGAGAATTTTGTTGCAAAAGTAGCTGATTTTGGCCTATCAAAAACTGGACCAACATTGGACCAAACCCATGTCAGCACTGCTGTGAAGGGTAGTTTTGGGTACCTTGATCCTGAGTACTTTAGGAGCCAACAGCTTACTGAGAAATCTGATGTGTATTCTTTTGGTGTGGTTCTTTTTGAGGCACTATGTGCAAGGTCTGTTGTAAACCCTGCACTTCCAAGAGAGCAGGTGAGTTTGGCTGAGTGGGCAATGCAGTGGCACAGGAAGGGCATGATTGAGAAGATAGTTGACCCTAATATTGCTAGCTCCATCAACTCTGGTTCACTGAAGAAGTTTGTAGAAGCTGCAGAGAAATGCCTGGTGGAATATGGTGTTGATAGGCCTAGCATGGGAGATGTTTTATGGAACTTGGAGTATGCTTTGCAGCTTCAAGAGGCAGCCTCAGAGATTGATAATCCAGAAGATAAAACTACATATCCAATTTCCTTGGACAATTCAAGTCAATTTCACACAAGGGAAGACTCTGCTGTTGCAATGGATGATGATTCTCAAGTTATAGCTGATTCTCCTTTGTTTGCTAAGAAAGGTGTCCAGGGGAGGTAATTGGGCATAATTCCTTCTCACACTGCCATTTCCTGTTGTTCAAGTTCTATGCTCTGCACTAGCTGTGTGATGATGAGCACATGGAGCATCTGAATCGAAGTAAAATTGAATTATTTATTATGTTCCCAGTTTGAAATAGCTTATGGATAGGTTTCTTGATTTTTGATAACCCTTCAGATTTTAGTGATTGCCTGCTAAGTTATCAAAGCCTTCTGTATTAAGCTCTATCAATAGCATTGTCTTCATGTTTTGTATTTCGTAATAATCAATCAGTGTCCATTATAACCCTGTTGGACATATAATATCATATCTGTGACTGCATAATATCAAGTGCAGACACCATCTTTTTACTAGTACAATTAAACTGCATAGTAACAACAAATTAATGGAGATCATTTAACGAGGCAGTAGATGAACAGTTTTCCCTGGAAAAAATTTGCAAATATTATCAGGTCAACACTTTGACAGAAATTGGCATATGAACTGAAGCAACAAACTGCAAGGAGGGTGAAGCATAAGTTGAAACTTATGATCTTGAACTTTCTATTAATGCTAAAATCTGTCAATACAAATAAATAGCCCAAACCAAATATACAAAACCAAAGATATTCAACCTGGGTACAAAACCGGGAAACTGGAATACAAGCAAACTACTAAGACTGTGACTGACATACAACAAGAGGACTGCCCATCTAGTCTCTCCAACTCCAAAGTTTGGGTGCCAGACCTGTTGCTTCCTTAGTCTTCCTTTCCTTGTGACCCACTTCCTCCCCTCAAAATTGCTTCCACAGCTCAAACTGGTGCTGGCATTTCCCAGTTACATTTGCTTCAACTTCATATTGAGATCCTCAGAGATGACTGGAGCATCTGATTACCATTGCAGTCAGTTGTGTCGTGACCACCTCGCCTAGAGAAGCATATGCAGCTCCCCCAATGTTTTCAGCTCTATTATTGAACTGATCTTCCTAATTTTCCAATTCAGCAGTTAAAGATGTCATATTTCTTAGGTCAATTAGCCAGTTTTGAAGCCAGAACTTTGTGGCGGGCTACCAGTACTTCATTCAATTGAGCAATTTGGTGCAGGATTTTATTAATTTTCTGCAGAAGATCAAATCATAACTTTAGTAGAGGGACAGCACACACAAGGAGACATATTCACATAAACAAGACATCTGTTCAGGGCATCACACCAACAAGAAACAAGGAGACAGAACCTAGCATCAACATGTGCAATCAAGCCTTCCTTTCATTCCAGTAATATTTTTAAAAACCTTCTCAACAAGGTTGTAACTTTTTCCAAACGCCTTTCAAGACTGAGAAAGGAATGCATCATATACACTATAGGCTACAATTTACGGATGACCAAGTAAGGAAAGGCCTACAATCAAGCATATGAACTAAACTTTGCCCTCCAAGATAATTGTAATGTAGCAATTCCCACTTCCTTCTCTTATCTCGCCATGCAAGTAGAAGCTCAAAAATTGCTTGAACTTCCGGCATAGAGTTTTTAGCATTTTCATAGTTGGGCATATCACCCACAAAATTTTCTTTCTTTTCTTTTAATAAATGACTCTTCTGGTCAATGAATAGGAAAAAAAAAAAAAAAACGCTTTACAATTGCCATTCACACAAACACACAAAACCAGTCAAATTGAAACAATACATCAAACACTTGATAAGCCACAATTAATTTGAAGGCTAACAATTAGCTAAGCTAACCTCATCTTTCTCTTTGATAATCAGCTTCAAATGGTTCCGATACCGCCTTTTCCGAGCCCGAGAGTACAAGGACCACAACATGAAGACCACTGCCACAATGCCCGCGCCAGAGGCAAAGCACCAAACCCTTTCCAACCCAAATGAGGAAGCAATACCCAAAAGCTTGGAACGCAGTACCTCAACCCCAATACCTACCCAGCTGGTGACTTTACCACCTTTTCGGGCCTGGGTATCGGACGGCGGCGGCGAAGCCGGGCCTGATTCGTCGGAATCGGACGGTGAAAACGACGACAAAGACGACGATGAAGAAGACGACAGAGATGGAGATGACGGTGATGGCGATAATGGGTCTTGATGTTGCTGACTGGGTTGTGAGGGAAGGTGGAGATTTTCGTGGTTGCTTGGAGGGAAGACAGAGCAGCCATTGTTGGAGGGGAGAGAGTCTCTGATCACCACCATTGACCATTCCTTGAAGTGGGTTTTTGGGGTTTGTTGTTCCCAGTAATTGAAGCCCTCATGTGGATCATGGTGCTCACCCACCATTTTTTCATCACTTTTCAGAGCACCAAACAAACAACGATCTCCGCCAATTTCATTGTTCGGCGACTGAGGGTGAGATTAGCTTAATGGGGTATCTCTAATTTCGTTTTGTTTTGGGCACAAAGTTTAGTTTAAGACTCGGACTCGCTCACTCGTAAACAGAACATCGGAAATGGACGGCTTGACGATCAACGGCTGAGATGTAGTAGATGACATCTTAGTCAATTCTCACCGAAGTTTTTCTCCTCAGCATAAAGTTAGAGACCCTTGATAGAAATTCAATGGTTGATATTTAAATCTTGAATTTTCTTTCAATAAATGTGAATATTAAGCTGGGGATTGATTTTTTTTGGTCATCTAATTTTAATCAAATGGCTGATGAATATGATATTATGTTACATCTAATTTTGTTTTTATATAGTTAATACTTAACTGCTTAGTAAGAGTAATGTGATCAACAATGTTGAGGGACTCGATACATTCAACTTTGTCCTTTCCTTTTGAGCAAAGGTTAGGAAACTTAAACTGAACTACAAACACATAAATCTTATATTTAAACCTTCACGGCGGAATGCATCCGATACACCTGTGATTTGCAAATGCATCTGATACATATCTGATTTGCGAATCATTACGTATTTTGAGTTTTACACGTATCTTGAGTTTTCGATAAAACCACGACACCAGCATGAATCGAATTATATGGCAACAGTTCTTTTTACTCAAAGCATTTGCGAATGAATTGTGGGCATACTGCACGACAACAGCATGGGCTCGCAACCTGAATGTGCTTCTCCCACCAAGCATTTACAATAAACTTGTTACTCAAAGGCTCAAAGCATAACAATATGTGAAACAAGACAGAACCAAACACTGAAAACTCTCAACCATTCAGAAACCAAGTACAAGGCCATGAAAGAGAAACCAACAAGTGAGGTACTACTTGTTGAAGCAGGCTATCTTAACATCAACATACATGTAAATGAGACTACATTAATACACTTCAAAACGAGATATTCTTGTGAATAAGAATGTGGCTGTAGCTGACACAACAATCTCAACGAACTCCAATTCCAACAAACTAGTAGCAAGTATAATTACTGGTAACTCTGCAACCAATTCTTAGCCAACAAAAACCAGTTGACATCCCTCTATTTGAAATTTTGCTTCAACATTGAAGTACAACTTGCTGATTAATTCCTGAAACTTGCAGTCAGAAAATACTGCTATAATTCATTCCTGCACCTTAGAGTCCAAGATACAGAAAGGTCAAAATACGCCCAATGCACGAACCAAGACTTGAAGTGGCACAGCATTTCTCAGCAAGGCTTCTTTCTGAATATATAACTTTACTGTTACTTCTCCAAGGATACAATAACTGTCTCTCCTAAGTACTAATTACCAACCCAAGTTCATAAATCCTAGACCTAGCATATGCATATGATGCACTTACAAGGGGAGATTATTATTAAGAGAACTTGTAAGGATATGTGAGCAGCAAAAGATGTTAATGTTTCAGCTCAACAAGATAATAGGAAAGTATACTGCAATCAATAAAAAAAATTCCTTTAAGGATTACTTGAACACAATACAAAAGATGATTTCAAGATTGTGAAAGAATTCTACTCTATTGTTCTTGGAAGTTGGAAAGAAGTAGAAAGACAACAGAACAAGCAAAATACAAGTAAACATGAACTGTTATCAAATTTAAATCTGCTTTAACTGATGTATTACACCATTACCTACCAATTATCACACATTGAAGATGTTTTACTCACTAGCTGTGTGATTCACTGCTCCCCTGCACTGGATGCCGCCGAATATCAAACTGGTCAACAAACTGCAAAGGAGTGACTGACTCATTCCTGATCCTCTTGATCTTAGGGCTCAACAAGCCCCTGTGCCTAAACCCATAGAGCTTAAGCACCTGGTTATCCGCAAAATTAAAAGCTCTCTCCATGCTGCTCAAGCACCTCTCGACTGGGTAATCCCCATAACTCCCACAAGGCTTGCAACCCACGAAATGGGTCACAAACGGCCACCTCTCATCACCCAAACCCGGATGATACTTCTCTATCATCTCCTCGTACCGATCCACCAATCCAGCCCAATAGCCGTGCAAATAATATGAATTCTCAACATACACCTTGTCCATCCATTGATCCTTCTGTGAAAGCAGCAAGTATATCAATGCCGACTGATCATCAGCCTCAAACGCCGGCCTTCCCTTCAAATTCGCCGTCAAAATCTTACCAGCCTCCTCTCTTATTGGACCCTTGGGACCCATCGGAGCCCAAGCATCAAGCAAATCCAAAGACCATTGACAGTTCCTAAACAGAAAGCTCCCCGTATTCAACGCAATCCACGACTTCTGATTAAACAACAAATCCGGGTACCCATGAATCACAAGATTATGATTATCATACTTAGGCAATGGGATCTCAAACACCATATCAGTGAACAATGCATCACTGTCCATCCACCAAATCCACTCAACCTCCGGATGCGAAAGCATCAACCTTCGAATCAAGGGCAATTTGGCCCAATACCCAGCAAGCTCCGTATCCAAATGAGCTAAATTATACACAATCTCAATCCCATGAAGTCTACAATAATCAATCTTATTCTTAATCGCTTTCAACAAATAATGATCCCCAATTGGGTTATCACAAGGTTTTGGAGGAGACCCAGTCACGAGCAGAACACGAGGCTTACCGTTGACCAAGTTTGGGAACCGAGGGTTCGACTGAAGCCAAGCCTTGCGCTCTTTGTCCCAATTTGCGATCTTGGGTCCGAGAGTGTATGTGATGTTGGGGTTGATCTCGGTCTGGGTCAAGTCATCTGGGTCGTTGGGGTCGCTGTCGGATCGGATCTCGGCGAGGATCCGATTGGTCTCTTCGATGAGGTTCTGGTTGACGGCGTCGGCCTCGGAGCTGCCGAGGTTGCCCACTCCAATGGTGCCACGTAGGACGAGGATGGTGACAAAGCCGCAGAGGATGGTGATTTTGATGTTGTTGAAGGTCTTCTGGATCTGGCGGCCACGTGGCAGGGCACGGCCGCCGGGTGCAGCTGCTCGGCCATTGGCTGACGTGGCAGTGGCGGTACTAGTTGGTAACCCACCTGCACTTCTCTTCTGAGCTGTGAAATTATCTTGACCCATCTCTCTGTCTGTCTCTATTTCTCACTCTGAAAATTCAGAATTGCTGAAATTGTATGTGTGTGTGTGTGTGTTGGGTTATGGAGTTTAGGGTTCGTTGAAGTATGTGGTAAAACCAAAACCCTAGAGAATGGTGGTGGTGGCATGGAAGGGTTTGGTCATGGCGTGGTGGTGGTGGTGGTGGTGAGGTTGAGGGTTGAGATTATTAGAGGAGGGGAGTGAACGCGCAAGACATGTGTCCAACACCGACTGTCTTGGAGAGCATTATGTCTATATTTTATGTTTTCCATTTCCCATTTTTTATGTTGTCCGATCTAGATTTCGATTTTCTTAGATTTTTTTCATTACTATTCTGTCTGTCCTAAATCAATTAATTAATTAATAATTGGAAGTCTGAAAGTCTCCGCTCTCTACTCTCCAACTTTTGCCCAAATCGGATTGGGTCTGGCCCAAAATGATAAAGGGCCCTATAGCAACATTTAGTGCAGTTGATGAGTGTTATTCACCAAAAAAAAGTTACTAATTTCAACACTTAGAAATCTAATATTACACATCGTTCTTCATGGAGTCACTATTGCTCAAAATGTAATGCCTTTACTCTTTGATGGCCTTCTGTTGCTTCCCTATCTCTATTTGATTTCCAATAGATTCATACCTTAGGAGTTAAAGCATCCATGAGTATCACATTTCTTCATTCAAGAATAAGAGTTCAATAGGTATCATTTTCACCTTTTTAAGCTAAATCCAAACTTTTGGTCACTTTAGTGTTACGTTTTTTGCTTTTGGATTCTTGACGATGTGTTTTTATGGATTTCTTTTAAGCTCAGACAATGGTTTTCCCAGAATATAAATCCAATGTCTGTCTTTCTGTGAAGGAGTTAAAAGTGGGACCCTTCGCTGTTTTCGGTCTGTTCTGGCGTTCTGCACTTCACGGCTGGCTTTGATGCGTGATTTTCAGTGTCTTACTTGCAGATTTCTAAACAAGCAAGAAACGCGTTTCGGTCTTGCACCTTTCCATTAGGGGTGGACACAAGTAGGTTTGGGTCGGTTTTGGGCTCAAACCGTAGACCAAACCAATGGGCACGGTTTGCAAATATTGGAGACCAAACCAACCCAATTAAGGAATTGAAACCAAACCAATCCAAACCAATAGGCTCGGGTTGGGTTGGTCTATTTGGACGGTTTGGACTTCTTCAATCTTCAGTGAGATCAAGAGAGTGGGAGTGCGAGATTTGGTGGCGGCTATGGGGTTCGTCAGTGAGATCAAGAGAGGACTTCTTCAATCTTTAATGAGAATATAAGATCGAGAGAGAATGAGAATCTGAGATTGAGAGATAGACAAAGGTGACAGGGGAGGGTGGAGGGTGGAGGCGCAAAATAAGATTGTGAGAGGATGATGGATGATTCTTTTTTTTTTTTTTTCTGGTCAAAATATTGCATTAATGAGAGGCCCACAAAAGGATCAGAGAAACAAAAATGGTTGTCCAGAAAACTCCAGGACAAACAGATAAGGGAATTACAAATGAAAACTGAAAAGAAAAAGTTCACTCAAAGGAAACCAAACAACCCAAGTAGAGCAAAGAAACAAAGACAGTGAACTAGCCAAAGTCAAGCCTGAGAACTAGCTGGAGTCGAAAATTTTCTTTTTGTATTTCATTAGATTAGGGTATGGGAAATTTGGGAATTGAGATTGTGGGATGAGTTAGTGGGATTGGGTAGTGGGAAATTCTTTGGAAGTGTATTGAAAATTTGGAATTAGAATGAAATAATGGGTATTGGACAGAGGAATTCTCTGGGAAGTGGAATGGGAATATGGGGACATATATGAAATGTGGGAATTGAAAATTGGGGATAATGAGAATAATGGGTTTATGCGGATTGGGTAGGTTTATGCGGGTATTTTGACAAGCCCAACCGCAGACCAACCCAACAGTGTGCGGGTCGGTGGGCTTGAGAACCGATTATCACAAAATTGGGCCTCTAGATTGGACCAAACTGTGTTTTCGCAATTTGGGTTGGTCGGTTGGTCGGTTAGACCCGCACTTTGTCCACCCCTACTTTCCATGAAGAATGTTTACTCCCACGCCAGTTCAAAGCGCGTGAAAAGCCACACTCCAATTATTTTCTGTTTTGACTCTGAGTGTGGGGGGTCCCACCAGATCCCATCTTGTGTCACTCCTTATGGGCATGCACCATGTGGCATGTTCTATTCTCTCTGTCTGTATAGCAACAGATGCCTGCTTTTTTTATTTTATGACTACATATTTATTTATTTTTAATTTAATTTTTAGTAATATAAGTACAACAGGCCTCATTAAACTAATAAGGTGCAAGTAAGTGGTTGAAAATTTTCTGCTTAGATCAGATGTAAAGAAGAAAATTTGGATTGACAATTGTGTTTTTAATGGTAGGAGGGCAAGCAACTAAGTAAAGGGTAGATATAACCTTCCTGACTTCATGGATCAGAACCCAGAAGGATTAAATTAATCTACCAAATTTTAGTGGTATATATTGGCTTTCTTGCTGTCTGACACTAGAGGCACTAGTAGTAGTATGCCTTTACTAATCTAAGATTGTAAGGGCCTCTTGGACTTGTATGTCTGCAACTGCAATTCTGATAGATCTTTTACTTCTTGGAGAGCTCATGAACATATAAATTTGTCTCATATTCAATGACTTCATAAGATCATCTACCACGAATCCAGGTTATTCATTCAAGCAAAACATGTTACTCTTGCAAATAGAAAGTATGTAATCTTTTGCCCACATTTTCCCCACTAAATGTGATCAATAGTTACATCAATCTAGACCCAATATCTTGTTTGTTCTACATTGGCAGCAAAATTTATCAGATAGATGGACTAGAATTTTAGAGAGTTGGATAACAATATTATGCATCATCATAGTTTACAACATGAATAAAATGTGATTACAGAGAAGGAAAAACACATTTACAGGGTTAACCCACTAAACCTTACTTGAATCAATTTATTATGTAAAGCACTGGTCCACTGACATTGTATGCATTTGCTGGACCAACTCCACCACCAACTTACACCCTGCAGTCACAAGAATAGGAATGTCCAATTGTTAATAGCTCTAGTTCATGCAAAATATATGAATATTGAATGTACACCCATTATAGAAAGCTATCATTTGAGTGGGATATTCTACCTTCTCCACTCACATTCTTCTCAAGTCTCAGAATTTTCTCTTGGCTTCCAATAGACGTTCTTTCTACTGAAACCAAGGTTTACCAACATCATCAAATTCAAGTCCAGATATAGCTAGGTACCAATTAATTTGCGGCCGATTTCTTCTTCATCTCCCTCTTCATCTATTCATTCATCTTCTTTTTCTTTCCCATCTTCTTTTTGACATTCACGTCCAGATATAGCTAGGTACCCAATTAAGTTGCGGCCGATTTCTTCTTAAGTTTCTTCTTCTTCATCTCCCTCTTCATCTTCTCATTCATCTTCTTTTTCTTTCCCATCTTCTTTTTGACTTGCTCTTGAGCCTTTGGCGTGCTGCAGTCTACAAGGCTGAGTTTTTCCTCATTCCTTGTTGGCTTGAAAACCTCAGTGATTGAAGGGTCCAACACATCACTTGAGCAGTGAAGAGTGACGCCCATAGCCATCGCCTCATCCCAAAGCTCTCTACCCTTTTCAAAGTCCCCTCCCCTACAAAGCTTGGGTATGAGCATGTCATAAACAGGTCCATAACCACCCAATGAGCCTGTCTTCATCCTTTGAAATAACTCAAGAGCATAATGTGGTCTCTCATTTCCAACGAGTATACCAATCAAATCGTAGTAGAACTTACGATTGGGTACCAGGCCCTCTCCGATCATCTCATCCACCATCTTATTTCCTTTACCATATCTCCCGGACAAATACAACACTCTTACCACAAGATAATAGCTAACCCAATCTGGAGAACAACCTGCCTTCTTCATGGTCTCAAGAATTTGACAACATTCCTTGACTCTTCTTGTTCTCCCCAAACAAGACAGCAATATATTGTAACTAATGGAAGTTGGAGAAATGCCATAAGACCTCATCTCAAGCATCACATTCAAAGCTTCAGGAACAAGCCCGGAAGGATTGTGTTTAAGGTTTTTCTTACAAAGGCACCTAAGGAATGTGTTAAAGCAAAACAAGTCTGGCATAATCCCATCTGACTTCATTTCCTTGATTATTCTTCGTGCTTCCTTCACATTCTCCTGCACGGACCATCCATATAAAAGACTCTTGTAAATGCAAGGCCCTATACCAGAAATCTTATCCTTATGGTGCCAAAAAACCCCTTCTGCTCTCCTAGCATGCCCTCCAGCACAAAGAGCATTGACAATGGCAGTGACTGTAAAACCATCTTGAGGGCACTTGTACTTGTCCAAGTTCTTAAACAGACCCAATGCCTCATTTTCCTTCCCCAACTTGACCAAAGTCTCAGCAACAAGACCAAAAGTCTGAGCTTCCATTGCGCGGCCGGTCTTCACAAGATCGGAAAGTAAAATGTCCATTGCCGTGTGGTCCTTCTTTTCTGCAAAAAACCGAATGCCATGGTTATAATCCTTGTCTTCCAAACCATCATTCAAATTCTTATGACACCACGAGAAGAATCTGAGCAATCTTCTGGTTGGTGCTTCGCTTTTGCAAGAATCAATGACTTGGGTCACAAGCGACGAAGTTAAGGTAGCTGTAAATTTATCAAGACTCGACTCCAAATCATCTAGACCACCAATTGCACTCGAAACAAGAGCACACAGTCCTTGTAGTTCAGGTGGTGACGACGAAGGCAACATGGTAGAGCAGTAAAAACACGATAAGCGTTGGGATTTCTGAGTACTTGCTGCAGTTCGTAGCAAACCCCTCTGCCATTTTGATGTAAAAACAGAACGCATTTTCTCTGAGGAAATTCGTCGAACACCGAGTCTGCATTATAAGAAGGGATCAACTGCAGCACAGGATCAGCTAAAGGCCTAAAACCAAAATGATTATGCTACCCTTGTTTTTGTGACCTTTATTTATATATAGCCGTTAAAACGACACGTCAACACTGGTCCCTTGTATGTAATTCAACGAAATCATTAAGGGCATTACGGGACACTCGCAATTTTCCCACCCAGGCCTGCAAAGCCTTAAATTCCATTTTTATGTCCGAGATGGTACAACACCCCCGTTCTCCGATTGATCACCGATTCAACCCTCTGGCACACAAATTCAAATTTTATGATAAAAAAGCTTAGAACTTTACGCTTTAATCCGATAGAAGAAAATTGGGTTGTGGTTGGTAGTTGGTAGTTGGTGGAATTAGGATCGCCAAGGATGAGTGATGTATTTGAGGGGTACGAGCGCCAATACTGCGAGCTCTCCGCCAATATCTCAAAGAAATGCACGGCTGTTGATGGAGGTAAATCTGTGAATTTTGTTTGTTTGCATAGAAAATGCATTTGTTTTTTTCTTGTGGGTCAGGCAAATTTAAGCATTCTGTATTCATGGGGTGCATAACAAATGCATTTGGGTCCTTTTTTCTTGGTGGGTTAGGCAAATTCAAGCATATTGTATTGGTTTTGTGTTTTAAATTTGAAACTTTGTAACATGATTTACTTGTAAGAGACTTAGAATGTGCATAAAGGTGGTGGGTTCTGTGGATTGTTGAATTGCAGAGCAGAGGAAGCAGAGAATTGAAGAGATAAAAGGTGGATTAGATGATGCTGATGATTTGGTATATTACGCAACTCAAAGTGGATTTTGCATGGTTTAAATCTGTGTGTTTCTTTATGATGTTGTTGGATTTTGATTGATATGGCATGTTGGAAATGTCCAGCTTAGGAAAATGGACCTTGAGGCAAGGAGTTTGCAGCCAAGTGTGAAGGCAATGCTGCTTGCCAAGTTAAGAGAATACAAAACTGATTTGAGCAATTTGAAAAGCCAAGTTAAGAGAATCACATCACCTGTTGTTGATCATGCAGCCCGCTGTGAATTGTTGGAGTCAGGAATGGCAGATAACTTGATGGTACGATCTCTCTCTGTGTGCGCGCATGTGTATTATTTGCATGCATGCATGCATGTATGTTATTTTGATCTTATTCATAGGAATTCGGATTATGGGACAGGTATCGAACGATCAAAAAGGACGATTGTTGATGACAACAGAGAGACTAAATCAATCCAGTGACAGAATTAAGGAGAGTAGAAGAACAATGCTGGACACAGAGGAGCTTGGTGTTTCAATCCTCCAAGATTTGCATCAACAACGCCAATCTCTTCTACATGCCCATAACACAGTATGTCTTATATTCTTCTTTCTCCTTTACTTGCTCTGTGTTATGTGTCATTGCCTTTTATTTTGTACATAGTTTTAAGGTGGCATTAAAGCCTTAAAGGCTTCGCTTGCACTGTGTTCCTGCCAACATAGGCTTGTTGCTTTTGAGGTGGAAATTTTATGTGTTTCTTGGTTTTGACAGCTGCATGGGGTGGATGAAACTATTAGCCAGAGCAAGAAGGTCCTGACAGGCATGACAAGAAGTATGAGAAGGCACAAATGGATCATGGGCTCCATTATTGGAGTCCTCGTCCTTGCAATCTTACTTATCCTTTATTCTAAGCTTACACTCTAGCCTAGTCCAATTTGTTAATTTTATTGATTTGACATTTCACGCTCTCATATTGGTATTTATATTATTGAATATTATTTTGTGTGTTTTTTTTCTCTCCAAGATCGTGTCTAACTCGAGCGAAGGGCAAACAGTGTTGTCTTTTTGTTCTATCTTAGAAAATTGTTATTGGAATAATCGAACGAGTGAAAGAAACCATCGACTCCTGCAAAACAAAAACGAGGATTGCGATCTTTTCTTTTTCTCTGTCCTTGGGGTCCTTCTGGTGGCAGTAACCAGCTATAGATCATGAGCTCCAAACAAAAAGCCTTGCCTAACTCTTTCCAAAATACATTATCAAAGGATGATGCTTACATGGACGCAGTGGATGATCTCTGGAAATGAATATGTTCAACTTACAATGCAGATTCTTCATTGAAGCAAAGCATGCTGAATTGTGGTGTAACTAGATTAAATTCAATGCCTTCAAAATTTTACTAAGCTATAAGAAAACAAACAAAAGAAAAAACTTAAAACTCTGATATTTTAATGATTATAAGACTCGTACAAGAATAAAAAAGTGTCTTTCTCCTCTGGAACATTATTTGAAATCTAAAACATTTCTCCACAAAACAATTGGAAGACTAACCCATTTGCCATTTGGATTTTGAACATGGCTATGAATCAAGGATGCAAGCTTCCGTTCCAGTATATGGAATTTTTGTGGAATAGTTGACTGTAGAGCTCTATATCACATGTCTTTCAGGTCCCTGAACATAATGAACAAAGGGATTAACTCTACATTGATCTGATCTTCTTGGATGTGATTGAAATTAGAACCATCAACCAATATGACTACGTTCATACGATACTTCAATTAACAGTGCAGCACCACACCAATTCCCATTTGTCCACATAGGGAACGCCAAAAGATGCAGTAACTTCCATAACAAAAGTTTTACAACTACAAGGGAAACATTGCATCTTAGGAATTAGAAAATTCTCCCCATAACCAATGAGAATGATTTTAATATCAAGAAGCACCATCTTCGGGATAGGAATCCCTCAAAACAAGCTCCTCGTCATCCTTTTCATCCTCATCATCATCATCAACAGAAGCAGGTTGCCCATTAAGATCCACATCTACACCATTTACTTTCCTCACGAACTGTCCCCGTACACGAGGCCTCCTTTCAGCAAGTCGTTTCCGATTAACATACCTGATCTTTTTATCAAAACAACGCTCCTTCCTTTTTTGCCTAAACTTAACTAATGCTGCTTCTCTTCTATCAACTTTATTTAATTTCACTTCAGTGGAAGACGAGCTTCCAAATGATGGCCATGAATGATTATTAGGCATTTGACCAGGTTGTAAGCATATACTAACTGGGTAGTAGGGGTATGAAGCCATCCCATTTACATGAGGAGGGCAGTGTGCAAGATGATTGTATTGTGTCATAATAGCTGTTGTATGATTTTGCATGTCATGCAGATTCTTTTGATACGCCTGCGTTGATGATGACATCATAACTTGATTCACTACCCCTGACATATAATATGGATACGCAGCTTGGGTATGTAAGCCAGAAGCGTCATGTTGAAGTTCATTTCTTGGATGCACAAGCACTTGAGAGGATCTGTCTTCCTCGCAATTCTTTTGATGTTGAACTTCCTTTGATCCAGGTGGGGTAGAAGACCTCTCCATTGAAAGAGAATCTGGGATACTATTACTGCTTGGAAAGTTATCTCCTTGTGAATAGTTTTCCAATGCCTCTCCATTTCCATGTACTGGGGTATCGTCCACCACTTGGTGACCACATGCTTGATGTTCCTCTTCGATCCTCAAATGTGCAGCAGCATTGTCTTCAACATGGGTAACCACCACTTGGGTGCTGTTTTTAAGTGGGCTTGATTTGACATAGGTAAAGAAGGCAGATGACTCGCCAATCTTTAGTTCACTCTTTTTTGGGACAGATGAAAATCTTCCTGCCAAATATAACATAGAAGGGACAAAATTTATCAAGTGGTAAAGATGAAAAATGACATACACAAAAACCATCCTGCTCCTTGCTTTACCCAGATTGGTGATGTCAAATGAATGATGCCACATTAGACATGATGCATGGTCTCATGATGATATCTAGTGAAAACATGTCCATGTCATATGATAACAGAAATTCTCATTTTCATAGTTGTCATCATCATTACTACTATACACAAACCCCTACAACGACAGAAAGAATAATCACACATTTGTCACATACTTTTTATTAAAAAAAACAAATAAAAAAAAAAAACAAGAAGGCTGCAATTAAACAACTACAGACTCAATGCCTTTGACAGTCTCTAGCTTTAATTGTACTAAATTCTCAAAGCCTTCAAAGAATGTCATTTTTCAAGCAATAATCAAATTGAATCTATAACCTTAATATTTTCAATACACTGATTCAAAAAAAAAAAATCCTAACCAAATAAACTAAATGAATATAACCTTAATAGAACCCTACAGCACAAAGCAACAATCTTCAGTAAAATTGAAATGGTGTAATTTTATGATCTTATTATAAGTGGTATTCTAACCAAATGAAGAAACAATTTTTTAATAAGTTCCAAAGTGGAGAGAGATTTTCTTTTCCAAGTACAGAAACTTTAAGAATAGTTAACCACCAGAAAAGAAAGTAAAACTGTAAAGATGGCATCTCATGATATTCCTATCCTATGCATTCGTAGAAGATGAGTTGTTTCAACTATGCTACACAAATCATTTGTTCAAATGCTATGCGAAAGAAGATAAACAATTTTTCAATCTCAGGAGATGCCCAAACTTTGGAAAAGCAGCACTTCAATTGTCATACGTGGCTCACCAGTTTGGCGGTCACTTATTCCTGGAACATCAGGCCGAAATTCCGATACACAATTGAGTGGAACCTCCATAGCAGCAGCAGCAGCAGCAGCAGACTAAAAAAAAAGAAGAAGAAGATATAAGTTCACATTACACATTTGATTTAATTGCATAATAGAGCCCACCAAGATCAGTAGTTCAGAAACACAGATCAACATTTATTACATGATCCATTGTCAGTAATTGTGTATATATTGATACATTAATTATTTAACTCATTTTATCTTCTTTACTTTTTCAAAAATAAAAAATGAAATAACATACAGACACCTTATCTTCCTGATGAGCTGACATTCCTGTCTCTGGATTGGTACTCTTGCAAGACTTGTCATCTGTGTCATCCGAGAAAAAAGTAGTACTGGTTGTATTAGCATCACTGGGGTCTGATACCACCAGATCAAAGTCATAGGTTAAAATGTTCTTCTCTGCTAGTCCAAGCTGCCAAATATATAAAAGAAAAATTAAATTGTATTACTGATTTGATATGATATATGTTCGCCATCAGTAATGTACTTGTGCAAAAGCATCACTAAGGGATGGGGAACTTGAAACAGATGTATCACTGATGCAGGGATGTGGCCATTGAGATAGAGGTTAGTAACTTTAGCTTCAGAAGAGAAAAGCCAAATAACTTAATTATATGTTTCTTGTGAACTACCCAAGATAGTGCATGCATCTATATAAAGATACTAACAGCTTAAAACACACCAACTCGGAAACTCCTATATGATGGCCACTTATATAACTTGCAGGAAACTTCAATGTATCTATATATCTATGTAGAAAGATTTTGATAAAGGAACAGGTGAGAAACAAAACGTCAAAGTCATGCAAACAAACCATGCGCCGCCTTCTCCACATGTGCGTCCACAAGTTTAGAAGCTCATTAGTTCGTAAAGGCTTTACAAGGTAGTCTGCCGCTCCAAGCTTCAAGCACTTAACAACAGTAGAGACCTCATCCTGTGCCGACATCACTAAACAAAGCAAAAAAGTTCAACAATGAGGTTAAGACCATAGTATACCTTACAGAGCCAAATTTATAATTAAGGAAAACGGGGATCCGTAAGAACAAGACATGCTTACTGATTACAGGAATGCGCCTTAACTCTCTATCCCTTGTGATGTACTTCAGCAATTTCATGCCTTTGTTCATTGGAAGGTTAACTTCAGAAAGTATGATATCTATATCAGGTCCCTCTGCATTCAATGCATCAATCACCTGTCTGGGAGACCTCACCGAAGTGACTGTAAAGCAAAGAAATCAAAGGCATCATGGAGCGCACACATCATCTTGGAAAACAAGTATGCTACAAAACCAAGGAGCTCTTCTCCAAAAAATAAAAGTATCAAAGAAAAAATACAAATCATGCTTTAACAATTTAATAAACAAAATTATTTGAACAAGAGACGTAAGCTATTCAGCTATAATATTTTTCATCCCAAGCTTCACAAACCAAAAATTACCACACAGAAAAAGAAAAAAACTAAAATTAAGCACATAAGCAAGAAATTCAGAACAGAATCAGTAATTAAACTAAAAATAAAAGCAATAATATATATACATACATACCCTGATAAGAGCATTTCAAAAGAAGCGTGAAAGCCTCTCCCGAACTGCACTCGTCGTTATCGCACAACAAAATCCTCACTTTGCTCCTATCTATGAACCCATCACCACCACCCCCACTCCCACTGCCACCAGGTCCACCACCTTCAGAGTCTTTGTTCAAATTGAGCTCCAAATTAGACTCCATAGCAAAACCCACCAAACCACTCCAAAATGAAAAAGCTTCAAACTTTAATCATTTTCCCAAAGGCAAATATTAGAAGACCTCCATTAAAAAACCTCCTCAACACAGCTACAATCAAATTCCAAAATTGGGGTTAGGGTTTCCACTTCTCACCAACTCCATTCTTAGTCAAAACCAGTCCTTACACTCACACACACACACGCACTGAGCGAGCAACCACCGCGGCGCACGTTATCCCTATCCATAAACTGCGTGCGAAGCGGCGGTTGGCCGTGAATTGCAGGCAAGTGACGGTTGGGATTGGATAGAAGAATAAGGGTCAAGTATAGAGCTTTAGATCACCGGGAAAAAGAAGCGCACGTTAGCAAAAAGCGAAAACCGGTCTTAGTCGGCCTCGAAAGGGCCTACTCCAAAAGGAAAGGGAGAATGAAATTTAAAGTCCCCAATCCAACTTGGCTCAGCTTTTGCAGTTTTGCTGTCTAATAATAGAAAGATTTTTTCAGATATTTTGATTATATTTCGGATGCTGGTGGTGGCTAACATGCGCGGTACAGGGGTGTGGGCGTAGGTTAGGAAAAGAGAGACGTGGACGATTGGGAGACAGACAAGAAAAAGTGCAAGAGAGGGATTGTTTGGTAAAGACAGAGAGATCTCCCTAAATCAAATATAGATTATTGCTTTCAAGGGCTTGAGAATTCGTAAAATTATTTAAAAGGACGCAATTGATTTATCATCTTCAAAAACAGGATAAATGAGTGAGCGTTTTCAATTATATTGGTCGGTTGGGGCATTTTGGTGGTCCGAGGGGGATGGTATGCAGACCGTTTTCGACGCCAACAAGAGGTGGCTCCGCGTGGTGCACAATCGAAACCGATCTTCAACACCTAGGACCGAAACCGATCGGATTCGGTTTTGTTGGATAAAAAACCCACCCCTAGGTGCAATGCAACTGAGCTGCTGCAGCACTCTAATACTTGACCCCCCAAAGGACACCATGGTTAGGTTTGTAGACCATAGATACAGTGCCACTTTGGAGACTGAAGAGGTATATATGAGAAACCAGATCTGAAATGATTTTGTCCACATAATTTATGAAATCTTATGTACATAGATATACATTGCTAAATCCGATTCTTAGAATAAGCGAGGAGGTGGCTTCTATTGTTCAAATTGGTGAAGTTAAGGAATAAATTGGTTGATTAGTGAAGTTAAGTAGGGCTAAATAAACTCTTTGCTAGAGACGCTACTAGTCACCTCTTATTTCTAACACACAAGTTCCCAAATTATCCATTTAACTTTATAGATTTTTTTTGTTATGTTGCATGAAGACAATTAAGTCTATCCCATACAATCATATTTAAGTTGTATCTTATCATCAATAGTGGTTATGTCTGCGAGTGGGGAGAGAGAGAGAGAGAGAGAGAGAATTAAGAAGAAAATATTGCTTCTCCCCTCAATCCTCACTGATAATATGAGTTAATCAAATAATATATTTAAAGGATGCATATATATGGTACTAAAGATTTTGGTGAAATAACCCAGAAGGGACTTCAGTTTATAATGATAAAGATTTAACAATGAACATATTTTGCAGTTACATTATTTACATATCACAACTACCATTACCCCTGATTTCCAATTTGAATTATGAACATGAAAAGTCAATCTACATGATACAAGGCCCTAGTCAGTAAGTCAGAGAAACAATATCCATCCATCAATTGGAATGAATAATCAATTTTTTTGCCACCAACCTAATGCCTGCACTCTGCTGATAGTCATATGGATCCACTGAGAAGAATGCATCCACAAACGTCCCCTGTTTGAACAAGGAACTTAGTTCTGAAGCATCAAATTTAGTGAAGACTAGCCTCTGCTCGGTGCCAGAAGGCTCTTTTTGATATATCTCTGTGGCGTATATTGCAATATCTCCACATACTGCTGTTTGTATACTGTAGTAACAAATTAAATAAAGAAAACATTCTAATCAGATGAATCTTTAATAAGCGGATGAGAATATAAATATACCATCAATGGTTTAATTGCTTTTTTTTTTTAAATTTGAAATATTGCTCATCTGCGATTACTAAAAAGGTCACAACCTGCAAGGTTACCAAACTTTGACCCAGTTCATTTTAAGTAATCAAACAAATCATAGAAAAGACTTGGGATAAAACTTGAAATTTTATTGTAGCCAACAAACTGCAGTAATGATGTTTTTTCTTATCAGACAGAGAGAGAAAAACGAAATGGCAAGACTAAAACTTACTGCAATCTCACTGTAGGGTAGTTGTAGAAGCCCTCTTTTCGGATCACAACAGGCCTCCATTCAGAGTTGCTTCCAGAATCCAAAGACAGCTTATGTGCAATGTCATCGCATGCATCAAGAACTTTGCATAAACTTGATGATGCGTTAGCAACAATATTCAACCGTGGCCGACCAGCTTGATCAACAAACCTTGTACTGATTCCAAACCGCAATTTCATATGCCTACAGCAAAGCTGCAAGGTGACATCTTTGTGTGATAACTTTATCCTCTGACTCCCACGATACAACGGAACAAGGGAAGCAGTTATTGAAGGAATAAAAACTTCAACAGGCTGTAAGAATCCCATAGTGCCATTGCAACTCTCCGACGCAGAAGCTGTAGAAGAACTCTCCGGAGGCTCTTGCACAGGCATGTCTACCATGGTGATGTCTGGCTGATCCAACTCTTTTATCACTTCATTGCTAAGTGGGCCCATATCAAAAGGATCTGGTCGAGCTGTGCTAGAATCAACGAGACTAGAGACTTCTGCTGTGTTGTGAGTTGTAAGAGAGATTATTGGATGATTCTCCCCCATTCTTTGATTAGTAAGAGTTAGTATCTGAGCATTCTCATGCTCTATTGGTGAGGGAGTATTCATATTTATGTGTGTCCCCTGGGGAGATGATTTTCCATCACTACGACTTCTTGTGATGGCATTTGGAGAAACCCAACTGTTCTCTGTGAATATGTCTGGGAGGCTTGACTCCTGTGAGTAAATCAGAGTACAGTTAATTTTTACTATTGATAAATTTTGTTGGCATGACCACTGTTTCAAAATCTCAAACTGTGAGGATGTGAGCCAACTATTGTTTTTATATTCGCTTTCAAAATTATATTATTACCAAGAATAAAACGGTTGCACAGTATTTGAGAACTTCAAGATTCATTCGAACATCATCCAAACTCCTGACAAATCATCACATAAATGATAAGCTTAAGAAAACCGAATTGAAAGCCAGAGTAAGTACATTAATTCCTAGTAGGTTTGCAGAAATACCTATGTGTCTGCTGTCCGAGGCCAAAGTAAGTTGCAAGAGTGGCCATCTGCAGAAAATTGTATGTATCAACATTCACAAGTAAAATAAGTCAACACCTAGAATACTGCACAACTGTTTTAGCCTCAAAATTCCACACAACTTGAAGAATTTAAACAACTCCTTAAATCAAAATTAACGGATAACATTAATAAAAAATATATATTATGTATATGAGAGATGGAGAGATTATAATATACCTTCATATTACCAGCTCTCCTTCCAAAACGCTGAGTCAACAATGCCAAGGAATCGATTGTACCCTTGGGTTCTGGTGCAGGCCGACCAATGTGTGCAAAGGCCTCCCTAATCCGAGCACAATCAAACCTCACTATGTTGTGACCTGCCCATATACGTCCTATACACAACCATAAAATAAATTTCAATAAAAAAAATAAAGATTAAAGAAAGTCCCTAAAAAAAAAGTTCAATGCCATTTTTGAAATCTGAATGAATCCCAAATTTTCCATCACCTACAAGGCTCAACCACATAAACACAAAATGAAAATCTAAAGCAACCTTTTTTAAAATAAAATAAAAAAATTAGCTTGGTTTAATTCAGCAAACTCTTCTTGAGTTCAGAAGGTATCAATATTTTGTTTTCATTATTCTGATTCCTTTCTTTCATTTCCTCAGCAACCAAACACAAATTCACCATAAAAGCAAAACCTTGCTCCCAATTCAAACAAAAAAAATTAAAAAATTTCGATTCTTTTCTTTTTCCTTCATTTCTGAGCAACCAAACACAGAGTTAGAGAAGAAAAGTGAAAGGAAACAAACCCTGGAGAATGTCGTAGACCCTATCGGCGACCTCTTCGAAATTCGGGGCGGAAATGACGGCGTCTCGGGTAATGCCGTTGCAGCGTACGGACAAGGAGGAGATGGAGTTGAGGTCGGCGGGTCGGACCAGCGTAGAGTAGCTCTCGAGCTCGACCAGCTTCCTAGGGCAGACCAGAATGGATCCGAACTCCAATATGGCGTGCCTCTGGCCGGGTCGGGTCGGCACCGTCGTCTCCACGTCGAAGAACGCTATTTCGAAACGGTCCTCGCTCCGACTCATTTTCTATCTTCCGCGACACGAATACGATAGAGATGAATACGAACACGAACTGCTGAAGGGTTTTGATGATGCTCAAAGTCTTGAAATTTTAACCCGCCAAGCCAATTCCACTTGTATTATTGTATATAAAGGAATTGCACAAGGCTTGCTTCCTCGGTGTGGTTTGCTTTTCATAAAGTTGTTCGGCTGATCACAGACCCATTTTGGGCCCAAGAAGGCTTTTGTCTTCTCTGGCCTGTTGTACAAGTAGAAGAAAAGCATTTTGTTTATTATTTGGCTTAATAGTCATTTTGCCGTCCAAGTCCAAAAGATGTCACGTGCTCTTTGCGTGAGGGTAAAATAGACAATTTATGTCCAAAGCATTACATGCGTCTAGTAGGTCTGCCCTAAATTACTCCCAATTAAACTAAATTTCATTTCTTCTCTTGGTAACGTCAATTGGTATCTAATCCATGTAAAGTTTTGGTCATAAATTGTTCATTTTACTCTCACACAAACTTTAGACAAAAGTTTAGATGAAACTCCAGGAAATTAACTCACATTGACCTATTTATCTTACCAAATTTTTAATTAAGCGGCAAAATAGCTATTAACTCTTATTACTTTTTAAAATTTAAGAAATGAGAAATCTAAGCAAAGAAGCAAAATGGGAATGTGTATTAGGTATCTTATCCCTTGCCTAGGTGTAAGACCAAAGCTTCAAACAACCGTAATGGCAAGCATCTTATATGGTCATGATGGCCTCATGACCAATATAGGTAGCTAGTTCGGTTGACATGAGGGCCTTGTCCTAACTCCCACGTCTACTTTGTGATCTAGTCAATTTACACGCCTCTATGCATGTATATATACAGATTCAATATGAAACAGAGATTCAGAACATTAATGAGAATCGTGTAGGAACTTTGCCTTCTTAAAAAAGCATCCTATAGTTGTTTCAGTAATTTTCTAAGTTTGCATTTTTGAAGAAAAGGGAAAATGTAAAATGTTAATTTGAATCATAATGTTGAGTATGGTAATCAAAGATTCAATCAAAGACCGAAAGAAAGAGATGCAGTAGCTAGGAAGAGCATCTGTATAAGAGAGATGCATGTTCAATTTGTGTAACATGTAATGCAAGCCCACTAATTATAAAGTATGTATTTAATTTACAAAGGCAATTTAAGTTTACTGGCTACAAAAGATTGACAAAGCTGAGGGTGTGCTTCTGTTTGACCCATCCGAATGGTTCTAGTCTTCTAGTGTCAGTCAGTGTAGGATTCTGAAAGAACCTATGACAGTATGAGTCTATGACTCTAATAAAGAGTGCATAAAAGAAGGGCCATCACCAGCAAAAAGATATCCCACTAGAAATGATGAGAAGGGAAAAGGGATGGAAGTGTCTCAAATACCAATATCGGACAAGATCTTGATAGTAACTACTAACTAGGCAAATTGCAGGAAAGTTAACCAGAAAAGCTTCCCAACTGAAAATGGGATAAGCAGTCTGAGAGGCATACTATGCAAGAACAGAAAACCAAGTCTTGTTCACTCCTTTAATATCCTATTCTTTAATATACGAAAGCACCTTTGATATGTCTGGTTCGGAGCCCTCCTGCTGAGCTCGCCTGGTGATCTCTCCAAGCATCTCATAGATTAAAGAAGCATGCTTATGGGTCCTATCACCTGCCAAAAAACCATGAACAACTCTATTGATTTGAACCCAACTTTGGCCTGGGGGCTTTCTCACGCCCATATTAACCATTTTCTGTCTCACAGAAGCAACATCTAGCCATCTTTTATCAGAAGCATACACATTGGATAAGAGCACAAGATAGCCTGCAGCTTGGTGAGAGTCAAGTGCAACTGTTAATTTTTGAGCCACATGTGATGCAAGCTCAGAATTCTTGTAAAGCCTGCAACCGCCAAGGAGTGCACCCCACACAGCGTCATTTGGCTTCATGGGCATAGTCTCCACTAGCATATGTGCTTCATCTAGAAAACCAGCACGGCTCAAGAGATCAACCATGCACCCATAGTGCTCAATCCTTGGGGTGAGTCCCCAAGTTCGTGTCATGAACTTGAAGAGTTGGCGGCCCTCATCAACTAATCCAGCATAGCTACAAGCACACAAAACCCCAATGAAAGTTATTTCATCAGGTCTTACATCATCAACTCCCGAGCTTAGCATCAATCGAAAGATATGAAGAGCTTCCTCCCCGCGACCCTGTTTTGCAAACCCAATGATGATGCTGGTCCACGAGACAGTGCTTCTTTTTGGCATGTGTTTGAATACCTTATAAGCTTCATCAACTAAACCACAGCTACTATACATGTGTATGAGTGCATTGTACAAAGTCACCAACCGTTGCTGGGATTTGACACACAATTTCTCTTCAATATACCAGTGAATCCACCTTCCCAATTTCAAGTCCCCTATTTCAGCACACGCTGATAACACTGCCACTAGTGCTACCTGGTCCAATTCTACTTTGGCCCTCCTCATCTGACCAAACAAAGACAAAGCTTGCTTACACCTCCCATTTTGAGCGCACCCCGCAATCATGGTGGTCCACGAGACAACATTCCTCTCTGGCATCTCGTCAAAAACTCGCCGCGCCCCATCAACGTCCCGACTCCTTATATACCCTGCAAGCAGCGAATTCCAACTCACAACATTCCTCTCACCCATATCATCAAACATGCGACGTGCATACGTAACCCCTCCACCCATTGCATACAAATTAACCAAATTCGTCTGAACAAACACATTAGAGCCAAACCCATTAGCCAAAACTCTCCCATGCACCTGTTCCCCTTCTCTCACCAACCCTGACCTGGCACAAGCACTGAGAAGATACGAATATGTAAACCCATCAGGCCAAGCTTCCGCAGCCACCATCCGATTATATAATTCAACTGATTTTTGCGGAGTCTCACTTTGAGCATGGCCTCTAATTATCTGGTTCCACACAGTAGTACTTGGATTTTCGATATTTTCAAAAACTTGGAGGGCCTGATTGAGATACCCAGAAGATACATAGAATGATAACAGCTTGAAAAGAATGTAGTTTTTTTGGGTGAATCCGTGAATGAGTATTTGGGTTTGAATTTGTTTAAGTTTTTTTATACTGTTGCAGCTCTGTAATAGAGATAAGAGGTGTTGTTGTAGGGCTCTAGAGGTTGAGTGGTTGGCGGGAATGGCTTCCGTAACTGACATTTAAAAGCTGTGTCTTTTGTGTTAAACCAAAAAAATGCTTCGTCTTTATCAAAGCATGATAAAGGGGAAGCGACGTCGTTTTGACTTTTGAGCAAGGCTGTCGTCTGAGCAATGTTGAAGCTCTTCCGTCCAAAACACACACTTTTCTTCACCGGCTACACTTCCACTTCCACAATATTAAGAGCACTCTCTTTATCGTCAACTCCCTCTTCTTTGTCTTCCTCGGTTTCCAATTTCACGAGCTCTATACTCAACTGCAAAACCCCTACTGAAGCACTAGAATTCTTCAATTTCGCATCAAAACAAATCGGCCCAAGAAAAAGTCTTGAGCTTTATTCAGCGATTACCCATGTCTTAGTCAGTGCCAAACTGTATATTAAGGCCAGGTGCTTGATAAAAGAACTCGTCCACGACCTCCAAAAGTTTGGCAAGCCCCACCGTGCTTGTCACTTAGTTTTCAATGCACTTAACCGTTTAGAAAGCTCAAGATTCGCTCCAAATGTGTTCGGGGTGTTCATCATTGCGTTATCTGAGATGCGTCTTGTTGAAGAAGCCTTGTGGGTGTACCACAAGATTGGGGTGTTGCCTGCAATGCAGGCTTGTAATGCACTCTTAGATGGGTTGGTCAAGACGGGTCGGCTCGATTTGATGTGGGAACTTTACCGTGAAATGAGTTCTCGTGGATTGTCACCTAGTGTTGTTACATATGGTGTGTTAATTGATGGTTGTTGTAGAGAAGGCGAAATCTCGAAGGCACGGAAGTTGTTTGCTGAAATGGGTGAGAGAGGGATTGACCGGACGGTTGTGATCTACACATCTCTTATTCGTGGCCTGTGCAATGAGGGTAGAATGGTGGAAGCAGAAAGTGTCTTCAGGACGATGCGGGAATCCGGTGTGCTCCCAAATTTGTGGACTTACAATTCTTTGATTGATGGGTATTGCAAATTGGCTAATGTTAAACAAGCCTTCGTCTTGTATTGGAATATGCTAGGTGATGGCTTGCAGCCAAATGTTGTGACATTTGGTATTCTAACTGATGCACTTTGCAAAATAGGCGAACTGATGGCTGCGAGGAGCCTTTTTGTGTGGATGGTTAAGTTTGGTGTTGTCCCTAATATATTTGTGTATAATGCTTTGATTGATGGCCACTGCAAGGCAGAAATTTTTTCTGAAGCAATGGATTTGATATCAGAGATGAAAAAGTATGGTATTTTTCCAGATGTCTTCACTTACAGCATACTTATTAAGAGTCTGTGTACTATGGGTAGAGTGGAAGAAACATATCAGTTATTGCAAGAGATGAAGAAGGAGGGAGTCATTGCAAATTCTGTGACCTATAATTCACTAATTGATGGATATTGTAAAGAACACAATGTGGAGAAGGCTTTGGAGGTGTGTGCTCAAATGACCCAAATTGGTATAGAACCCAATGTCATCACCTTCTCTATTTTGATTGATGCTTATTGCAAGATGGGGAACATGGAAGCTGCTATGGGTTTGTACTCGGAAATGGTAATTAAAAGCCTTCTGCCTGATATAGCAACTTACACTGCTTTGATTGATGGGCATTTTAAAAAAGGTAACGTGAAAGAGGCTCATCAACTGCATAAGGAGATGCTGGAGGCAGGCCTCGCCCCAAATGTTTTGACAGTTAGTTGCTTGATAGACGGCCTTTGTAAAAATGGAAGGACTTCTGCTGCAATCAAACTCTTCCTGGAGAAAACTAAGGCTGTCCCCACTATATATGAAAATGAAGAAATGGCTGACTGCTTTTGTTCCCCAAATCACATAACTTATACAGCTTTAATCCATGGGTTGTGTGAAGACGGCCAAATTTTCAAGGCAACTAAGTTTTTTTCGGATATGAGATGCTATGGTTTGAGACCAGATGCATTCACTTACATTATCATGTTAAATGGGCACTTCCGAGCCAAGCATATGTTTGACGTGATGATGCTGCATGCAGATATGATAAAGATGGGTATCGTTCCCAGTGAAGTGATATGTCCAATCTTAGCTAGGGGTTATCAAGAAATGGTGACCTAAAATCAGCTCCCCATGTGTTTTGAGAATCAAATGGAATTAGGTTGCGTCTTGGCTGTTTCGAATTGAGTAACAGGACCTTTTCCCGGTCGTAGAGGCTACAGTTTGGGATGGAATAAAGAGAAAACATCAGGTTGGGGTTTAGCAGTATCCTTGACAGAAAGGACCTCTGGTTTCTTGGCTGTGTCCTGATGCCATATCAGTACTTAAGTGGGTTATACTGATTCAAACCATAAGAAAGAAATAGATTAATTCTTTTCGTATTTTCATTTCAATTCGTTAAAGTTGTCACAGAGCACAAGCTAGTGTAGTACCATTAACAAACTAAGATTATGTAATGTCAATGAGATGATGTTATTTAAGATTCAAAATCCTCAAGATGCAGAATGACATGTACTTCTCACATTATAGAACAATCCCATAACTCCCAGAGTGATGATTTAGTGTTGGCCAAGTTATTCAGTTCCTTTATTTAGTCTATTTGAAACCCAAACTTTCCACCTGAAATGTTTTGTGTACTTTGATATTTGATAATGGGATTCCTGAAAAGGTTTCCTTTAGTCCAAAGAAGGGTAGCAAAGCCGTCTGCCCCATTTCATCTTCCTAAAACCCAACTTCATACACACCTCAAACCACCTAAAGCAAACCAAACTCTTAAGAGGCACCTTAAATCCAATTGCACTACCAAATCTCTATTGTTGTTTAGAGACATATTGCGAAACAGCCCTTGCACAATTGATAGCTATACTCTCTTGTTTGTCCTCAAAGCTTGCACCCAAAAGTCTTTCTCACTTGAGGGAAAACAATTGCATGCCATTGTCATTAAATATGGGTTTGAACCCATAATTCACCTCCAAACATCTCTTATGAATATGTATTCTGCGGCGGGTAATCTTGTAAATGCACACCAAGTGTTTGATGAAATACCCTCCAGAAACATCGTTTGCTGGACCACCTTGATTTCTGCTTATGTTGACAACCAGAAGCCTAAAAAAGCTCTTCAGTTATTCAGGCAGATGCAGATGCACAATGTGGAACCTGATCAAGTTACACTGACGGTTGCTCTCTCAGCATGCGCTGATCTTGGAGCATTGGAAATGGGAGAATGGATTAGTGCTTATGTCCATCGTAAATACGGGTTCAGTACAGATTTATGCTTGAACAATGCTCTTGTTAACATGTATGCAAAATGTGGGGACATTAGAACTGCGAGGAGATTGTTCGATAGCCTGCAAAAGAAGGATGTCATGACTTGGACATCAATGATTGTGGGGCATGCACTTCATGGACAAGCAGAAGAAACGCTTAAACTTTTTGCACAAATGAAAGAAACAAGTAAAAGCACTAGGAAGAACAAGAGGAATGGTGAATGTGGAAGCTCTTTGATTGTCCCTAATGATGTTACTTTCATAGGAGTTTTGATGGCTTGCAGCCATGCAGGGATGGTTGAGGAAGGGAAGTGGCATTTCAGAAGAATGAGTCAGGAATATAGTTTGAAGCCCAGAGAGCCTCACTTTGGCTGCATGGTGGATCTTTTCTGCCGAGCCGGGCTTGTACAAGAAGCATATGATTTTATTTCGAAGATAGCAGTGCCTTCAAATGCAGTGGTGTGGAGGACATTGCTAGGGGCATGCAGCCTCCATGGAAATATTGAACTTGGGTCACAAGTGAGGCGCAAGTTGCTTGAGTTAGGGCCCAGTTATGTTGGTGACGATGTTGCTTTGTCCAACATGTATGCTGCCAAAGGCATGTGGGATAGGAAGGTGATTGTTAGAGAACAAATAAAGCAACGAAGGGCTCCAGGTTGCAGTTCAATTGAGGTAGGAAGGAGCATTAGTGAATTTGTTTCTGCAGATGAAGATCACCCTTTGAGGACTGAAATATATGAGATTCTCAAGCACTTAATTGTGAGTATGAAAGCTTATGGCTACTCTCCGGAGCTTTCAAGCCTAAACGACAATTAAGATTTGAGTGATATAAAGGAAACAAAAAAGATTCCATGTTTACTCTATAAAAGATTGTACAGTAAGTAAGCTGTGTGTTGCTACTTGTAACTTAATTAATATGTACGTGTCAACTTAAAGAAAATATCATTATTTGATTTGGTCTTGTTGTTTCTTCACAAGATATTGTTGCATAAGAACGGAAAGTGATTGATAATGAAGAGTTGCCAAGTAGGCTGTGGCCCCTGGCTTGGGAGATGCCATTTTTTTTGGGGGGGTGGTTATATTGAGTGTGGATAGAATCTAGCTTCTAATCTAGTAAAAATTGTGACCAACAAAAAATCTTATTAAAACAATAATAATATTTTAAAATCGATATGTTATTTTTAGTTATTTGTTGTAAGAAATGCAGTTTACATTATAACTAATCAGAGTTGATAATTGTAGTTATATATTTATTTTGAATCGTCTCATGTGAGGCATACATCATCCAAGCCTATTCTACCACATGAGTTGCAAAACTTGCAACATATCAATTCAACAATGAACACAACAATTTGTACACAAAGCTGGATAAAATGTTCATATATTGTTAACGAGAAACAAAAAGATAGATTAAGCGGTAAAGGTGTCAAACAGGTTAGGTAAATACAAGCACGACACGAGCATATTAAGATTAAAATGGGCACAGCACGATACGAGCACAAAATTTGTTGTGTTAACACGAGCACCACACGAACACGAGCACGAAATGGGCCCGAACTAGGCACACCTCATTTAACATTATCTTTTCCCTTTTTAAAGAACTTTTCAATAAAAAAATTCAATTTTCCAAACAAAAAAATGTTAATATTATTTATGTGAAAGAAAAAATAACATAAGATAAGTTTTCTAACCCAAAAAAAAATAAAAAATAAAAAAATAAACCTATAGGTCAACCTATACGAGCACGGCACAAAAAACGAATGGGTCAACTTAAATAAATCGGGCCAACCCCTTTGACACCTCTACCCATTGCTTACAATTGCTTTTATTGCATTGTTACATTGCTTGCACTATATTTATTGCACCACTTGCAAGGCATTGGTTACACGGCTTGCATCGAGTCGATTACACAACTTGCATCGAATCGATTACACGGCTTGCATTGAATCAATTACAACGCTCGCACCACTTCGGTTACATCATTTGCACCGTATTGTGCTTGCACTGCATCAGTGACACTACTTGCAGCTCATCGATTACATTGCTCGCACCTCATCAGTTACACCACTTGCACCTCATTGGTTACATTACTCGCACCTCATTGGTTACACTACTCGCAAAGAATCAGTTACACCATCCACATCTGTTACACCGCTCTCACCGTCTGCATATGTTACACTGCTCACACTGCCCGCATCTGTTACACCGGTCACATTGCCCTAATCCATTACACTGCTTGCACTGCCCACATCCATTACAACACTCGTACTCTACATCTGTTACACTGCTAGCATCGCCAACATCTGTTACACCGGTCACACTGCCCTTATCTGTTATACTGCTCACATCGCCCGCATCCGTTACACCTTTCGCATGACCCGCATACATTACACCTCTTGCACCACCCACATATGTTACACCTCCTGCACAGCCCACATACGTTACACCTCATGCACCGTCTGCATACGTTACACCTCCCATTTCTGCTTGCCCGCATCCGTTACAACCCTAGCATTGAGCATCCGTTACACCTTATGCACGACCTGCACCACCCACATACATTACACCTCCCGCACCATCCGCATACGTTACACGTCCCACATCGCTCGCCTCCGTTACACCGCTCACACTGCTTAGAGCCAACCTAACTATTATTTTTTAAAGAAAAGTTTTAAAAGGAAACAATAGAAAAAGGGTTAACCCTCCTTTAGTTGGCTTGTGTCCATCCAAAGCTCTCATCTGTCTCATTTTTCAACGTTATATTCCTCCCTCCCTCCCTCTCTCTCTCTCTCTCTCTCTCTCTCTCTCTCTCTCAGTTCATTTTCCTTATCAACCCACTTTATATCTTCTCTTCCCTTATATTTCTTATATTACAAGGCTCCCAAAATTAGCAAACTTGCTGTAAATCCTCAGCCCCTATATTACTACCCCAAAATCTAATAGGCAACCATCTCCTTTTATGCCCATTTGAATACCCATTCAATTAGTCTCCTTTTATGAGCTAGGGTTCCAAATTCTAATATGTATGGAATAGTCACCAATTAATCTCCCTGTACCTGCAGTCGATTCCATACCTTCGCTTTTTTGCGGCAACGGGCTACTTCCAGTAATTCCACGCCTGTTTTGGCCTCTACTTGCCCGTTATGCCCTTCATGGATAGCGGTGAGCTTCAAAGGGTTGGAGTCTTTCAACGTGTTCCACAGCTTATCATCAACTTCATTGCTGGGGCTGTGGTTTTGCTTGTCGCTTTTGGTATTTGAAAATTTTTCTTGGTTTACTTTTTTATTTTTTGTTTCTTTTCTCTTTCAATTTTGAATTTTGAGTTATTAGGATGTTTATTCTTTGTGGAATTTCATATGAGCTTGTGGGTTTTTGTTAATTTTTCATGTACATCAAGGTGTGCGTGTCTGTATTATATAACTTATATCTAATACTGTTGTGTGGAATTTCATTTTTTGGACTTGTTTAGAGTTTTTTTTCAATAAATGTTTTTGAATTATTATAAGTCTACTATTTTCTTTTTAATTTCTGTATAGATATTATTTATTTTAATCCTTAGTTCTTTCATACGTTCTCCAAAAGTTGGAAACTTTGCAGATCACTGATAGTGCGGAATTTGATTTTTTTTACATAATCTTATTGTTCCATGTCCCACTACAAAGAAACTGCTGATATTCAATAGTGCTCATCATTGAATTTTATTTTATCATTTTTATTTTTTATGGGGTTGATATACATCTTTACATTATTGTCCTCTTGCAGCTGGATTTTGCACAGGAGGCATTGCTGGTGCTTTAGCTGGTAAGGCTTCGGATAGTGGTGTTGTCCGCGGAGCTGGATTGGGTGCTGTTGCTGGCACTATACTCTCTATTGAGATTTTTGAGGCTTCCCGTGAATTTTTCCGTATAGGTTGGCCTGGCTCACGAAGATCTTCATTGATGGTTAGTTATGAGGCTCGGAAATATTTGTCTATCTTTCTTTCATTCATCTGTTTACATGTTTATGATTTCTGACCCGCCAAGAACCAGAGGTGATCCCCCTTTTAGGTTAAAATCCACTGAGCCATGATCTGAAAATGTGATATTTCAGCTGAACTGTCTATAACCATGGACCCATAGTTAAGCTTATGCATGCATAGGATATTAGGATCCATCACATCATCGTAGTTCTCTATCAGTTTTGTGAAAGGTAGTCTTAACTCTTTGGCTATAGACCGACTGTCTATCTTTTGGGTTCAGGCAGAAATTACAGAGGAGCTTATTTGTTGGAGGTTTGAAGAGGAAAACTTAGTAGCACCAGCAGAGCTACTTGCTAGCGCTTGGCAGGTTTTCACTCTTTTTCCCACATATATTTTTTTTTTTTTACAGCAATAACCGGTAATAACATGCATCTGGAATTTGTGGATGCATATAGACATGCCCAGTTTAGTTGGATGGTTGCAAGGGAGGAAGGTGTACCATGTGGTCCAAAGGATTTTGGCGCATCTTACCACTCTTTTTATGAAAGTTAATAAGTCAAGCTTACTGACCAAAAATCTGATGTTCCTTCTCTCAATTGCTTTATCTGACTTTATTAAACTGGAATGAGCAGGTTAACTTCGCTGATATTAGCTATCGTGACATTAATGCTTTCTATGGAAGAGTCGAATCTAGAGGGTTGTCAAGGGATTTGCTCAAGAAATTACCATGTCATGAAATTATAGGGGGTACCAGGGTGGCTCGGGGTCTCTGCTGTACGATATGTTTGCAGGTAATAACTCTTTCTAGTAAAACTTTTACTTTTTGTTTCTTGTAGTTGTGAGTGTGCAGGAAAGATAATGGTTGCAGTGCTGCTACGATGATGATAATAGTGATATATTCACATATTTGGAAGATTTAAATTATTGCTTAATCACTATTTAAATCTTAATTTTATGTAAATCTTAATTTTTTATGAAAAAATATATATATAGAAAAAATATTTTAAGAACAGTGTGATTTTCGTATTAAAGGATTCAAATGCATGTATATTAATGAAGCAAAATTGTAAGCAAATCAAGATTTAATTGACATTGTTTTAACTAAAGAGGGCATTATCTAATTCTCCACAACAACAATGTGGTTGCTGCAGGATCTTGAAGTGGGAGAAATTGCAAGGACTCTGCCCCTATGCCAGCATACATTTCACTTGGCATGTGTGGACAAGTGGCTCATCAGACATGCTTCGTGCCCTGTATGCAGACAAGACGTGTGAATGAAATACATTTTGGTTTTGTGTACAAAGGTGTTGTTTCAATATAAACTTATTATCCCATCAGTAAATATGTATATACTGGTTATCGTCAAGTAGTTTAGCCTTTGCAGCTGGGGATTTATTTTTCTGTACTTGGTGTGTAAATAACATAGTTTTCTGATCATTTGTTGAAAATAGTAGTACCTTTTGTGTATATGTTTCCTTTAAAGATGGAATGCATATAGGGGAGGTCCTCTTTATTGACTTTCTTGCTTGGCATGTGATGAACATGCATGCGTGTATGCCGGTTTCAGTTTGTCCATGAATTGAATCAAGAACTAATTACCAGATAAAATCTCACTCCGGAAGTCAATTGTGATGCATAGAAAGTGGGGAGCTTGTTCTTGCATCCGCCACCACCTATTCATGGACAGGCGGGCTTTACACTCCCCTTGATGACTAATATCTCCTTCTCGAGGCCGTTTCACTCTGCGTCAATTTGACGTTTCATTATTGATGGACGAGGTCTGGAGATTCAACTGCTGCTTATTTTACAAGGTTGGGGTTTATGTGGAAGGTGAGAGTGTTGAGATAGACAGAGCATTTCATGAAATGCATAGGAGGAGGTTTTGACGACATGTAGGATATGGATCCTTATTTTAGGAAAATAGGGCTAACTAACTAATAATGCTTTCATCAAAAGATTCTAAACTTGGAATTCAAAATTCAACCTTCTTGTGATTAATACTGGTTGACCGTAAGCTTAATCCCATGGCTGTAGAAGACCTTTTGCATTAGGATTTAGGCAAGACAGTAGAATTTTGTTTAACTATGTAAAAACACACATGGGGGGAAAAAAAAGGAAGACAAGAAAATGCTTCATTTAGATTGAATGATTAGTACACACCCAAGGGCTTGAAGTTTGAATTCTCAAATCCCTGTAAAGGGTATGGTACAGGACGTATGCATCATAGGGACATCACAGACTGGATTGCTTATTAATTTATCTCTATTCTCTGATAAAAGAGATGTTGCAGGAAGTGAAAGCACATCCGAGGAGGAGATTAAGTGATGAGTATGCCTTCTTCTAACTCGTAATTTAAAATCTCTGCAAATATGAAAATAACCATTGTTCAGATTAGTCACGAAAATTGTCAGAAAACCAAAATCATGCTTGTTAAAACAACTTGTAATTGTTCAAATGCATAGCTGTTTATCACGCAGAATCATTATGGAAATTCAGGAGGTCCATCAATCAGATGAATTTCAAGAAAACGACTTCTTCAGTATACCAGTGAAATGATATAAAGAAAATGATAATGGATTC
The DNA here is from genome assembly GCF_963921425.1 of Dryas octopetala. Classification (NCBI taxonomy): domain Eukaryota; kingdom Viridiplantae; phylum Streptophyta; class Magnoliopsida; order Rosales; family Rosaceae; genus Dryas; species Dryas octopetala. The sequence continues at coordinate 16,977,743 of NC_141374.1, read as the reverse complement.
TTGCTTATCATCACCGTGGAGGATTTGTACAAAGGTGATTCTCTTGTTTTATCTTTTTCTATCAACCAACCACAGTACAGAAATTCATATTCCAAAAGTTCATTCAGAAACTCCAATGAAGTGAGAAGGTAAACATACATGGCAATGATGAATATGGAATCACCTTCCGGAAACAACAGGATTTTTTGGAGGTCATTTCACACTGCAACTGGTTCGGGCCTTTTGCTGGTCTTGATTCCTCTTATAGCTGTATGATGGACAATAAAAGCCAATATATAGATTTAGTGCATGCATTAGCTCATCTGGACTTTCCTTTTCCGAATAATCTTCTCCATAGTAATAATATAGGTTATGAAATCCATGTGATCCATACCTTCAGCATAATCTTTAGCTCCAAAGACAGCAGAACCAGCAACAAGAGCATTAGCTCCGGCCTCAATAACCTGCCACCATAGCAAACATAAGAATCCAGAAGTTGTTCTAAGAGAAATTAGACTTTCTAATGACTTCTAAAGGCTAAACAATAAGGCTTGTATATGTTCTCTAGTCTTTTACTTTTAGATGTGTTTAGATACTACACAAGCTCTTGACATGAAGCATGTCATCAGTTGTGTTTTTTTTTTTTGGTGAAGACATCATTAGCATATTTTTATTGATATAGTTAACCACCGGGCTTCATTTGAATTATTTTATAACAGGTACAACATTTGATCCACAGACCTTATATGCATTTGCTGGACTAACTCCACCATCCACTTCAATCCATGGGTTCACCCCCTGCAGTAATAACAAGCAACCTGTGAATACCTCTTGAGTTCATAATAAAATGTATCAATGGAATCCCAAAAATGAAAAAAAGAAAGGGAGGGAGAGAGAGAGAGAAATATGTGAATCAATATTATACTTTCTCCGCACACAATCTTCTCAAGTCTGAAATTTTCTTCACTTGGCTCTCTATGAAGCTCTGCCCACCAAAGCCAGGGTTTACCGACATAATCAAGACCAGATCAACCACTGAAACATGCAAGAAGATGGTCAATTTCACTACACTTGACCAGATGATATAACATATAACTTCAGTTATCACATTGCTATATGAGTTAATATGGAGCAACTCAGCATCTTTCTCTTCGTACTCTCCCTTCCCATGCTCATACTCATCCTTTAAAATGCAAACAGAATTTTTTTTTTTTTTTTTTTTTTGAAAGAAAAATTCTGACAGAATTTTGAATATTTGTTTGGCCTTTCTAGTGTCATTTGCACATCCAAAATAGTTGTACTAGTACAAGCAATTTCTGCTGCATTGCAGTAGAAATCATTGTCTTTCAATATCATTAAAAATAATAAAAATCCTTCCTTCAAATTCTTTATGTTAGAAACCTTTTGTGCAATGCTGGTTTCCTAGTAAAATTCAGTCTTTTTCTCAGCTTGTTTATTTTTGTTATCCGTTTCATGTCTAGCCCATCAGGAAGGCTAGACATGAAACCAGACCGAATCTCAGATAAGAAAAATACACCACAGGGGAATGGGAATATCCCTTTCAACATTCAAAGAGGCGTCAGCACAATTATAATTCCTAAAAAATGGGAATAATATATAATATTTTCAAAAGAAAACTCACCATCAAGGACATACTCTATTGCACTTAGTGGGGTACCAGGGTTTAGGACAACTCCAGCTTTAGATCCCAGACTCTTTATCTGAATATAACAAAAGTATAGGATGACTAAAAAAAAAGAACTAGTAGCACAAACCATATTCATTCCTGGTAATGCTTCCATGGTTGCATCTTATGCACTATAAATGTTTGGGTAGTTAACATGGTGTTTATGACAGGGATGAATGCAGTATCATAAAAAAAATAAAACTTAACTGGACATAATCATGTAGCCCTAGATTCACTATCTAGGTCTATCATACTTCTCTCAAACCACGAAAATATTACATCCCATGAATTCTGAGACAAGATAACACAAACTAACTTCAATGACAGTTACTCAGATGTTTCAGTGCTTTAATACAGATGCAATCACAAGGATAAGAGGAAAATCTACCAGGTTAACTGCACGGTGCAAATGGATGGTGGAAGATTGTTCACAATGAACACTGACTATGTCGGCTCCAGCTTTGATAAAATCAGGCACGCGCTGATCGGGTTCGACAATCATCTGCAGTGCTTCAATTTAACATTAGTGACTGATTTTTTTTCAATAATGATCCAATTCATATCAGAACATGTAGAACGAAAAATACCAGATGCACGTCCAAAGGAAGATCTGTCACAGGGCGCAAAGCATCAACCACAAGAGGTCCAATGGTAATATTTGGAACAAAACGACCATCCATTACATCGACATGAATCCAGTCACAACCTGCCAACTCTACAGCTTTTACCTAGATAAAATGGAGTCAAACTCTAACTCCCAAAGTGATATCAAATTGCCACAGATATCAGCAAAACTGCTAATAGTTTCAAACTTAAATGGCTCCATTGGAAATATCTGATGCAACAACTTGCATAAACAAAGCTTTGGAAATAAAACAGACCATAGACAAAGATCAAAGAAAATAATAGAACCTGCTCTCCCAACTTTGCAAAGTTAGCAGAAAGAATAGATGGAGAAACAATTATATCACTTTTTGAGAACTTATCAACCCGAGATGTAGCCTTCACCACAGTCTTAGATTTCTTCCTGAAATCATACAATAATAATTAAAAGGGGCAATATCAAAACTTGGAATGATATTCATTTCCTTTTTCTGGGTCAATTATTTTCAATTGAAGTAAAGCCAGGCATAATTACACAATGTCAGGCACAAATTTCAAAATACCAATTTATTAAAACTTGATGACCAGAATATCTATTTGCACACAGATCTCTGCTCTTTATAAACAAATCATAACAATACATCTAAGAAAGCAAGAAGGAATCACTACTTTCTTAATTGGCACTTTCAAAGCACATACTGGTGCATCTCCAAAACAAGTTATCTTCATCTATGCCCACAAGCATATACAGAATTAAATAATATCTAATATAGCAATTTCTTAAGGTTCTATTAACTGGGTTTCATCCGAACACACAAATTTGCTATCCTAGTATTGAAAATCCAAAGAAACAATGAAACCCAATTGGAATTTAAAGGAAAAGAGCGTACACCAAAACAAGCAAACAATACCTTGTGAAGGTTAGCGAAGTGGGTTGAGAAAGACATGGTCTTTGCAGCTGAAGACCTCCACCAAGTCCACTGATCTGGGACTTGAGAATTGATGAACACAATGAAGCTGCTGACATCTTTCCCTCTGAATCTCTCTCTGGCTTCAACGGTTAGATAGTGCCGTAGTGAGAGAGAGAGAGAGAGATAAAGGTCTGGTCTTTTTTCTTTCTTCTAACTTTCTCTCCTCTCCCACCAATCTTTCAGCATAGGATTGAAAAATCTCGGAGAAATTTAGGAAAAATTCTGCGGGCGACACGTGGCGCCGCGGTTTTTGTTTGTGGGGATTTGCTTATCTGCAACGGTTGGCGCTCTATGGTGCTAACTTGTAACTTGCAAGTGGCCAGAGACAGAGTTTGTTGAGTGTTGACGTTTGGGTGTGTTTTGTATTGTGATTCTTCAACCGAAGGCCTTTTTGTACACTCTGGTGCAAATAGAGAGTAATACACATTTCAATTTGTCCACGTAAGGGTGCTGAAGAAATTTGTAAACATCTTTTTTTTTTTTTTTTTACTTAAACTGTGGCCAAAATGTATTGAAAATATTTGAGAATTAAGTTAACAAAGTCACGTACGTATCTAAATTATAGAGTCTGAACACATTGAAGAAATGTGCTTACAAAATTCAATCAATGGTTTTTTTAGCCTGAACACAACTAAGAGTTGATTTTAGACTTAAATTTGTACATATTCTGACAATTCTAGCATGCATTTGAGATTTTCTAAGTTCTGAACAAAATCTGTCCATATCTGATTATATAGCTAGGTACTTAATATTGCCTAATAATCCAATGGCACAATAATGATGGTTTGGACAATGAGACCTATAAAAGGTGGCCTTGGGTCCTTGGATTGGCCAGGAAGCTAGTTTTGAAGTATAGATCTATTGACAAAATTTCAAGAATGGAGTTGAAGAGGGTGAAAGCAATAAGCTGTGTGGTGATGATAATCAGTTTAGATGATACAAATAATTTTATTTGTTTATTTGTCTTAATTTGTTTAATTCTCTATTTAGATGATACACAATATAAATATGTTTGTTTCTTGTGTTGTATCAACTATGGCAGACAAAAGAAAAATGGGTAGCTGCATGAACGAGTGCTCCAGCAAATGCTGCAGCATCAAAGATCCTAGCTAGTCCCCATAATTAATTATATATGTATCAATTAATGTGGGCAAATCGAGCGAGGGTTATTTATGATGTCATTGCAAGGAAATAAATAAGTTCATGGTTTAAATGTTTAATGATAAAATGTGTTGGTTTAGAATTTTATATATCGTAATGTTCATGGATTGCAATCGTTTCTAGTTATCAGAATTCTCTTAATTTCGATCTCCATCCAGACGAAGACATTACCGCAACTGATGACAAGATCAAGCAACTTAAAAATTATTGATTACATGCAATTATAAACTTAATTAATCGTCTTACTTGATGTAAAATACATACACTGTCTAAAAAATTTATAAATGATTTGGCAACTTCACAGCCATTGATATGAGGCCAGAAGTCATTCGATCTTCTCGTAGTAAAATTCTTGCGTATTTTTGACAGTGGCATAGATTCATAGAACCAAAACAAAAGAACAAGAAATTAATTATTTTTCACAGTAAGAAAACGTAAACTAACAAGTGTTTATAAATTACAACCTGAGTTGCTTTGAGACTTTGAGAGAATTTTTGGCAGGCCATGAGCCATAGCTCATTACTGACATGGGTTGTATTTCAATGGGCCCATTATCATCGCCCACAGATTGTTGGTGCCAACAAGATTGAAGAACTGATAAACCGAGTGTGACAAACAGGAGCAAAACATATTTTCACTCTCCAACAGATAAACAAAATAAAAGACACAAGTTGAAAATTGGCTTTTAACTAAAGAAAATCCTAAGAATACAATATTGGACCAATGACTAGCAAATCAAAGTTGTAGTGTTTGAGATATTCTGAGTTATGAACAATATCTGTTCATATCTGATTTTATACACTTGTCTTCAATGGGGTACGTACACAATGAGGCCTATAAAAGGTGGCATTGGGTCCTTGGATTGCTCAGAATGTTAACAGTTTCATTAAGTAAGGGGTTGAGAAGTAAAGAGTTTAGGGACTATATATTAAGAAAATTGTTGCTGAGGATGGAGTTGAAGGGTGTGTGTGTGGTGATGATGGTCATTGTCTTGATCACTGGACATGCAGTGGCAGATGACTGTTACGAACAATGCCTTTAACACCTGTGATTTGTTACCTGTGGCATGTGTCAAACTATGTGTGGATCTGTGTCCTCAAAATAATAAGGCAGCTCCAAATGTTGTGCATCAGGATCACCATTACTACTGCAGGCTTGGCTGCTCACTAGACCACTGTGTCAAATTTGGCTATGGTAATGGTACAACCTAGCTAGCTACCTTCCTTTCCTTAATTTAATTCTTTTTAATTCTTCTCTCTTTTATATGTATTAGTATATGAACTTGCTTGTGTTTTATGATGGCAGATAAACAGAAAGTGGGAAGCTGCATGCATTAGGGCGAGTACACTGTACACCAACTGCAACATCAAAGTTAATTAATTCCTCGTCTCCGATAACAATTATATATGTATCAATGCGTTCTTAGTCTCCATATCATTGTATGGAAATCAGTTTATGGTTCAATAAAATGACTGGCTTTAATTGATTTAGTGTTTAATATATCATCATAATCTTCATCATCACTTGATAATCATTTTGTTATTTCGGAATTCTCTCTGTCAATAAAACTTTCATGTAACAAGGTATTACGCTGGTCTCTATCTCTCTTATCACATGACCTAGCACGTAATGAAAAAGTTTGATACATAGAAGTGTATACACCCATAATATGTAAGTTTTTCTCCTCTCTTTCTCTTCGAATAAAGATAGTCACTATAAATTTGATGATACATAATCTACAACACCTTAAATGATGGATCATCAAATACACTTAAATTGTCTTGACTCTTGATGCATTCCTTAGTAACAAAAGGTAAATCAATTGACAAACATTAAAAATTACCAAATTAAGGGCTCTCAATTGCCTAATGAAAATTACCAAATTAAAAATTACTAGAGCCTAATGAATACTTTGGATGAAGTTAGTAGATTTGAGTTGAGCACAAATTTGGGTCAAATTCTAGTTATTCCTTTAAACACCATTAAAAACGAATGATTTTAAAAGCAATTCACATAATATGAATAGGAAAATATTTGGGTCACCCCTTCCCTCAAAATAACAATTTCGGTAATGTCGACGCATGATCGGAACCGTTCACTTTTTAGATCACCTATTATAGATCATCTCTGCAAAAAATCAAATCAATCGGAAATCGTTTTGTTATATAATTATTGTCAATTAAGTAGAAAAAATTGATGGTTTTCAATTAAATAGTGATTTTTTGACCAAATCGTTGATTTTTTCTATTTAATCAACAACAGTTATATAATCAAACGATTTCCGATTGAGTTGATTTTTTGCAGAGACGATCTATAATAGGTGATTTAAAAAGTGAACGGTTCCGATTATGCGCCGGCATTACCGAAATTGTTATTTTAGGGGGATGGGTGACCTTGGGGTACCCCCAAGGGGTGACCCAAGTAGTGTCCATATGAATATGAACACCTTAATTTGTCTAATAGATTAGGGAAACACCTATGGTGCGTTTGGATGAAGAAGTTTGAAACTACTTAGGAATTCACAAATGACGAAATTTAAAATGACGTTATTTAAAATTCTAGAATTTGTAAATTCTCTTGTTTGGATAAATGTAATTATAATGGAATTTAAATACGGAATTTATAGTAGTTTTATAAAAGAGTGATGGTGATGCATGGTGGCAACAATAAAAATAATGCTTGTGGTCAGTTGACGATGGTAGTAGGGGTAATGGTCCACGAGCGGTGGAAGAAATGGTGACGGCGAAAATTGGAGTATTGGAGGTGGCGGCAACAGCGGCATTGGCGGTGGTGTCAGTGTCGGTAGTGATAGTGGTGGTGGTGGCGGTGTCAGTTGTGGTGATGGTGGCGGCGGCGGCGGTAATGGCGGCATAGGTGGTGGCGACAGAGGTGATGTTGGTGGTTGTGGTGGTGGTAGCGGTGATGGTAGCGGTGGTGGTGGCGGTGGTGATGGCAGTGGCGGTGGCGACGGCGGTGGTGGTTGTGGTAGTGGCGACAGTGGTGGTGGTAGTGGCGGCAGAGGTGGTGGTGGCGACAGTGGTGGTGGCGGCGGAGGTGGTGGTAGTGGTGGTGGTATTGTGATTAATTGACAAGGTGATGGGTGAACACAGACTTTTTCTTTTTTATAAAAACTGGAATTTTGAAAATGACATCAAGTTAGGTGGAATTTAAACTTAGAATTTACAGCCTTTAAATTCCAAGTTTTTTCCTACATAGAATTTGCAAAATTCTGTATTTATGTACCCAAATAAAGAAATTAGAGCATATAATTTCTTAAATGCTGAGTTTTATTTAAATTTCAAATTTTTTTTCTCCATCCAAACGCACTAGGGATTATTCAAACTATACAGTTTTCAAGTTAGGAAACACCTAGGGATTAATATACTGATACAGACTACAGAGAACCAAAGCCTACACCAGAGTTCATCACATCACCACCGACAAAATAGTTACTAGCTACAAGCCTACACGGCTACACCAAAAACTAAGGAACAGGTCCTAGATTCATATCTTTACTATGAATTTGGTCTTTGAACGTGTCCCGCACTCATTGACGCTCTGCCCGATTCTATTACTATTGTTCCATACCCGATTACAGCCAATCCCTGCTCCCACTTCTGTTCTTCATCTCCCAAACCTTCAACTTTGCTGGCCAGCTCTAGCACTCACTGGAAGCACACTTACACTACCCCACCCGCCCATTAATCCAAATAGACCCGGATCCGAATACCCATTGCGTCAAAGTGGACCTGATCCGGGTCTTGGCAATACCCAGATGATGGTTTCCGCGAAATGAAGAGGTTCAAGAAAAACCCAGATGAGGATGATTCATCAAAACACATGGATTTGGATACACGTAATGCTCTGAGGGACCCGGATAGGAAATTTGGTTTGAGCTCGATGAGGTTGATGGGGATCTTTGTGGCTAGCTTGATGATACTTTCGGTATTGTTCTCAGTGAATGTGGTTCTCAGAGACCCTCCTTCGGATGCTGTTTTAGAAGATTCAAAAGCTACGGTTTTTCAAGTGGAACCCAGAAAAAGTAATTGGTTTTTGGCTTAATTTGTTGCATTATTTAGTGGGTTTTGGTTAAGCTTAATTCATTTTGTTATGTTTCTGCTCCGTCACTGTGATTTGTGCACCAAGTTTTGATCTTTATTCTGATGGGATTTGAGAGTTAGTTGATTGGGTCATATGCTGATAGAAGTGCCTTTTATTGACATTCTCGAAGATTTTGCATGAGCTGCATTGTAGTTCTTGAGATATAATTCTACTGGTTTTGAGAGCAAGTTGAACTTGAACTACTTGACCTGACTTGATGAACTTTTCTACTACTTGGGGTTGAGCAGAACTCTTGGCTTTCTCACTACCAAGCTTAGTTTCTACTTTTGTCCAAGTGATGTGAGATTGATTTGTCTCTTCCAAACAGCCTTGGCTCTTGGCCTTCCTTTTGTTTTCGTAGTGGCTTTAGCTTGGATCAAATCCTTCACTTCCTCAGCTTCTTGGCTGATTTGCTTCCTTTTGTTCTTGTGGGGTTGATACTAGTATGTCTTCCAAAATACAAGAAGTGCTTTTATTTTTATTTGTTTTTCAAAAAGTGCTTTTGGTTGTCAATTCGTGTCAATTTGTTATTACTCACATGATTGATTGCTCTGTTTCAATCGTTGAATCATGCAAGTTGGCAAAAACCAACGTAAGGATGCTTGATTTTGCACTAACTACTATGTTTCCAATTTCCAAATACTTTGTATAATGTGTTATCATATTTAGTTATTTCAATCTTCTCTGTTTCATACTCTCCATGTTTCTGTTTAGTTGCCAATTCTTTCTTTTGCTTTCAAATGCTTATGCCAGAAAATTCATATACAATCCATGTAAAGATCATGATCCGTCTTCTAATATTCTACTGTTCTTTTCTCATTTTGCAATTCATAGGTTCAGAAGATCAGTTTTCTCAGTCTCTTGAGGTGACAAAGGGTAAATTGCTTGGAGGCCTTCTCGCTGCTGGATTTGATGAAGCATCTTGTGCCAGCAGGTACCAGTCAGCTTCATATCGTAAAGAAATGCCATACAGACCTTCTTCTTACCTTAAATCCAAATTAAGAAGTTATGAAGCTCTGCATAAACGATGTGGACCTCATACTGAATCCTATAACAAAACCCTGAAACAACTCAAGTCTGGCCATCACGCGAGCTCCTTGGAATGTAACTATGTGGTATGGATTTCGTTTAGCGGATTAGGGAATAGGATACTGACCCTAGCTTCAGCATTTCTTTATGCTCTCCTGACAAACCGGGTTCTACTTGTGGACCCTGGAGTTGACATGGTTGATCTTTTCTGTGAACCATTTCCAGAAGTCTCATGGTTCCTCCCCAATGATTTCCCCCTTAAAAATCAGTTTGACAGCTTGGATCAGAAATCACCTCACTGTTATGGGAAGATGCTGAAGAATAGCAACTCTACAAATTCAGATGAGTTGGTGCTGTTACCTTTTGTGTATCTCCATCTAGTCCATGATTATGATGATCAAGATAAGCTTTTCTTCTGCAACCAAGATCAAACTTTTCTCCAAAAGATACCATGGTTGATCATGAAAACAGATAACTATTTTGTCCCATCTCTTTTCTTGATCCCATCTTTTGAGCAAGAACTAAATAGTCTCTTTCCAAACAAGGAGACAGTTTTCCATTTTTTGGGTCGATACCTGTTCCACCCCACAAATGTGGTATGGGGACTTATTACTAGATACTATGAAGCTTATTTAGCTAAAGCAGATGAAAGAGTAGGCATCCAAATTAGAGTCTTTGATACTGGGACTGGTCCATTTCAACACGTGTTCGATCAGATCCTAGCCTGTGCATTGAAGGAGAATCTGGTACCAGAAATCAACAAGCGGGAATTCATCGTGAGTCCATCTGGAACTCCGAAGTCTAAAGCTGTGCTGATGACTTCTTTAAGCTCTGGCTACTTCGAGAAGCTAAGAGACATGTATTGGGAACATCCTACTGTGACAGGGGAGGTGATTGGGATTTATCAGCCTAGTCATGAGGAGTATCAACAAACCGAGAAGCAAATGCACAACCAGAAGGCATGGACCGAAATGTACTTACTAAGCTTGACAGATGTGTTGATCACAAGCTCATGGTCGACCTTTGGGTACGTCGCACAGAGTCTTGGCGGGCTGACGCCATGGATACTCTACAAGCCGGAGAATATGACAGCACCCGACCCTCCTTGTCAGCAAGCCATGTCAATGGAGCCTTGCTTCCACGCACCCCCCTTCTATGATTGCAAGGCCAAGACAGGAATTGACACAGGTGCATTAGTTCCTCATGTGAGGCATTGTGAGGATATGAGCTGGGGTCTTAAACTGGTTGACCGTCACGATGAGTTGTAGGTGTTTATGTCTGTTGCAACTGTTTGATCATGAATAACATTGCATTTTTTCGAGCAATTACTGTTTGCAAACCTTTTTTTGGCATACAAACATAATAAGGAATGGAAATGTTTCTAATTTTCCTCCTAAATGTACTATAAAAAAAAATTGAAAAAATTAGTCTCAAAAGAAAAAAAAAGCAGTTGTGACTTGTGAGTCTTGTGACTAACTGTTTTTTCTTTTTTTGGATAGGTATACACTAGGGAAAAATTTTGGATTTTTTTTTTCAAGTCGGATGTACTGTTCGAAAATTAAAATTATAAGATCAAATCTTTGGGGTGCATTTAGAAGCCCTATAAGTAAAATTAGAGGGCTGCTATTTGCACACCCTTTTTCTCTTTTTTTCTCCTACACACCCCACACACTTACTTCAAATTCAAAATCTCTCAACACACACCCAACCCATTACTAAAATACCCTCATTTCATTACACACCCTTCTTTCTTTTCCTCTATTTTTTCTCACGTTCACACCCCCCTCCCCCTATTTTTTTTTTTTTTTCTTCTTCTTCTCCAGCCAGCCAGCCAGCCCCTCCACCCAACCCACCAAGCCCCTCAACCCCCTCAACCGACCCACCCCTCCCTCCCTCCCCCTCCCCCTCCGGCCTCCCCCCTCCACCCAACCCACCTAGCCCCTCAGCCCCTGCACCGACCCCCCCTCGCAGCACCACCTCCTCTCTCTCTTCCCCAGCCCACCCCAACCCAGCCCCGACCACCCCTCACAGCCCACCCCAGCCCCGACCCACCCACTCAGCCCCTCACCGGACCACCTCATTCCCTCCCGCACCCCAGCCCTGTAGCAGCAGCACCTCCTCTCTCTCTCTCCTCCCGCGCGCAGCTGCGCATCCGTTCGACACTGGCCCGCCGAAAATGTCACATTCGTTCGGCAGGCATCCGTCGAACGATGTGAGTATTGTTCGGTAGGCACCCACCGAACATCAAGGACCCGTTCGGCAAGTGCCCGCCGAACCAGCTACTCGGAGAGAGAGAGAGAGAGAGAGAAGGGCACGCCGGTGGTTGGAAGCCGCTGCGCGCGGTGGCTGGAGGGCTGGGGTGGTCAGGGCTGGGTTGGGGTGAGAAGGGGCGGGGCTGGGGTGGTCGGGCCTGGGTTGGGGTGGGCTGGGGCGGGGCTGGGGTGGTCGGCAGAGATGGTAGAGAGAGGGAGAATGGTGGTGGGCGTGGCTGTGCAAGCTTGAGAAAGATGGAGGGGTGTGTACGGGGGGGGGGGGGGGGGGGGATGGGAATGGGGTGTGTGGGTGAGGGGAGGGTTAAAGTGGTATTTTTCTTGAGGCTTTTTTTTTTTTTTTCAAAAGGGGTGTGCAAAAAGAAAAAAGAGGGTGTGCAAATAGCAGCCCTCTAAAATTATTATGTGAATTCCTGAAAAATGCTTTAAAATGGGTTTCTTTGACCTTGCCATATTTTATGTCATCATGATAATAATCAAGATATGAAGAAAAATTCTATTCCAGAAATGCGAGTTAGTTTCTGTGGTTACATATGTTTCACTTCCATCTCAGAATTTCTTGTAAGCGGAAACTAATGCTCCTTTATAAACCTGAGTGAGATCTTTTAAAGCTCCGCTACTCCACGTTTGTTCATCATGGAGCATATGATTGTATTGTTTTTTTTTTTAATTTATACACAGTAGTTTGGATTTTGTTTTACAAAAGCTTAGCCTGAGTTAGGAACCTTTATTGAAGTAAATACAACTATTCTCTCAAAATTAAATAGGAAACTTGAACCACAAGCTTTCATCTTCAGTAAAGAATATCCGGGCCTTATTCATGCCTTCAACCAAACATATGGCAGTGATCTTTGCAACACCAGCATAGATCACTGATATTTGGCAGTGATCCTTGGTTTTTACTTTGAACCTCCAAAAATACAGCAGCATCTACTAATCAGAATCAGAACCTGATAGTGGCATTTGAAAAGAATCATTTGGTTCCATATCAGTGATGGAAGGAGGTAGGTGTTCATTAGGTGCCGGTCTAGCCCTGTCTCTCCTTCTTGGTCTACTTCCGTCCTGTACGATGCAAATAAAAAGGGTCATCTGAGTGATCTCGATTTCCGTGGAAAATAAAATGTAGAAACGTGTGCAATTAATACACTGCTAAATGAATTACTTCTATGGAACTGCTAAATAGTCTGTTCCTTTTTTCTTTCTTAATGTTCACCTCAGAATTTGGCTGACTTGGTTGATTAGGCACTGGAGTTTTTTGACTCCTCCGAAGCCAGATGGTACCAAAAGACATCAATGCTGCCAGAAGCAACATTGGACCAATCCTCGGATCTCCCATGCGATCATAGACTCCACGTAAAATCCCACGGAGGCTTTGCTTAATGGTGTTTGTTGAAGGAATGCTTCGGACACCTCCAGACCATATTGGTTCTGAATCCTCAGGAACCAGATGAGGAGTTCTTGTTCTCTGCAATGGAATCAGATTTTAAATTAAAAAAGTTGTTTATGGAATGCTCATATGAACATGCCAAGTATATTTACATAGAGAGGAAGATCTCTGGAGTCACCATCCTTGATTATTTGTGAGATCCATTTAATAATCTGCAGAAAAAAAGGGAAAACAAGCAACCAACTAAGAACAGAGCCATATGACATGCCATTTGAGGCATCTATTTTAGTTTAAAGCATTATGCAAAGTGAAGAAATTCTCAAAACATAGTTACTTACCTCTGGAATTTCATCTGAACCATTGTACTTTGCCACAAGCTGTGATGCAAGATCTAATTCCTGGTCTTGCATCGCATCCCATATGCTTTTCGGCTTTTCCTCAGGCTTCTCACTCTCTTCCGTCACATTCCTTTTGTAGCGTACAATAAATAATTGAGGTACATCAGTCATATCTGTCCTTGGTCCACAAGTTTCATGGCTGGTTTCAGATTGGAGGAAGAAGAGACAATATCTCTGAACAAAAATTAAATATTTAGTAAGACCCCAAGACGAAAATCAATTCCATAGTAGCTCAATGCCTGCTACATAAAATGTTGATGTGTCTTTATATTTACCACTATATAGCATACAGAGCAAATAGTGGAATTGATACTATTGATGAGTGCATGCATTTGATGAACATAAATCTCAAGAACACGATTAATGAAATAAAAGTTAAAAGGATAAACACAAACAGATATTCACCTTTTGGGCTTCCCCATCAAGCCAAGCAACTGTCAGTCGTTTACTTTGAAGCGCACCTGCTGCTGGTGTCATAGATCGTTCTTCATCAGCTGGCCTTGACTCGACTTCATTCGATAAGGTTTCTTGAACCCTGCGCATAGTCTATCAAACTTATGTCATTCGCACCAATTGCTAAATTTGAAAAATATGAATGTATATTGGCATAGATAAATCAATTCACTGTACACAGGTGGACTGATCATATTTATCATATCATAGGTTTGTCACTCTTCTTCACTTTTTTTGTTGTCTAAACTTGTACTTATGTGGCTATAAATAGAAAATTTCTTCTTTCATCCATAATCACCCTAAATCATATTTCCGCCTGTTCGTATGATTAATCGTCTGGGCATAACGACAAGTCACACAAGGCTTAACATCATGTTGTTTGGGCCTAAGCCCTTCCTAGGCTCCTAGCCCCTGACCTACCAGGCTCCTCCTAGGCCACGACCTCTTAGGCTCCGGCCTCCTAGGCTCCGGCCTCATAGGCTCCGGCCCCATAGGCTCCGGCCTCCTAGGCTCCGGCCTCATAGGCTCCGGCCCCATAGGCTCCGGCCTCCTAAGCTCCAGCCTCCTAGGCCCCGACTCGTGTCAACTCACTCGGATCCTCGAGACCGGTGACACGTGGCGCTCCTACAGTGCAAGTCATCACAAGGGACACGTGTCATCACCAGATTGGTTGACACTCTTCCAAACGTACTATAAAAAGGTACCTTCTTGTCACAAAAAGGACAACTGACTTGAGCTCTGCTCTCAGATCTCTCTAAACACTGACTTGAGCGTCGGAGGAGCTTTGGCCGGCACCACACCGGTGCCCTTCCCGCTCACTTTTGTGTACCTGTGCAGGGTGCTTTGGATATCAGTCTCTCTCATTACTCACTAGTCGGACCCAGCTACCCGTTCCTGCCCCACTTCGACGTGTCATCCACTCAGTGGCGGGTCAACGGGCCTACGTGGTTCGACTCGACGTTGACTGCTCTACCATTTTTGAGCATCAACACCGCCCCATAAAAAATAGTTTTGTTCTTTACCAAATAAACATAGTAATTTTCTAGAATGAAACAAATTGGGTTCAAATTCTATGAAAAAACTTGATCTACAACTGAAACAACTCTCCAGCAAATGATCTAGCCATAAATTTTCCAAAATCCTATCACACAAACCACAAATTAGAGCAATGCTGTGGAACAAAATGACTTGAAAGACACTTACTCCACGCATTTTACTGAGTTCTGGGCCATGCCTTCCTGCTATAACAGCACAGTACCAAGTAACAGTATCATATCCAGCACGAGAATAGCCTTGGGCATCACAACCCAATTCCATGGACGTTGTACTCCTCAACTGAGGAAGTCCTGAAAGAACAACTTGTGAGAAATCAAAAACGGCCTCTCTCTGCTTCACCAATTTGGTACCATTACAGAGAATGGACACTGATAGAAGATTCTTTGACAATCACACAGCAGGCCAAGTATTCTTAATTTAATAATTACAAAAAAATAAACCCTCAAGTGTTGACTTGGAGGGAAGATACGCCAAAAAGCTACTAGCAAGTTAGCTCAAATCGCATGTCATTGGCTCTGCTCAAAGTAAGACTTCTTAATTCCCATAATTCGCCAAAATACGCCAAAAAGTAAGACTTCTTCACTTTGCATAATGTTTTAAACTACAATAGATGTCCACATTGTTGATAAAGCCTTACTAAGAAGTCTTCTTAGTTCTTAATTCCCATATTGTTGTCTTCTTAAACCTCATATGGGAATTAAGAAGTCTTACTGAAAGTTAGCTCACAGTTCAAAGCTAATAGCAATTTTGGCATACTTTGTTATATTTTTGTTAGGTAGGTCCAGTTAGTAAGGGAATTTGATAAGCTTGTTCAGTATAATTGTTTGTCTAAATTAGTTTAGTTTAAGATTCCACATATATTGTTAGGAGGTTATGGTCATCTGCCGACACATATAAGCCTTATAATAAATTCTTTTATATTAAATGAAGAGCAGTGTAAGAAGACAAGAATAGTACCTTGCTGTTTATTTTGTTCCATGATATTTAAGAACCATGGATTGTTAACAGATCCTGAAATGCAAAACATACAGCTTTTGTTATCACATGAAGCACACAACTTTATCAAATTGTGGAGGTACTGAAGTTAAGATAGTAACATGCCATGGTACACAACAGGTTTGACACCAGGATCTTTCAGAAACACTATAGCAGGTGCAGATTCCACCTCAAACCTGTTGTCAATCACAAAAATAAAAGATGCATAAATTTTAGTATCCAATTTACAATAACAATTCGGTTTCACCTAACAATATTAGTTTTCATATTATCATAGATCCGAATCAGCACAAAATTTAAGGAAAACTAAAAAACTATCCTCATCCATGAATAGCCACTTACGAATTAAACCAAAAAGAAGATTCCTCTTCTCGCCACAGCACGAGAGCAAAAGAAGCATGAGCCCAATAATTTTTAGCAGCTTGGCGTACAAATGGAGCAGCACGCTCCCCTGTTTTTGAGAAGATAATGACTTTAACCTATGAGCCAGGAGAACAAAAACAATAAGAATTTAAGTATTCAAGTAGCTAGTCATAAGTAATAACAATGAATGGGAGCATGTTGCAAAGGAAATTATTTACATTTTAATCAACTAAAATGCATTTGAAAAATACATATTAATTTAACACCTCTAAAACGCTCAAAAGTATCAGAAATAAAATAATGACAAATGTCATGAGTTGTATAAGGATGTGTCTGATTCAAATGCATCAAGGATGACCTTAAAGGTACAATACCTTTCTAAGCAAAAGCAATTTAAAGGGGTCCAGTGACATTAAAGAACTATCAACTATGATGCATGACAATAATTTCTATTGCCTTTGTTCTTAAGAGTGGCATAGCTTTTCTAGGTGAGCACAAATAAGATCAGCAATCAAATTCAAAGAGAAGGAACAAAACTACAATGCAGGATAAGAACACTGCTGAATTCTATGCAAAATACTGTAACTACAATTGTACCTTATGAAGACTAACTTTTGCTAGAAAATTCTGCCCCTGAAATTGAAGTGCATGTTAATATCATTTTGAGGTGGGTTAAAAAGTGACAGGAAATAAAGAGCATAAATTTCTCTTTTGTAAATTCTAATCACCCCAAACCTTTTTATAACAATCTCAACCTTGAATCTTATGAGCATAGGTCCTATTTAATCTAAAGTTAGGGAAGAGAGGGAAATAAATTTTCTCATAGAATTACCAGTGACTCCTTTGTGTAGTAAAGAATACGAGGTAAACCAAGTATGGTGGTTGCAAACCAATCTGTAATTGAGTCAACCGAGAGCTCTCCTTCAAACCTAGTACAAAAGTTCATACTCAGATACCATTCCATGACTAATGAAGAAAACATGGTTTGTTGCAGCATAAAGAAGGAAAAAACAAAAAAAAGGACCTTGCCCTTATATAGAGCTACAGCAGAGTATTGAAAATCTCCTGTAATTAAATTCAATCCTTACAATGCTGTATATGCATAGTAATGACCTTAGACCTAACTGAAAACCTCACCTAATAAGACAATTGGCAGATTTACACCCCAGCGGAAAAGCAACAAGAGAAGGTAGACCTGTATAAGAATGCTATCTAGTTAGACACAAGAAACATGAGAAAATGAAAATACTCAAACAAAATGAGTTTCCACCCAAAAGAATCCATAATAATAAATTTTTATGATTGTCTAGGTTTTTCAGCCCCTTAATCCTGGCACCAGCCAGAACAATAGTTACAATGCTCATGGATGGGAATCATGTTAATTATGAAACAGAGCAAAAGTGCAAAAGCATTCTGCTGTAATTACAAAAAAAGAAAAAACTATTGCAAGAAATATAAATAGATACATACATATAATATTATATATAGGTATATTCACACACATCAGAAAATATAACTTTTACACAATTTGGTAGTACCTTTTACCAAACCCCTTTTTTCAACTCCCAAATTGTTAGCAACTAAAATTTTCGATAAACACAGAGAGAGAGAGAGAGAGAGAGAGAGAGAGAGAGCGGGAGGAAGGAAGGGGGGGAGGTGAACTAAAGCAGCAAAGAAGCTTTGGCAGCTGGCAATTCACACTTATATGTATAACATATAAATGATGCAGTGTCATATATAATAAATAGCTTTCAAATTTCAAGAGTGAATTTCAAAACCTACTATGCCCCTAATTTCATTTACATTTAACCATTTGCTTATCAAAATATGCATGTTTGCTAGCTTATTTTTCAGTTCACATTCACAAATTCCAAGACAGCAGTTAAATAATAACATAGGCTTTGTTCAATAATAGTGTGCAAAACTGATCATTTAAGTAACATACTACTTACCATTCCTGAAGAAGGGTTGTCCAGTTGGTTTTTTCTCAGCAAGATGTGTTGCTAGCTTAAGGTCTCCAAGATCCACCAGACCAGTTTTTGCCGCACCATCCAACAAAGCAGCTGAGGTATGGAAACAAAGTGATCAAAATCTCAAAGCAGCTATCATCCTTCATATAAGAATGGGCTCACAATTATGTTGATTACTTCAAAAGCATCAAATTAGAAATTATATGCTTATATTTTAAATTCTTTCAACATAAATACAAAACAAATTTACTAGCAATGGAAAGAACTAGAACCAATGGATCAATCCTTTATTCTTTCTCTTTAACATATACCCAACTTATTTTTGAGCTATTTTTGTTGGAATTTGATATTCACGGACAACTATGTCAGTGTCCTTGTAATATAGAATGACATCAAGTTTTTAACTATAACTTCAAGCATGCAATCCTGTAATACAAATTTAGAAAAAGAATATGCCACAGTCAAGCTAAATGGTTAAAGGATTTATGTCCCCAAAACCAACAAACAAAGTAGTAAAAATAAGGCCTCACTCTGTTGAGTGCATAGACTATAAACTAATCACATCTTCAACTTTTTGAGAAACCATCTCAGATGTAGATAAGAATCTTAAATTGGGTGCTCGAAGATGAAAACATACCAATTCGTTTCCAGGCATCAGCAAATTGATCACACCTTTTGCTTCCAAATGAGCACAACTGATCCAAATTAAAATGGGCATGAATTAAGAGTCAGTATATGTCTAACTCCAAAAACAAGAAGTTATCTTAGTGTCAAAATATGATAATAAAAATATAAGGTTTTATTTTAAATTGCCTTGAAATCTATACTGAAAATGGCAGCACATGGTATACAGATTCTGGTATATGTTGACTAGAATATTTTCTATCAAAATATGTTAGTCTGTTGTGTTATGCATATTGCTCATTAAGTTACAGAAAACTAAACCTCTGATCAGTCTGATGGAAAGGAAGGGGACACCAGGATAAGATAAAAGCATATGCTGGTTACAGTTGTCATGATTCCTGACATGCAGTGTGATTTAGAAAGTGACTTTACCTGAAATAGTGATGGCATGTTATTCTGAAACATGGCCTGGAAATCCTCGGAGGTAACGACGGTGGGTTTATGATCTTCAGAATCTAATACAAAGACAAGATTATATTCATTCATCAGCCTACAAATATTGAAAATCCTTTGAAAACATTTTTAAGTTAGTAATAAAATTAAAAAAAAAAATGTTACAGTAGATGCAATTATAATATGATTGACAAGTTAAGTTCTTAACCAACCAGAAGCAACAGAGTCAAGTAAAGGAAGGTCTATGTTTGAAAAGCTTTCTCCTGCATATTGCTCTTTGGCCTTCTTAATTACATCCTATTGTCAAGAAAATGGGCAATTATTAAAACAGTGTAACACCTGGCAGAGGTCAGAGAAACAGAACATGGATGGCACTAAAACTAGACATGAAAAGCTTCCATGTTGATAAGTTGGAATTTGAGCAAGAACTCACTATTTGCTCAGCAATCCCAAATATGTCATAGTTTCTTTTCCAGGATGGATTCGTCAGCAACTCATAAGCATATTGAATCTGCAATTGATATCTCAATCCCATAGTTATAGGAATAGCATTCAAGAAAGAACAGAGAACAAGGCCAAATACTGACTACGAAAAACATTCAAAACCGGTGACGCAGCAGTTATGATATTACTGGTATTTGAATACATTACAGTAACTTAGTGTAATGTATTTGAACCAGGCCTTGTAGTGTATTTAGAAATTCAGCAATACAAAAAATTGACCAATTCAACACCTCTATAATCATCTGATAGAATGTTTGATAACATTATGCTCAATGAAGTTTGACAATCAAAGAACCTACTGACCTCTATAAAATCGAGAGTATCAGGAGCTTGCTCACTCGAATTCCTGAAATGACGAGATCTCCTAGCTATGTAAGAACAGCATATGGCATATCCTCAAAAACACACTCAATAGATTACACCGCTAACTATAAACAAATAACTACCATCACACAGACACACACATGCTTATGCTGTGTAACAGAGTGCTTTTACTAATAATAGTTATACCTCTCTCGCGATTAAACTAGTGAATTCTGCGATTCAAATCATCAAAACGACATGTAAATGAAAGTAAGCAAAGAAAACAAAAATTTACCACAAGGTTGAGAGATTGTCGTAGGCCTCCTTCACTTGTTCAATGGAGCTGTACCTCCTTACACCAAGAACTACAACAATTCACCATCCAAACCAATTGTTTGAAAATCATATACTAATATATATATATATATATATATATAGAGAGAGAGAGAGAGAGAGAGAGAATTACCGTCGTAATGAGAGGGAGGGAAGGATTTGGGAATCACAATGAGCTGGAAGAACATAGCTCCACAGAAGAGAACCAGAGGCAGCGAGTAGGCTTTGATCGTGGACGCCATGGACGACGAGCTCGTCGTCGCGGCCTCGGAAGCAGGCCTTACCATGATGCTCCACCGCACCGAGTAATTTCTCGTTCCACAGAGAGAGAGAGAGAGAGAGAGAGAGAGAGAGAGAGAGAGTGGGAGAGTGAGTGTTGGTGCGGTTGAAGCGTTGAGCCCAAGGCCCGAAGTACAAGTCCAAGTGAAACTGTGAAAGTGAGTCACTGAGTCACAAGACTCACAACACGGTCTTTAAAAGTCACGCTCCATTTTCGTTTTTACCGGACACGTGTAATCTGATTATTGGATTTGTAGGAAAGTCAATGAGCATGAGATTAGAGTTCGTTTGGAATGTTTGCAATACACGCTAAGATTCCTTTTTGGGCCCATCTGTAGAGGTGGAGAGCCCAAATCTACCCAAATATGACAGTAGGCCCTTTGCCCAACAACATTGGCCCACAAAGAATGCATATGTGCTACTACGGATGAGCCCAAACCACCAATGCCTTCGAGTTAGTGATTTTTCAAACCAAACCAACCCAATGAAAGTGAAAAAACCGAATCAAACCAAACCAATTGAAGTCAAGTTGGGTTGGTCGGTTTGATCGGTTTGGGCTTGGCCCAAAATACAATTAAAATTTAGGCCCACATCATAAATGAATGAAACTATCTTTAAGTTATAAAATTAATGTCTTTGTTTTCTACACATGAACCCAATTCAATGCATGTCTGCTGCTTTTATAGTGGAATAATTACAATCATACGTAAAACAAGAAAGCCATATATGTGAAACATTAATATTAATATATTAAGAACAAAGTCATGTGAAAGATTAATATTAACTTATTATGATATTAAAGAAGGCATGCCAAGAAACTAGAGAAGGTGAGATGAGTTTCCATTATTTTGAGCCTTTGACCATTCTAAACAAGGTGAGATAAGAAACTAGACATGTGAATATTTAATTTAATTTTTTTATTTTTAGGTCGAATTGGGTCGAGTTTGATTTGTTATTTGGAACCTCAACCCACTAACCAACTCA
Source organism: Dryas octopetala (assembly GCF_963921425.1). Classification (NCBI taxonomy): domain Eukaryota; kingdom Viridiplantae; phylum Streptophyta; class Magnoliopsida; order Rosales; family Rosaceae; genus Dryas; species Dryas octopetala. The sequence continues at coordinate 16,955,839 of NC_141374.1, read as the reverse complement.
TTTGAGGCCGGGTTGGTCGGGTTATGAACCGACCTCTCTAAATTAGGTGTTAGAAACCAAACCAACCCAACCCATTTTGGTCGGGTTAGTCGAGTTCCGTCAGGTTATGTCCACCCCTATGTGCTACTATGGTCCACGCAACATCTAGATTCTAGAACAACATGAGACCTTTGTAAAAGAGGAAAGCACTTATACTATCTACTATTTTTGGGGTCAAAGGCCCAAAACCAAGGGCCGAGAGATGCATGTGGGTCCCACATGTAGAAATGGTTAAGTGAAAAAAAAAAAAAAAAAAGAATAATGAAAGTGACAATAAATATTGCAACTAAACCTATTGATCCTAGCTAATTAAATCTTCAAGTAATAAATGAGTAGAGAGCTAAAGGGTTATGGTACCAAGTATTGAGCGACCCAAATCCGGGACCAACCTAAAGAGAAAATGGTCCATGATTGAAAAGTTAAGAAATGCATCTTTATAATTTTTAAAAAATATATAAATCTTGTGCAAGAAAAGAAAGAGAAAAGACTATGAAAACTTGTTGAGGAATGACTCCTCAAAGGCATGTAAATTAATTTAGGGGTGTGGTACAGTCCACTCGGAGGTGCAGTATTTGACAGTCTGTGAGTAGATCTAGGCTAAACAAGGGGTGGCTAGCTAGTGTCCCCAAGTTAGCCGACCATATATGGTAGCTATTTATTAGTACCAAAAAGGCCAAAATCGATCAACATCTACTCTACCTCAATGGCCTGAGAACCAACCTATAAGCGTAAACCTATAACATAACCCATAACTGAGGTGACCCAACCTCAAGCTTAAAACAACAAGCCTACCACCTATGGTTAGTGTATGACTGTACGTACACAGCTTTATGAAATGAATGCCTTTAATATAAAGCACTGACAACATTAAAATTTAACCTAATTGATTATATAATTAAGCTATGATAGCTATCTATAACATATATGTCCTTGAAATTTGAAAATATCATGCATTAGTTAAGTACGTAGTAATGTCTTGTATGATGAGGTGTTAACTCTTATTATTTATTGTCAATTAATTTTAAACTAAATATTTCATTTTTATATTGGTATATGAACAAGTTTTACAGGTGTCAAACTCAATATATATATATATGTAAAAATATATGGAGGCCGACACATGTTTTGGTGATTTCATTATGGTGTGGAACCTGTGTACGCCAACTTATTCAACGTCACAAACTCACAAGTCACAACATGCCCTTATTCATTTATTTCATTATATATATATATGGGCTTTAATGTCCAAGCAGCGACCGAGTGTTCTGCTAGTTGTGACGTAAATCCAAACCTAATTAATTAATCAATAAAGCATAAATATATGCAGTGATGAATCTGATGATTACCATTTTAGAGCATGCATATATACACAACGTACTGTTGGAGCTTGAATGGTAATTTCCTAATTGGTAGAATACCATGCATGCATGTCAATATGTCATAGCAACCTACCTAGCCGCTCCATTACATATATATATATATATATATATGTCTGCTACGACATCACGACAACACTATAAATTAACATGTCATATCCCACACATTTCACACCTAATGAATTTAATTTCCAATTTTCCATAATATATATTGTGAAACAAAAAGCTTATTTAATTTAGATGAACATACTTTTTGTGTTTACGTTTCACATCACAAATTAGATCATAATAAAAGAGATAATTAAATACAAAATGTGTATATACTCCTTTTTCTCGTATTGTGGCTGTGGCCGGCCCCAACGCAATAATAAGCTAGCTAGATCAAGCCTAGATCTCACTTTACAACCGAATTTGGTAATTAGTTACTAATTAATTATTGATCAATCAGTACGTACTGCACAGCTTACACAATTAGTACACGTACAACGTACTGCAGATAACATGTAATTAACGACATACATTTCTAGGGGATCGTTCAGCACAGACAAAAAAAAAAAAGGAGAGAACAGAAAAATATACAATTAATTAATCTCATGTACGAATTAAACTAGACAATACAGACGCAGAAGTTAGAATTAAATTAAACTGGTGAATTAATTAATTTGATGGTCGGTTAACAAATAAAACACCAACAAGTAATTATTTATTAATTAACTTCATACACCCCACCTGCCTTCCATCATCGATCACCTTCATAATCCACAAATTAGTTCTATTAATTATTTTTTGCAGGTAGTGGAGATTTTGTTACTTTATGATCATCATCAAAATCATCACCATAACACATACAAATGTTTGTTAAGCCCATATCTCGCTGATCACATTTTCAGGACCATTATTGTTGCATTGTTCGGAAGTAGTCCAAGCATCCCCGACTTCAAACCCCATCATACTATAGTGGTTGAGTGCAGCGAAAAGCTCACTGCAATATTCAGACTTACCACATTGCCCCAAAACTTCACTGAAATCCAGATGTGACCCCGCCGTGGTTGACATGACTGCCCCTGAAGAATTATCCATCAGTATTGGAGGCTCAAAATGGTCACAACCACTAACACCAACAATACTAACATCATGATGGCCAAGTGGTACGTAATTACCATATTGCCCCTCAGTTGCGCCACCACCAACAGCAGCAACAACACCAACACTACCCTCCTTGCCGCCGCTGCCGACAGCTCTTGACCTTGACAATAGGGTTTCCCAGGCTCTTAGAATGTCAAGGGATTGTGGTGGTGGTGGTGGTGCAAAATGGTCATGAGTTCCGGCCGTTTGATCATGATAAAGTAGGTGACCTGATGCTGACACGTGTGGATCAATATTATCATTGTTATGGTCATGTTGGGTGCGTAGTTTAGACTCTCTAACAAATCTGGCCTCAGCTTGAAGCCTGGCGCTTTCCCACTGAGCAATGTGGCTGAGGTTGGCCGTGTTCTTTGGATCGGCATCGGCGGAGCCAAGAATGGCAGCCTTAATGGGCTTGTGGGTTACCGGGTCAAAGCCTATCTTGGCCAGTCGTTTCTTCAGGTGTGTGTTCCAGTAGTTCTTTATCTCATTGTCTGTTCTCTTCGGTAAGTGCGCAGCTATGGAGGACCACCTAATACACCAACACATGAAACACATTCTAGTGTGAGTGTAATACGGACATATACTACTACTACATATATTCAACGCAATAATGCTAGTTGTCTCATATTTTTTTATTTGTATCTTACTTAATGTGTCATTACTTTATTTGAAGGGTATTTCTTTTTTCTTTTTTAAGTTTTATTTTTTAATTTGTAGTGTCCAATGTATGAATGCTATGTAAGATGGTATACAATTGTGGTATAAAAATATGATAAGTGTAGCATTACTGTATTCAACGTATATATATTTTTAGAATAATGCTATATTTACCACATTCTTGTACCATATTTTTATATCATCTTACGTGTCATTATTTTATTGGACAAAAGTTTTTCTTTTTCTTTTTCTTTTTGGATTTTTGCTTTTATTTTTTAGTTTTCAATGCATGAATGCCATGTAAGTTGACACATAAGGTGGTATAAAATTATGGTATAAAAATGTCGGATGTCTAGCACTACTGATATTTTTAACGTGTTGTTATTAAGTAAATTAATAACAACATGTTATCAATGTCGCAGTCACATTAAAAATTTACTCCTATCCATATATATTACTATGGACACTACTTGGGTCACCCCTTGGGGGTACCCCAAGGTCATCCCTCTCACTAAAATCGCAATGTTGGTAATGCCGGCGCATGATCGGAACCGTTCATGTTTTAGATCACTTATTATAGATCATTTCTGTAAAAAATCAAGTCAATCGGAAATCATTTGATCATATAACTATTGTTGCTTAAATAGAAAAAATCAACGGTTCGATCAAAAAATCACTCTTTAATTGAAAATCATCAATTTTTTTTTCTTAATTGATAACAGTTATATAATTAAACGATTTTCAATTGATTTGATTTTTTACAGAGATAATCTTTAATTGGTTATCTAAAAAGTGAATGGTTCTGATCATATACCGGCATTGCCGAAATCGAAATTTGAGGGGATTGGGTGACCTTGGAATAACCCCTAGGAGCGACCCAAATATTTTCCTATTACTATTTTGAGTAGTGCTAGATATACCACATTTTTATACCACAATTTTATACCACCTTATGTGGCAACTTACATGGCATTCATACATTGGATACTAAAAAATAAAAATAAAAAGAAAAACTCTGTCCAATAAAATAATGACACATAAGATGGTATAAAAATGTGGTATAAGAAATGTGGTAAGTATAGCATTATTCTACTATTTTTCACATGCCCTTTGCTGTCAACTGATAAATTGATAATAAGGAGATCCAATTAAGTTATCTCCCTGCAGTACTATTTTTCTTTGGTACGTGTTATGGTAGGGCAGAGACAAGTTTACAATGATGCTTAATCTACAGCATATATAGCTACGTACACGTACTCTAATTAAAGGGCATATTGACAAGCACATTATATCAAAATGCATGTGTTTAAGTTAAAATTAATAATATTACCATTAAAATTTTTGGTATATTTTCAGTCCCAAAATGTGGATGATGAGGTAGGTAGGTAGCTTTCAAGTTCCCAAAGTGAATGAATTAAGTACGTAGCTTGTGCTATAAATTAAGAATAATAAATTTATATTTACCTGTTGCCTAGAAGTGCATGAAGTTGAATGATGGTTTGGTCTTCGTGCAAACTGAAATTTCCCCTCTTAATATCAGGCCTTAGGTAGTTTCTCCATCTTAGCCTGCAACTCTTTCCGCACCTTCTTAGACCTACATATATATACACACAAACAAAACACACCAAAAATTTTAGATCAGAAAATGAAGTGTATGTGAAAGAAGCTAGACATATAGACGTTAATTAAGGGTTTAATAAGTAACTACTAACCAGCTTTCTGAGGCAAGGAACGCCAGCTTCCATGGCCATGTTGTTGAATGAAAGCTAAGAGCTTTTGGTCCTCTTCAGGAGTCCATGGACCTCTCTTTATGCCCAGCGGCAACGTCGTCGACGCAATACCACACCAGCTTCCAGACCTTCGTCCCATCGATCGATAACTCGATCTCGATATAATACAGGTATTAAATCTATAATACTAGATTAATGAATAGACTATTAAAGGCTCAAGGAGGAGTGTCCGGTACTTTGAGCTTAAATAAGTGAAAACAGCCTACAAGGAATTGATGCGAAGAAAGATTGGGATTTCAGAGAGAATTTTAGGGTTGGCTATTGGCTTATGACTGCGAATGGAGACATTTCATTAGTACTATTTATATTGGGCAAACAAATGGGATTTCTTCAATGCTTGCCAATCTATTAATATCTATATGACCAAACTACCTTTCATCTTTGCCCAAAAAAAAAAAAATATGACCAAACTACCCATTCCTATTCTGTATGTGTTCTTTTTTTTGGACTGACTATTCCGTATGTGTTGGATTCGAGATTAAATATTGCAATATTTAGTTTGCGGTGGATCCTAGTAATCTAGCCGTTACGATGATTGATGACTCTTGTATCCATGCAACTAATTAAGATTTCTCCCCCACGTCTAGCTGCACACATCAAATCCCTACATTTAAATTAGCCTTTCTATAATTAGATTATATTCCACACAGAGTAATGCGTTTTATTAGGGTTGATTAGGTTTAGATGTCTTAAAGAACAGTCTAAACACTAAGTTGGTGATGTATCACATTTTAAAACTATATATTAATTACGTGAATTTGAAATTCACACATTCTTGAATGCGTAATTTTGATTAGCTATTCTACTTATTTCACATTTTGAATGGCCTACCCCTACAAGACCTTGTTTTAGCAAATTCCAAACTTCCAGGACTATTGCGTTTAGCTCCTATAAACTAATTATATAATTCGAACATGCATGGACCCAACTAGGGATATGTTTCGGACAGATCGGATCGGAAATAGAGTGTTCCAATTCCAATCTAAAAAATTTCGGAATGAAATTTCAATTTCAATTTCAATTCCAAAAAAATCGGAATTTCAACATCTCAATCTAATTCGGAATTTTTGGATTTCTCAGAATTTTCGGATTTTTTCAGAATATCACATTTTTGGAACTTTCGAATAAAAATTTGAAATTTTCAGATAAAAAATCAGAATCTTCATGTTACCTTTTGTTATTAGTAAAAACAAACAAAAAAAAATTAGTAATTACACGTACAAAAAATTTGAGTGTTTTTCTTAGCATTTATGTTATTATGATACACACATATATTTATAATGTACATATATTTATATTAATAGTATTAGTTATTTTTTTTAATATATATGTATGTGTATGTTTGAAACAAATAACAAATTAATGAAACATATAGTAAAAAACTAAATAAATGATATAATATTAATATAAATATGGAATAAATTGACATAATTTCGGAAATATCGAATCGGAATGCCGTTGGAAAATTTTGGAATTTTTTGGATCGGAATTCGGATTGGATCGGAATTTACAGATACATTCCAATTCCAATCCAAATTAATTCAGAATTTTCGAAATTCAGAATTTTTGGATTTGATTCGGACGTTTCAAAATTGAAAATTTTTGGATTGAAAAAATCGGTCGGATTCGGATTTTTCAATCCAAATCACACCCCTAGACCCAACTGATATTTTACGAAAATCTAAAAAGAAAAGCATATGGTACCCAATAATAAGCAAGTCCCGGCCATTTTAAAATCCCCCATCATAAAAAAATAAAATAAAATAAAAGGTCTATAGTTTTTGTTAATTCATTGCCAAATTATAAATACGATGGCCACTATTTAATACCGTGACCCACGCTTAATTTCATGCCAGCCTTTTAGCTAATCATGTAGTGAATTGAATGTGCAATTTAATTACTCAGGAAAACAGTAGTCTGCAATTTTATATTTCAGTTTAGTCGAAAAAGAAATAATTAATATTATTGTGGTCTATTTCAGGATGATTTTATTCAATATGCATTTTCTATTGTTTCAAATCCAACCCATATGGCCATATATGAAACCTTAGGAGAAAAACTCACCTGTTGCAGGAAGTTTCTCTCCAAACCCTAATATTTCGTTATGAACTCTTTTTAAGTGGTCTTAATATTTTCATATATTCTGTTATAGACTGACGTACTCTAACGCTTTTTTTTTTTTTTTTTCTGGCTGAATGCATATTCATGGTCTTTATTATTGTACAGAATCTCAGACTGATCCACGGACCAATTAAGCACAAAATGACTATTCTACCTCCCAAACTCATCGATTCCATGCTATTGCTGCGCGTGATATTAATATAAGCACGTGCGAACTTGTTGTGCAAGGTACGATTTAAATGCCACTTCACCAACTCAGTTATTAATTTATTATACACTGATAATCTCGATCAGCTAGCTCTGAAATCTGATCACAACCTTGTGTGATGATGACATAGGGCCAAATTCAGCCATTTCTACTCATTCACTATTTGCACCTTTTTTTTTTGGTCGAATTCACTATTCACTATTTGCACTTGTGGATGAAAAAATATTCATATTTTATAGTTTTTCTTCCTATACATCTCTATGACTTGGTTCATTGCTCGTGGTTTAAGTTCAGTTTCCAAATTCTGAGTTTTACCTAAAACTCGGGAATTAAATAATACATCATAAGTCATAAATAATAATTCTATACCCTAAAATAATTTACCTTCAATTCTAATCGATACCACGATACGCTCCTATTAATAAATGAAGAGATGGAGTTGAGGGGATACGTTTTTTAAAGTTGTGGTTGAGTTCGACCAAAAAAAAAAAAAAGTTGTGGTTGAGAGGAGGGCCGGGGGTGCGCGTTGGGGAATTTCAGTAGTTCATGAATGGATTTTAAGGCAATTGAAGGACCACTAATAAATCATAAATGGGTCCCCCACTGTCTCTTTTTGACAAAGAACACATACTGCAGGTATCAGCCCCTTTCTTTTTTTGGTCCCTTCTTAAGTCCCATCTCCATTTTCGATGCATATTATATATGTATGTAATATAATATTATATTTCTCCAATGATGCCCAATTGGCCAATTCATTTCCTTGAGATTTTCTGAGGGGATTGTGCTTATCAGAACTCACTAAGGCCTGGTCACCAAACCGAGGCCCGCAAAAATAGTGGCTCAAAACTGATTCGGGCCAAAATGTTTATGTTTGATCTCATTTACTTTCAAATGTGCGACAAATTTATTAAGGTTAAATATCTATAAATTTTATAATTAATTTTAATTTAATTTATAAATTATAAAAAATATCAATTTGGTTTACGAACTTTTTTAAGTTGTACTAAAATAATACAAATGTTAACTTATATCGAAAAATTTAACGGAAACTAGTCATGTTCACAACAAGTGATCATATTTTCAGGGGCATTTTAGTTAGTTCATCACATTTTTATATGACCAATTCTATTAATTTTCGGATGGAAGTTAACATTTGTACTGTTTTGGTACAACTTAAAAAATTCATAGAACAAATTGACATTTTTTTATAATTAGTAGACCAAATTGAGAATCAATATAAAATTTGTTGACCATTTTGTATTTAACTCAATACACAATTTTTACAATACACGATTAATATAATATGATATATAAATGTCTAAAGTTTAAGATGCTTAATTTATTTTCCTTGATCGAGATTTTTTGCGGGAATTGTGCTTATCCAAACAAGAAACAATATTTTATTCTATGACAAATTTTATAATTTACTTTTTTAGTCATGCATTATAAACTTAAGAATTTATGATTTCATTCAAAGCATACTATACTAACCGTAGCGTATTAATTACGCTAAACGAGATTTGGTAGTCGAAAGCCCGGAAGGAAGTGTGACGAATCTATCATTATTTTGCTTGCATACTGGTAAATTACTAAATTTACACGATTAAGAGAAAGGGATAAGAGCAGTGATAGTGAAGTAAAAGTATATATAGCATAAGTTTGATACATTTTAATTTTAACAAAACTAACTGCAAACTTACTAGCTATTCATTGAAAAAATGCAAACTTACTGTTACTAGTTACTAGTTTACCACTAGGTTACTAGTTAGCTCAGTGCGCTACATCACTGTGGCAATTAATTTGTCAATGAGTGCATGCAACTTTTTGGTTTGGTTCTTAATTATTTTTTTATTTATTTTTTTGAGAACCGAACGAACCTACTTTTGTATTGTATTTAATTTGGTAGCAGGTGGGAAGTGTGGAACCAAGTCCAAACTTATTAACTTACAATACTATTTTACCGAACCAAACTGCACCCAGTTAATTTTTTTAACTTTAAAGTACATTTGGTACTGTTGATGATGATGTAAAATGAATAATAATGTGCAGTAGTTTATGGTCGAATTAATTGTACTGATGTTTTGTTTGTCTGAAATATTAAGGCCGTTTTATGACTGCGTACCTTGGGCTAGCTAGCTATATAATGCATAATGCGATATTTTTGGAGATATATATTTATTCTGGAGTATAATGCAAAACATATGTGCATGCAGGTTAGCGGGAAATCATTCATGTACATATATATACATATAATTATATCGGTTGGCTAGTTTTTAGAATTTGGTCAATTTAAGTTGTGAGAATAAGTGCAGTAATGAGCTAGAATTAAAATGTGTCTATGACTCAATTTTAGGGAAGGAGCATATTTTGATGTTTTGGGGGACCTAAAACATAAATCATCATTTATAGAAACTAGAAAGTTTGGGGACAAAAACTTCATTATTACACCTCTCTCACAATTAAACTTTGAGCAAATTATATTTTAATACTTTAACTTTATATGTTGTTTCAAGTTAGTACTTCAAGTTTGAAAACTTAAAAAATGTACCTCAACTTTTATTTTGTGTAAAAAACATACCTCCGTTAGGTTTTCTGTCAATGAAAACGTTATCTGCTGACGTGGTAAGAGTGTTTTCGTCTTTTCACCACATTAAAAAAAATTAATATTTTTTGAAAAAAAATTTTGGCCAATATATCTAAGATCTTTGATAAAACAAATTTGGTTCTTCTTCCCCACTTAACACCACCCACCCCCCTCCCCCCCCCCCCCCCCCCGTGACGCCCCTATCCCACCCAACCCTCCCTCGGCGCCCCTCACCCTGTAAACCCCCCCTCGGGCGGCCCCTCTCCCCTAACCCCCCACCCTCGTGACATTCTTATCCCGCCTAACCCAGCCCCCTCACCCCACAACCCCCTTGCCTCGCCCCTATAACTTAGCCCCGACCTGACCTGACCCGACCCACCCCCTCCCCCTCACCCATGCCCAACCCACCCCCTCTATTTCTCTATGCCTCTCCTCCCTCCCTCTCTCTCCCTCCAAAAACCCACATCTCTCTCCTGCCAGCAATGAAGAAGGTGGTGGTTTTGGGTAGGGGTGCTCGGGTGGAGGAAGAAGTTTTTTTTTTTTTTTAATTTTATTCAAAGGTTTTTCAAAATTCTTAATTTTTTTTACATGTGGTGAAAAGACGATAATACTTCTGTTAAGTCAGCACATAACGTTTTCACTGACAAAAAACTTAACGGAGGTATATTTTTGACACAAAATTAAAGTTGAAATACTTTTTTATAAATTTGCAAAGTTGGGATACTAACTTTTTTTTCTTCTTTAATTAAAAAGTTGGGATAGTAACTTGAAATAACATATAAAGTTAATACATTAAATTGTTATTTGCTCATAAACTTTCTATTTTTGGTTGGCCGGAGTTAATCTCTTTTTATCACGTACATGAATGTCATTATGTCATATATGCATGTCATTATGTCGATATATTTTTACTAGCTTTGTTTCGATCGAAGTTGCTAGGCCAAAGAATAGGCTGATCATAATATCTTTATATGTACAAGTACCCGAATCTGTACGTTATGATCATTTCCTGAGCATTTTTTATCTTTTTGGGTGAGAAGACTCATAACACTGAAACATATATGATTTCTTTTGCTGTTATGATACTATTAGCTATGCAAATGATGTGAAAGTGGGGCCAGGGAGAAGAAATTAATATTTGTACGTACTAGTAATATATGGATGATGCATATATATGAGCATATCATATACATGCGTACTTGCTTGTAATAGTTTCTCACCCAGCAGTCCATGACGTACTGCTCCAAACTCCAAAAACCCATTATTAGCGTATGCACTACTCAATCCTTTTCCTTGTGTTCAGTTCAAAAGATCTTGTACGTATATGGGTATTTTGACTACATACTATATATAGATGATTAGATGAACATTTTTGGGATATCCTCCACATATATATATACCAGCTGCAGAAAGACAGGAACCGATCGAAACAGGCTCTACTCTAGTGAACACTTACTTGTTCTTGAACAATCTATAGCTTTTTTTTTTCGGTAATATATATAGCCATATATAGCTTTTTAGCCAATAGCTCAACAGTCATTTTATTTTTATATAGAAACGTTACTTTTCCTCGTTTTAACCTAAAAATGAATATATATATATATATATATATGCATGCTGAAAATAAGTCTTTCTGAAAAAATGATAATATATATATATAATATACATGGAGTAGCTAGACTTATGATCAGTTTTAGATCATCAGGATCCCACCATCTGACCAGCATTAACTAATTAAATTAAATTAAGATAGCAAGCTTGCACCGAGAAAGGAAAGATTTTTTATATATACAATGCATATATTCACACATAATATATGCATATGCATTAATCATACCCATCTCTTCAATCTTCATGGTTGTGTAAAGTAATATTATTACTATTATATCGTTATTTCATTTATTATATATCATTTATATGCTACTGAATAGATGTATATATATATTGTGCATATATAAGTTAGTCAGCTTGTTTCTACATGAATCTCTTTTGGTTGTTCAATACGTACTCCAACACATATACTACAAAAAAGAAAGATTTTTTATCAGATCGATAAGACATGGACAGAATCCAAAGCTAGCTCGATTAATTTCTACTACTACCCTCTAGTACTGACCCTCCACTTTATTAAATGCCGCAATTTCTTTAGTTCGATTAATTTCTACTACTACTCTGTAAGCTCGATCAATTGCAGTCTAGACATTTGGTACTTGAATAAAATTTTATATATATACATAAAGTTTTAAGTGTGAGATCTTATATTTAGTGTTAAATGTAAAATGAGGCGGATGAGCTCACTCTATATATGTAGTTTTTCAACAATTTGAACCGTCTATTTTTTAGTCTTCTATTCATAGATCATCCTTACAAAAAATTAATTAAATTTAAAATCATTTGTATATTTAACTTTGATCAAACAAATAGAAAATTTTTATCAAAAATATTTGGTTCGTCTAATTGTTTGATCAAAGTTAGATAGACAATTGATTTTTGATTTGGCTAATTTTTTGTAAGGATGATCTTTAAATAAAGACCTAAAGTATAGACAGTTCGGATCGTTGAAATACTATATGGAGTGAACCTTATGAGGGATTCCACAAATAAATTTATTTTTAGGATCCCACAATTGAAGGAACATGTGTATATATACGGCTCTTAATTCTTCGTTTAAGAGTAAATTAGAGATTTTTTGTGGGGTCTAGCCTATCTTATAGATCCATGATTAGAGTCATATGTTTTCTTAGTTTTCATTTGAAGATCATCGATGATTCCTAAAAAATTTAGACGAATTGAAAATTATTTTACCATTTAATTAATTAAATAGTCATCATTTCACAAATAATCTCTTATTTACCCTAAATGAGGAACCTCTCATTAAAAGGGCTCTATATATGCATAAGTATAAGTATAAGTTGTATAACCTCTAGGGCTGGGTCGGTATCGGTTACCGAACCGCCAAACCCATACCGATGATCAACCCGCAAGCCACGGTATGGCCAGAAATGGAACCGCTGCTGCTATCGCCACCTTCGGTCACCGACAGCTGCGGTTGCGGTTCTTGTCGGTTGCGGTTGCGGTTCTTGTCTGTCGAGGTGACTTTGAGGAAGAGTGCAGCTGGACCATCTGCTCACGACGGCGCACATAAGGAATAGAGGAGCAGGGAGAGGAGAAAGGGCGGTGCATGGTGGCCGGTGGCTGCAATGCAGCGGGTGGGTCACAGTCGTCTATTCGTCCGTCGAGGTGACTTTGAGGAAGAGTGCAGCTGGACCATCTGCTCACGACGGCGCACATGAGGAATAGAGGAGCAGGGAGAGGAGAAAGGGCGGTGCATGGTGGCCGGTGGCTGCAATGCAGCGGGTGGGTCACAGTCGTCTATTCGTCCGTCGAGGTTGTAGGTTGCAGATTGCAGATTGCAGTAGTATGTGTATGGGGAAGAAGAGCTCACAGCAGGGGAAGAAGAAGAGCTTGCAGCAGGGGAAGAAGAAGAAGCTGCTGCCACCAGAAACCAGAAGAAGAAGAAGAAGTGGTCTCGGTAGGTCGGTTTACCGACGGTTCTGGGTTATCCAAACCGCGATCGCCGCCGTGGAACTTCGGTTCGGTCGCCAACCGCCTAATCGGTATCGGTTCACGTCGGTATCGATTTCCGTCAATATCGGTTATGGCGGTTTCGGGCTGCGGTTCGGTTTGGGCGGTACACCGACCCAGCCCTAATAACCTCATATACAATCTAAATAATATATATTATAATATATATAATATCTTCAAGCTCATTGAGTTACGAACGTTCGCACATAACGCCAAGCGCTCGATAATATATAATTTTTATATAATGAGCATTGGGACCTAATTTTCGGCATTAGGATTTAATTCTGAAATTTTAGACAACATTATTTTGTGATCAGTAGCACATTCGCATTTGAACGACTCTGTATATATCTATACATAGTTATTATTCAAACCCTTTTTTTTAGAATGATCTAAGTCAAAGCATTCTATTTAAAATAAATTAATTGGCAATAGATAAAATAAATCAAACCTTTATTTTAGATTGTAAGATATAATCGATCTATAATTTTTTATGTGAGATTCTGTACTCTCATAAGCTACTTAAGGCCTTAAGGGTAGCTATATAACTTAATCTCTAAAAAGTAAAAAAAAAAAAAACATGCATTAACTAATGTCAGTGGTCTCGTCTTTAAAAATCAGTAGTAACAAAAATAATGTGATAGATGGGTGAGTGTACGTTTAAAGTCAATATTATATAATTTATATGTAACAGTTATATACGCATTAAGTAGGCGGCATAATTATGTTGCGCAAGAATATATAAAATAGTTGTTAAATTTGCTTAATATATTCTTGGTCGACGATCCTGTCAAGTTGTACAAGCTAGTCACTCATCAGCTCATTGTGTTGTTCCTCCAAGACTGGTCGAGGCTTAATATACCACTAGCTAAGTACAATGGGGAGGTCTCCATGCCGTGATACAGATGGGTTAAAGAAAGGTCAATGGACACCACAAGAAGACCAGAAGCTCTTAGCCTATATCCAAAAACATGGCCATGGAAATTGGAGCTTCTTGCCCCAGAAAGCAGGTGATCACCCATCAACTATTTCTTTCAACTTCAGGTGCATTTGCACGCATGCAATACGTACGGACCTGATCGATGAGCGTTTTAAGTTTTTAACACTCTCTTAGGTCCGTGCGTGCAAATGTTCGTACTGAAGTTGACTATATATATATATAGTTTGCTTGCTTAATTTTCAGTTTCAATTTTTGAAATTTAAGTTTTTGTTGGCCGGGTGGTTGTGTATATAATATATAGGGCTTCAAAGATGTGGAAAGAGTTGCAGACTAAGATGGATAAATTACCTGAGGCCAGATATTAAGAGGGGAAAGTTCACTATACAGGAAGACCGCACTATTATTCAACTTCATGCTTTACTAGGCAACAGGTAATTAGCTAACCATGCATGTATATATGGTCAATATATATATATATATATATGATTAATCAGGTACGTTTAAAATTAACTTGCTAGTTAGCAAATTAATCACTCTTTTGAATGCATGTGTTGTAGGTGGTCGGCTATAGCTGCACACTTGCCAAAGAGAACAGACAATGAGATCAAGAATTACTGGAACACACATTTGAAGAAAAGGCTAGCCATGATGGGAATCGACCCGGTAACTCACAAGCCCAAACAGACCACCCTTGCCTCACCCAGCGGTGACCCCAAGACCGCCTCCATCCTCAGCCACATGGCTCAGTGGGAGAGTGCGCGCCTCCAAGCTGAGGCCAGATTGGGCAGAGACACAAAGCTACTCAACAACATCAACAATATTATGCCTCTCAATAACATGACCTCATCAATATTATCATCATCAAGTTCAGCCACCCAAATACCACTCGGGTACCACTTCAATGGGTTCTTAGGTGGCAACGCTGCCTCATGTGGCGGTGGCAGTGGTGGCGGTGGTGGAGATATAAATGAAGTAGTTTTTGCAAACGAGTCCTCCATGGATATTGCTACTGGGTGGATTAATATGGAAGCTAGGTCTGACATGGATGGAGAAGGGTTCAGTACTTGTACTACTACTAGTAACGTGGTCTTTAATAATCTTGGCATGCAAGGCCTACCCACTACTCCTACTACAACTAGTACTACTGCTGCTGCTGCTGGTGGCATGGATGCAATTATTAGTAGTGATCAATCAATCAACGGTGTCGACCTATATGAAGTAGTGATGATGAACAAGAATTATTGGAGTGACATATATGCTTAATTTGGTGAATTGTTGACCCTGCCCTCAAATTAGAGTATTGTACAATGATTAATCAGTATTAATTAGTCTACCGGGCCATTAATGCCCCATCTTAAATTGTATGTGGGGTCGCAATGTTTTCTGTTTCTTTTAAATTTGCAATAAATAAGAAGTCTCTAATCCATCTACTATGCATGATTTTAATTTGAATGTAATAAATTATAAATAATAAATTTGTGTACTAAATTCAGTTTCAAATAATATATATAGTATATACCATCTTATTAATTTTAAGTTATTTTAGGATAATGAATTCTAAAAATAAGATGGGTGAACTCTATATGACATATGCTGCTATATTTAATATTCAAAGTCAATACATAAATTTAAGGGTTATTTTTTTTAAAGCCTATTATAGAAAATAGGCTTTTCTAAAGGACCATTATAGAAAATAGGCTCTTTTTAAGGCTCACTATAAAAAAATCAAGTCATAAATCATAATGCAGTTCACTTTATTAAAATTTTAGTTCCCTTGAATGGTCGATAGGGTGCCACGTCTTCATGAGTTAATTGAGAGACAGTTGGACGCAGCCAGCAGTTCAAACTATTCTAATAAGGAAAACAAGCAATAGGTCCTGGTTCTTGTTAAAGCACCTTGAGGTGTGACCGTGTGAGTATGGATTTAGAATATCTTTACGAGACAAAATAATTAAATTGATAAATCGATAGGATTCCACATATTTATTACGCAGATTTGGTAATTAATGATGGCCTTTAAGTTTTACTCTGCGTACCCACAACTTTTCTTTGGGAACGCCACTCGGCCCATTCATGAGTCATGAGTTCTACTCTGATCGATCTAATCTGCTATGGCCTTTAATTAGTTTGGTTTCTCTGTTTCTCACTAGCATGCTGGCCACATTAAAGGGTTTGCAGAATATAATTGGAAATAGTGTGGGTTTGGTGTGCAGAATACATTCAGAGTCCTCCGCCTCACTCGATCATCGAGTCATTAATTGCACTCTCAAAGTCTAATTAAACACTTAAACATAGACAACATATACATGTTGTCTAAACATATACATGTTGTCTCATCTTTGTTCCTCGAAACCGATCGGACTTGGTTGGTCAATTTTTATGTTAGAGTTTAACTTTAAATTTTGGGTCCATTAGATTTAGACTTGAACCACTAATAATGTTGGGTAGAATTAAAACTTGATATAAAATTTTCACAAACTATTCTACATTTTATAGAGGTTAAAACAAGTTAAAAAATACTAACACCTTGTGCAAGTCCCATCTTACATAATTGAATCAAGATTTGAAACAAGAACAACTAACTTTTGAGACATCTAATGAAGAAAAGTCAGCGATAGATCTTCTTGCTTAAGTCTTCCTCTCTATTCCATTATGCACACGGTTGTATATGAGGCAACCCTAATATTATTTCTGCGTCTAAATTTGTGGCTAGAGAGAGGATCTAGGCTCTTATATATATTTAGGTTAAGTACCATGCACTCTCATAAAAAGACCTTAACCTTTTAGATATTTTCCCTGATTTATCAATATCCACATAAGCATAGGAATACACATAGGCTATTTGTTCACCCTATGTGTCTGCCCATCAATATCCACATAAGCATAGGAATACCACTCTCAAATATTTGATGCTAGTCTCTATCCATATGAAACACGTGATTTCATTTTCAAAAGATCCCGTGCATATATCGTTTCAAGATTCAAGTCGTCAAAGGAAACCAATATGCATGTATAGCTGCTGGAGTAGTCCATATATCATATATGCACCATGGATATATGAGGACCATGACATATTTGTATAGATATTACGAACTGAGACCCACACCATTAATTAATTTCTTATTTTGTCATAGAAATTAAAGCTGCATGCAGTACTCAATTATTAGCTCTGCTATACGCTCCAATCACAAATACAACATGAACGACACATGTGGTGTTCGGATGGTCCACCTCCTTATTCTTCTTTAAGTACGTTATGCTACGGCTATTCCCTAGAGATAATTAATTGCAGATACTGATTGATGTTGAGAGAAAGGATTTGGGCGAAATTGAAAATGTGAGGTTTTGAATGGTAACTTATAAAGATCTGAGCTATTTTTTTTATTGTCATTTAATTTTTGGATGAATGCATAGATTGCTTCATGGTTTTAGAACAGGTTATCTACGTATTAGCCACACATACTCTAATGTCACCTAATATAAATTGTCCACGTGTTAAACTTGAGTGAAAAATCTCACATAAAAAATGTGAGGCATTGCATAATAGCTTATAAGAGTTTGAACTGTTTATCTCATTATCAATTAATTTTGAGTTAAATGCCTAAATTTCTTAAATTAATACTTACATTAATAGTCAAGAATATGCATATATATACCAATCATTTTGGCCTCATTAGTCATCAGTCTATAACCTACTAAGTAGCTATATACAGCACTGGCCTAGCTTGCTACCTAAATATCAACCTGTCCTTGGAGTACAACCCATAAGGGGCCAAACAAATGGTGGGTTGTGGATTTCACCCCTTGGTTTGGATCCCATTCATCAACCTAATTAATTCTACCAAATATATAGTTAATTATATATATATAAAAGAATGTTCTAAATTTAACTGATTAACAAATTATTACAAAATTAATCACCTTGTTGGGCTTAATACACAATATAATCTCAAAGTCTCAACCGTTTATTTTGTAGGCTCAATTTCAAAGATCAATTATGTAAAAAATTTCTAAAATCGAAAGTTATTTAGTTATTTGATTATAATAACAACCATTTATATACTTTTATCAAAAATAGTAATAATCTATTTATTTGATCACAATTAAATAATTAATATATTATATATATACATAGCCTTTCAAATGAGATATACATACTCATTTTAATCATAATAAGGTACTATATTTTAGAACTCACTCTTTATTATAGTTCGATGATTGGAGATGTCTATTTTTATGTCTTTATTCAATGATTACTTTTGCAAAAAGTTAGATAAATTAGAAACTATTAAACCATCTATTTGTAATCAAATAAATAAACGTACATAATGATTTCAATAAACATTAGAAATGATAACCATTTAATTAAATGGTTAAATAATTTTTTACAAAAATGGTCCTTAAATTGAGATTTAAAAAATAGATAATTTTAATCTTCAAACTACGATGGAGAATAAGTCCGCACAAATGATACCTCATTATAACTAAAATAGTTATAATGAAATATACCTCATTTGCTATGCAATGAACCAACCCCGACCCAAATGGGCCGTATGTGGTCCATATTGGTCTGGCTGGACAGGTGCGGACATGAACATGTTTTTCATCTTCAATTTATTGTGAAAGCTCTTGTTCATAGACATATTTGCTTGGATTGATTGGGACAAACATCCATGTGGACCACCACCTATGCAGGCCCACTATGGCTTATTAATTTATTTACATTAAGCCTCGTTCACCACTGACTCATACTAATTGGTACACACAGCTACCCTTCTCATTATTATTCTGGTCCCCCTCAAAACACCAAATACATCTTTTTTCTTTAGAAATTAAAATCAATCAAATAATTACAGATCTTTAATAAATAATTGGATGGGTCTTATAAGTTTGGGATTCTTTTTTTTATTTTTTTTATTGGGCCTATGCTTTCTACAAGTGGACTTCAATTACTGGGCCTGGTTAGCTAAGCCAGTTATCGTTTGACTTGGGCTTGCTACAAGTCCAAGTGGGACGGGCTAAAAGCCCTAACTTAAAGCTCAATGTCTTGAGCCTCTCAGTCCACGAAAATGAAAATCATACCCGAAAAAAAGATTATGTTGTTGAGGTGTGTCATGTGTGGCTTAACCACTGATTTACGTCATTTTACTTTAGGTACTAAATTTTATTTTAGGTACCAATTTTATTTTAGGTACCAAAACATTTATGTCATTTTACTTTAGGTACTAAATTTTATTTTAGGTACCAATTTTAAAAAACATGGTTATATCAAGCTGTGACTGTCTAACAGTCATAACTTTTTTATTGATTTGTTGTTTTTTTAATATTTGCAAGGCTTAAACTTTAATATTTAGTATTGAGTTATATGACTTCATTCCCCAAACCTAAATAAAAAATATTAAACTTTTAAAAATTTTGAATTTTTATAAATTTAAAACAGTCACAGTTCAATCACACGAACAGTCACAACTATATAACAAACTAATTTGTGATCTAATCCAAAATGTCTTACTCTAGGTTAGTACCTAAACTAAAAAAAATTAGTGTCTTGTTGTTTTACTGAAAAACTATTGATATTTGGTATTTAATCCTAATTTTCTATAATTAATAAGCTTAATAATGAAATTAAAAGGATACAAAAAAAAGAAGTTAAAAGTACATCATGGCTTGGATAATTTGTTGTTTGTTTGCCAATTTATTGTGTCATGCCAAGCATTATTGATTATTATTTTTAATTTGTATTTTTGTTTTGTCCAAAAGTATTGTTACTTATTTGTGGAACTAATGAATAAAATGAACAATATTAATTGACCCAAATATGAAATACTCCAAAATACATATATGTTGACTTTATCACCAAGATAAAGCGCTATCATACATGCCAAACCCAACAAAAATGTCTCCACATCCCTTCTATGTCCTTATTGGCTCATGCATTTGCCAAAACTTGCGCTATAATTTGCATATCAACTTAATCCTTCTATTCTAAGCTTAAGAACAATTTCAAATTGCAATTTTCACAAAAACCGCATTAATTAAGGTAGTGAAATTTCAAACAAAATAGAAAAGGATAATCCTCCAAATTCATTCTTTTAAAGGAATATAAAATCATATATAGTACATCCCCTCCATCCTATCTCTAATTCTTTTTATATCTAGCTTTGGAGCAAAACAATGGACTTTACAAGAAAAGGGTATAAGGATAAGCTTGATCTACATCATAGCCTATCCAAACCAACCTAAATCAATCTTTAAATTCATTCCCCCATCACACAATTCTCGTGTTACTATTTTTAGAATCTATTAGTGCCAATATCACTGATTTTAAATACCAAAAATAAACCAGTTCCTACATTTTTACCCTCAATTCATCATTTTTTTTCTTTCAAATAAAAGTCTAAGTTAAATTTGGCTCTTTCATATATAATAGGGTGCGATCGAATTCCCTTTTTATTGTGTAATACTTAAAACTTGGCAAATTCATATCCATCATAATCTTATCCTTACTATATTTGGCAATCATTTACAATTATGTGAATGATTTTTACTATTAATTGATTAACGCGTGTTAATACACATATATAATGCGTGGATAACTCATTCACACAAAAATTTGACAATCATTCAATAGTGTGGAAAAGAGGACTGCTCTTAAAATTCATCCATTTTGTTAATTATGAGCAATCTCCTTACAAGAATTTTTATTTTTATTTTTACATTTTTTAAGCAAAAAAAAGATATTTTCGACCCAAGTCAATAAATAATGTTAGAAGAATTGTGTCTTGTATGCGATCGATCACACATCTTCAGGTGTCTTCTATAAAAAGTGATCGATGGTAGCAAAACCTGAAGCTCGTGTAAGATTAACGAGTTATACGTGTCCGAATCCTACCTCACAATATTCAACGTTAACTCTGGTGGAGTTATATTACGTACGTAGGTTTCTCAAGTGATATTGACAGAAATTCCCCACTGAACTCTTTGAAAATCACCATTAATCACAACTGCAGTTTTTTGCAAATGGGATAGAGTTACATATTAGAAAAATTTATTATGTGACAAAGTTATTTCCTAATAGCATTTTTACTGTAAAGAGAATGCTTCAGGTAAAAAAAAAGTTAGAAGTTAGAGCTAGAGCTCTTAATTAACATCAACCACTCAACCCCCAAAAATATAAACTATTGAAAAATGAGTTATTATATCAAAATATGTTTCTTAAATACTAATATTAGCTTGTGTCAAATGTTTATTTAGTAAAAGGATAAGAAAATATGTATTAATATCACACCTAGGGTAGAAACCCCAAAAGAAATAAAAGTTGGTAGAATATTACATTATGGCACATTGGCACTGTCCATAGATGTAGAAGAAACGAAATTATTATAATTGATGAAGGGTGTAATGTGCATGAGTAGTGATGAGAACATACTTTGTTAAGTATATAGGGTACCTTGAATTTGATCATGATATTATTGGGTGATTATGGGGATAGCTTTTTGATAGGTGGGCGACTTACTTCTACTTAATGGGAGATTAAGAATCCAAGATAGTATTCCTGGCCAAAAAAAGAATCCAAGATAGTACTTTGGATTTGGAGGGTTGGATCACATGGTGGTTTATTAATATTGGTGTCATTCAAGAAAAATGAATCTGTAAAAGACAAAAGGCTGTCCTTCCATTCGATCTCCAATGTATATATATATGTTTTGTTTGCTTTTAATATTGTTAGAGAGAGAAGCAAGTCGTGCAGGACTCAAACTCTTTCGTGGTTGGAGATCGATGTCATTGGATCATGCATGTGTCAAAAACTAAATCCCACATGCTACAAAATATATATTACACAATTCAACACACTAATTAATTCATAAATTAATATCTATATATTAATTCTTACATCATGGTTTACAGCTTGATATCGGAATTCATGCATCATAATTCATAAATGATCCAATCACAGGACCCAGTTGAAGATATAGGAATTAGTCTTCGCTGACTCTGACTCAGTACTCCATGAATATATATATAAGAGAATAAATATAACATCTCGTTTTCCTTCCTCAAATATAATAAGACTTTTGTTACCAACAAAAAATTTATATAAAATGACTTTAATGGGTTTTCTTGATGTTGGTTCTTATCCGGCCTGCAATGTGAACTTGGTAATTTTATACATATATGATACTTTATTTTTCTTCTTTCTGCAATTAGTATTTTCCTTCCAAACCTCATTTTCAACAAGCTTGGCTTCCATGAATTCTATAAATGTCAACTTGAGATTTCATTTTATTGCATATCTTCCACGAATTGGTTGAACTTATCTTGACTAAATGAGCAAAGAGATTTTTGCTTAGTCAGTTTGTCATGGAATGGAGTTTATAAGTCTTTCATGGAAACTTCAGTTGCTGTTTATACTACTCTCTCAATAATTAGTAATTAGCAAACAGCAAGCATTGTAGTCCAAAAGAAAATTGATTAAAGAGAGAAAAAGAATTATCAGGCAGTTGAACATGTTAATTTGTACAATTGTTAACAACCCAATGAAAAACACAATTAAAAACTTTGTGCTCTAATACAAATATTGAGAAAATATGGTCAAAAAGTAGAGATTCAAGCTCTTTTTGTGCTTTGTCAACACCAAAAAATATGAATAAGAAAATATCACAACATCAATGTCAAAGTTAATCAAAGAGGTTGTAATTTATTTGTTAAAAAAGTCAGTGTCACATTGTTCTTTCTTCTGTCTGTCTGTGGTAAAATAATGAGAGAGAGAAAGAAGGAGATTTTACTTTAAGCTAACCTAACCCAATTATGTACATGGAATTGAAATGTGGATAGGTCAAACTCATATTCATTTATCAATGTTAAGCGTGTATTTGAATGTTCCATGCACGTGTGTGTGAGTGAGAGAGGGAGAGAGAGACAGAGAATGTCAACAACATAATCAGCTGAGTCCCCACAACCAGAAATTGAAAATCCAAAATAATATTGGCTTAAATAATACACAGAATATTGAAACTCATAGCTCTAAGTCATTCATTAAAATCCAGGGAAACTAAAGGAGCAAAATTTTTAATGAGTAGAAATGTAGAATATACAAAATAAGATCACTTACCACCAACTGAATCCCATTCCCATATGTCACCAATATTGTAATTGAGCACCATGACAATAAGGACGCCAATACATGAACAGTCTTTTACAATAATTAAATACAAAACAGTTACATCATATAATTTTCTTACAGTACACAATACATGCTTCACTTTCATTCAATTTCTCTTTTAGATTCAGTAAATCTATTCACAGACCCCACACCATCAACTCTGAACAATAATAGTAGCTGCTAGCTGAAGCTGCTCTTCTTTCTTTAATTCAATTACTACTAGAAGTCAAGAACATTAATCATGATCTTAAGTTCTTAACTATAATGCAGCTTTTTGATTAAGTTCAATAATTCCAAAAATTATCCAAGTCGAGTGCTCCTCCAGCAGAAGCTGCTGGGGCATCTTGATCACCAAATGGCCTCCTTCCCATTTCAAGATTGGACATGACAGAGGAGATTTCAGTGTTAACATTCATGTCACTTGTTAGGCCTGTTTCTTGGGAGACACTGACCATGTGGTCCATGTCCCTCTCTGTTTTGAAGCTCTGCCTCATGTTTGAAGCATTGTTTTCAAGCCAGGCCCTCAGGATGGACTGCTCTTGCATCATAACCGAACCCGGAAACTGGAAATTGGCTGGGACTGGAGGAGTACTCTGAGCAGAAGAAGAGTAGAATGAAGTGGGAAATGGGACTCTTGGGAAAAAGTTTGAAGGGTTTGAACAAACAGCAAAGAGGGGATTGTTGTTGATGTAATCAACAATTCCTTGGTTTCTTTGAAAATGATCAACAGGATCAGGGTTGGAGAAGCAGGGCACGTTAGGGGACTCAGAGGCAGGTTTGGCTTTGGTACCACTATAAGGTGAAGAGTCCATTAATGGTGGCAGACCAGAAGGACCCATTTCATTCTCAAGAGAACCCAATCTGACAAGCCCAGAAATATGGATTTTTTTCCCACCAGAACATTTTTGAAAAACCCTACAAATCACCCATTCATTCTGCAAAGTACAACAAGACAAGGACATAAATTAAACAGAGTTAAAAACAGGGGAAACAGAGCAAAAGAAAACAGAGGAAAAGGTCATACCTTTGCAGTTTTGGGGAGGTTTTGAACAGAGAATTTACCCTCTAATCTGTACTCATGCATAACCCAGTTGCTTTTTTCTCCTTTTGGGGCTCTCCCTTTGTAGAAAACCAAGGTCTTCTTCATGCCAACTAGGGATTTTCCTTTGTAAATCTCCTTATCTTTCCCTGTGGCTTTCCAATATCCAGCTTCAGTGGCCCTGTTTGTCCTCAGACCAGTTGGGTACTTTCTGTCTCTCACACAGAAAAAGTACCACTCTTTCTCTCCCATTTTTGCTTTCCCTGTACCCAGAAACCAGAAGCTAAATTAAATCAAAACAAACAAAAAAACCCAAACCATTTGCAAACATTGAAATTAAACAAAAGGGAAGCTATAATGGTTTAAAGACTTACAAGGCAACTGCCAAGGCTCAGACTTGTTCAGGTCCACCTCCCCAATTGCTACACAAAAGAAGTTTGTATCAATAACCTTCTTGTGCAGGTAGTGAGAGATAAGCTCTTCATCAGTTGGGTGGAATCGAAATCCGGGTGGCAAATCGATCTGCTCATCTTCCTTAACAATGATTCCAGCTGGATTGTTTTCCATTCCTTGATTGTTAGTACCCTAAAACCCCACTGGTTTCTTGTCTAAAACCCCTATTTGTGTTTGATCAACAAGGCAAGGTTTTTACAACCCCACCCCCAATTAATACAATAACTAGACGCCTCGGAAGCTCTCAAACTTTAATGGGTACTAAAAAACAGCTTCAACCCCAGAATTTCAAGACAGCTTGCAAAGAAAACAGAACCAAGAAAGATTCAAGCATAAAGTATTATGTCAAGGAGCAAAAGAGAAAAGCTGAAGAAAAAGAAAAGAAGTCATGGAACAAGTTGTAGGCTGAAAGATGGATCAGATGTTAAGAGAAAAAAGCACTATGAGAAACAGAAGCCCCTAAATACTGGTTGTGTTTGGAGAGAAAGAAACGTGGTATGGAAGGCAACTGAGGTAGGTCGTATTAGCTTCTCTTTAACTTCTTTTCTGTAATAATTCTCAATTTCTACCCCTCTTAAAATTTGACCAAATACTATGCATGTAATTTTAATTCATTTGTCAATTGTCACCAAATTTATTAACTCTTCAGTTTTGTCAATACCATTTTTCAATTGATTACTTTTTCTTTACTGTGAATTAAATTAATATTATAAGTTCAAAGAATTATTTTCATGTGAGAGGGTGGATGGGGATTTGATGTTGTTTGTTTTATCTGTATACCAGAATCATTAGACATAAGAAGGTCAGAATATAATCTGTGTTTTTGTTGAAAAATTAGAGCTTTTATGAAATCAAATATTGTTATGTCAACGTAGGGATAAGTGATAACAGCTGTGCGTGTGAATGCATAGAAGACTAAAGAACTTGCTATCCAGCTCAAAAAAAAAAAAAAAAATTCAGTTAAAGCTTACTTTATTGACATCAAAATGACCCTTATGACCCTCTTTTTTTCAAAGAAAATATGAAATGGGTTTGAAGCTGACCCTGCAGAGATTTTCATGTTATTATCACTGAAAAGTGACACCAATTTTTTTTTTTTTTTGGTCAACAAAGTGACACCAAATACCAATTACGTTGAACCAAAACATCAATTAATATTGGACAAATTATTACAACAAAGAAAAAAGAAAAATGTACAATCAGTGAATGATTCTGGCTTGTTTGGAGTTCTCTCTCTTATTTATTTATTTATTTATTTTGTTGAAAAAACAGAGAGAAAGAAAAACAGCAGATGATCATGTCTGTTTGATCACATTAATTAATCAAATTAAGTTTGAACTTAATTATCGCAAGGGGTGATGTAAATGAAAGTGCGTAGTGAGTAAAGCCATTTAAGTGGTTAGTGGTTAGGTGAAACAATGTTTTGGATGAATGTGGTAATGCATGTAAGCTAATTTGTCCGATCTATTAAGAAGATTATCGTAATTTTCAACAATTTCAACCTCTAACGTTTGTTGTTTTTCTTTTATGGTTAAATGCAGGTTTCAAATCTTGCTTTTTTGAATTCCCCATTTTGACTTTAATTCATAAAAATATTTTTTGTGGGGGGTGCTCTTTAGTTTACAAGTGATGCGTGCATCAATTTTATGCGATCTCACATTACTATGACACATATAAATACACAACTTGCATATTTATTTGCTAGCTAATTCAATAGTCTCACTTTAGTGCCATTTTTAGCTAATTCAATTGTGTTAGATAGGTATCAAACTCTAATTGAATGAATGTATAGTCCTGACTTATTATCTACCGTTCTCTTCCTACAAAAGAAAGAACAAAAATCGAACTTTTTATCATTAGAAATAAGTCCTACTTCTCAATCCTTTTTATAAATTAAAAAAAAAAAGATAATTTTCTAGTTAATTTTCATATTAACTTATTAGTATTTTTACCATGTAGCATGGTTTAACTCATGACTTTAGTTAAGGAACATAATATTTTAATTGCCAGGTCAAAACCAGCCAAATCCCATTTTTTTTTCTAAGTTGTCTACCTAAAACCAAGTGGTCAATTAAAAACCAACTTCAAAAGTGGCCTACATATCTTCCTAAGGCCTTGGGGATAATTTTGTTATATATATATAATTATATATATATATATTTCTTTCTAATGTGGGCTAAGAACAGGCCTAAGTTAATGTCTTCAATTGACCAATAAAACATGAATTGGGTCATTTCATTTGGAGTTCGTAATTGTAGTTAATTTGACCCAATAAACTTTTTGTGTATGGAATGCACGGCCACTTACCCACTTTAACCACGACAAGAAGGAAGCTGATCTTTCCCTTTCAGGAAATACTTGCAATTTCCATCTAGGGTTGGACACGTGCGATCTTAGCCTGTCCGAGGAATTTCAACAATCTCGGTAACTTAAAAAAATCGGACCAATCGGCAACGTCCGTCTCTGCCACGTGTGTCTCAGGAATGAAGGAATGGGACAGTGCCGCCGCACCTGATCGCAAGCCAACAACATGTCAACATGTACAAGCACGTGGCTGCTTCTCATTCGCAAATGGTCAAAAATTTCTGATTACTTAGAGCATAAGTCTCATTAACCAAAGCAGATTAGTTTAATTAATCAGCTCTAGGGTTGACTATTAGCCCATGTGGGTCCTGTTTCCTTGGTTCCAACATGCATGTGGTCATGAAAAGGAGCAGACACATGGCACGAAATGGTTGGACCAGAAGCCAGGATGGAGAATATAGAGAATGATGAGTTAGGCAAAGGTCAGATTGGAAAATGAAGAGATCGAAGACCAAGTAATTTGGTTTAGGATCATATGAAAATGAAGAAGATCTCCATTAATTTGAAAACTGATGACTATCGATCTGTCTCTCATAGCCTGCCTAACTTGGGATGTGATTGCAGTGATGCCAATATACTATATACTATATATACACCAATTAATTCATCCATCAAATAATTAATTAGATAGTATAGATTATATTATCTACTTGGGATTATATTGTACGTGGCTTCTTTGCAATCACATTATTCTAATTTCTTTTTTTACTTTATTCATGTTTGACAACTAGCCCCATTTAATTCTCTTATAATTCGTTTTTTCTTTCTCTTTTAAATTAATGGACTGGGATTTGAGCAATCTTTGTTGGCTAATAATACAGCAGAAGTTGAAGGAGTTGGGTTGTAGCTATAGTAGAGTTTTGTTTTGGTTATTGTATAATGCACCCAACTTCTTGTAAGAGTAACCCAATTAATTGTAACAGCTAAGACAAATACAAGCTTCTACTTCAAGTGGTATATAGAACACTTTAGCTATATTTATTTTCATAATGACTATTTTACCAAATGAAAAAAAATTAATGACTCACTCTGAATAAAAAGTGTGCAACCATTTTTTGTTCATGCATGGCGCGTTTATTATGACTATGCTGATTTCTGTCTTTTGTAAAGAGCTAAAAGGTGATTAGATTAGAATCTTTTTCAAATTCCTCTTAGGAAGAGATATTGATGATCATTGATCATTGACCATATATTTTTATTTGACTCTCTACTCAGCGTGCAGTTGATGAATAATTCTAACCGGCCACTTACTACTTAGACAAAAGTAGAAATTAAACCAAAAAGCTAGCCAACAATTAGTTTTAGCCATCCTTAAACTTACTGATAGTCAAATAGAAGCAAGCTAATAAAGTAATCAAGAAATGATCATTAAGTAATTAAAACTACGTGTTGTTTTATGTTGTATTCAATAGATTTTGGTGATAACAAACTAAGACCCACAAATAATGTGGTATATATGTAGTAAGCTACATATGTGTTTGTAGGCAAAAGTTGAAGCAAGGAAGCAAGAATAAACAGTCCACAAAATATAATTATAAGGTTGTCAAATAGATATTTTCTTATTCTTAAGATATTGTCATCTTGTAGTGTTACCTTTTATTTAATTTAAAAAACTATATTAAAGTAGAGGGTGGGAAAGTGGTTGAGAATAGGAGGGAAAGCGACATAAAGGAGCAAAGAAAAAAGGGTTTACAACTCATGTAGTTAACAAATGCTAGTTTAGTGCTTTCCATAAAATACAAAATAATAATAATTGAGATTCAAAATCTAAATCACAGAAAATAAGAAAAGGATATTCCAAATGTATGCGAGGTGGTAGGGTGAAGATATGATAAATCTTAAGTTATGTTGTATGTCACACAAAAAAAAAAAAAAAAGCCAAAATGAATTTAGGCAGTCAATATTTTGACCATTAATTTGGTTCAACTAATCGAGCAACATGATGATATCAGAAGTTCTAGCTTTTATTAATTACGCGAATATATAAATATATATTCTCCATTAAGCTAGCCAGGGGCAGGGCCTTATTGCTTTTAAAAAATAATTAATCCAGATTTAGAATTGTAAATACCATGATGATGGCCTTACATTCAAAGGATTAATAACATTATTCCCTAATAATTGCAATGGGTGGGGCAGCATATATATATATATATATCATATGGTTGGACAATGTAACCAAATGAAATTGAGATGGTGACATATTAAATAATAGAATATTAGAGCATATGAAGCCAAATATAATCTCAGGATGATCAATTAGCCAACCTTGATGTTTCAAGTAGTACATTTGTCTGGGATTTCAAGCCTAGTCTTATGATCATCTGGATTCAGGTTAATTTGATAGCTTAAAGAACCATTTGTCATTTTATAATTTTTGAGCAAAAGGGTCACATTTTCCAATTTCCATACTTTATTTTTTACTAGTTTTTAGTTCTATTATCTTCTTCTCATACTCATCTCTTTCATCTTTTGCTTTCTTTTCTAGCTATCATCTTTTTAGTCTTGATCTCCATAACATGTAGAATGGGCAGCCGCACCTAAATAGAGTAGGCTAAATTATTCACCTAGCTAGTGTGTGTCTAAATGTAGATTGGCTTCAAATGCATTTCATGCCTTGAAGTAAAAGCTTTAGCAGTATATGAGGACCTAATTAATTATGATTGATGAAGACATAACGTGACCACTAATTCATCAAGGCAGGTCAATTATACAAACAACATCACCTTAATTAATTAATTCCATCAACTGGGATTGTCCCTTGCTGAAAATATTGCCATAAAAGGTGGCCGGTGTTCTACCCAAAAATGGCATATATGCAATTCAAAGTACGCCACTAGATCTTATAATTTATTGTGATATATTAATACAAGTTAGACACACACTAAGTACACCACTAAATCCTCAGGACTTCTATTAAAACAAGTAGATTCCTTTCTTGATCTTAGCTAGTGGCTACTTTTATCCACTAGGCAAAATCCAATTTTAAATTTAATTATTTATTTTGGTTGTACAAGTTTTTTATTTGATTATATAATTCAATAAGTTGTTTTGGTTTTCAAGCCTAACACTAACATATATGACAAGGAATGAGTACTCAATATAAAAGCACTTGGTTCTTCTTCTACCCACACTTGTACAGTTACAGAGCTTATATTATACTTTGGGGAAGTGGGCAAGACATTTTCTTTGTGCAAGGTCACAATTCGAGCTAATAAATGTTAGAAAGCCAAAGCAGAAATGACCATTTATAATGACCCTTTTTCAAAGTGTTTCTGAGTCTGTTATTAGGACCATTGGCCACCTTAAACCAAACTTGGCATGGCAGAACCCAACTTTGTTTCCAACCTAAAAGAAACTGTTAACTTGATTTTCATTGCCCTTTTGAAGGGTCAGTCTCTCTAGCTAAGTCTCTTTTTTGCACACCATCTATCTGACACCACAACTGCAAACCCAATCCAGACCAGCTAAGACATTAGACATTCATTGTGTTCAGACTTTATAAGAAAAGCAAAGCCTGATGGCACTTTTCAAGCGCAGTCCCATGTGAGAAAAATCAATGCTGCAAAAGGAAGAGTAGTTCAGAAACCATAACCCACTCATTGTTTTCTTTCTATGAGGCACCTCATTTACTGGTTGAAATTTACATATGCAAAACCAAACAAAAGGTGTTCAGCTGTAGTGAATTTGTGGTTTAGATTTACAGTTTGAGTAACATAAGATTCTTATATCATAAGACTGTCTGGTAAGAGAATATTACTTTATATTACAAATGGATGCATTGCGAATTATATAATTATTGTCAATAGCTTACTACTATTGATTGCACTGTAAAATCAATAGTAGTAAGCTGTTGGGGTTAGTTCAAGAGGTGAGGGATGAAAGAATAATGAATTCAAGGTTGGATTTTTTTTAATGTAAAAAGTTTGTGTATTGTTATTTTCAGACTACATATGGACCACTGATGAGGTTGAAAACTTGAAACTTTGAGAGAAGTTATATGGTCTAGGTCCAGCATAAAACCCAAAACCTAGTCTGGGTTGTGTAGTGAAGATGGGCCCATTTGTTACTGTTTAATGTTTGTTCGCAAATCCTTTCTATATATTTGATGCAATGAGTGGCTGGCTGTGTAACTGTGTTAATGTCACGCCATGAAATCTTCAAGAAAAACTTATAACCGTTAATAATCATCTTACGCGCCCAAAATCAAACTTGGCACCCAAAGCCTAAGAGAGTGGCACTCACTCTGCCCATTGCTTCAATTCTCAAAGCTCAACCACTCTTTTCTTCTTTTTCTTCCTACCCAACCCAACAAGCTCAGCCACACTTGTCACTTGTTAATCCAAATGCATGACGCCATTTTTCAAAAGGTGCAAAGGGTTATGTCCCTTTTCAAGCAGTGTACCACCATGAAAGAGGTGAAGCAAATCCATGGCCATATCATCCACACTGAGCTTGATCAAAACCTCTTTGCTATCGGCAAGATCATCTCTTTTTGCGCTGTTTCGGAGCGTGGAGACATGGACTATGCAGTCTCGGTTTTTGGCACCATTGAAAACCCAGATGGGTTTTCATGGAATACTATGATTAGGGGGTTTGGGAAGACTAGTAAGCCTCAAAAGGCATTTGAGTTTTATAAGAGAATGCAAGAGAAAGGAGAGGTGGCTAACAATTTCACATTGTCGTTTTTGCTCAAGGTTTCTGGGCAATTGGGTTCACATATGTTGGGCAAGCAGGTACATTGTACTACTCTGAAACATGGTCTGGAGTCTCATGTTTTTGTGAGGAACAGTCTCATTCATATGTATGGTATGTTTAAGGATGTTCAAACTGCGACTCGTCTGTTTGATGAAATACCCAGCCCAGATTTGGTGGCTTGGAATACTATCATTGATAGTCATGTGTGTTGTGGAAAGTGCAAGGAAGCGCTCGACTTGTTCTTAAGAATGCTACAGGGTGGCGTAGAACCTGATGAGGCCACCTTGGTTGTGACCCTCTCCGCATGTTCTACCTTGGGTGCTTTAGATTTTGGGAGGTGGGTTCATTCTTATATTGATCATATCAACCTTGGCAACATTGTGACAGTGTGTAATTCGCTTATCGACATGTACGCGAAATGTGGAGCTGTTGAAGAAGCATATGAGACATTCAACAAGATGAAGGGGAAGAACTTAGTATCGTGGAATGCGATGATTCTAGGGCTTGCAACGCACGGCCACGCAGACAAAGCTTTGGAACTATTCTCGAAAATGTTGGAGGAAAAGCTTGAGAGACCAGATGGTGTTACTTTCTTGGGAGTTCTATGTGCTTGTAGTCATGGAGGGATGGTTGATGAAGGAAGAAGATACTTTGATGTTATGAGCAAAGACTATCATATTGAACCAACAATGAAGCACTATGGATGCATGGTTGATATGTTGGGGCGAGCTGGGTATGTGGAGGAGGCTTACAGGTTGATAAGGAGCATGCCAATGGAGTGTAATGCCATTGTATGGAGGACATTGTTGGCGGCATGTCGGGTGCACGGGGATGTTGAGCTTGGAGAGAAGGTGAGGAGTCATCTTCTGGAGTTGGAACCAAATCACAGCAGTGACTATGTTCTTCTAGCTAACATGTATGCAAGTGTGGGTCAATGGAGCGAAGTTATGAGAGTGAGAAAATCAATGCATGATAGGGGAGTTCAAAAACCAGAGCCTGGTAATAGTCTGATTGGCGCAGATCCTCATATGAGGTTGGAAATGGACTCAACTGAAGCCTATTCTCAAGAAAAATACAGAAATTCATTAGTTCTTTGCTGCCTGCGTTATACTGTTACTTGGAAAACATAATTGGAGCTCAGACATGATTGATTTCCAAGGGCCAAATGCATTTCTGAGTTCTGGCAAAAGTCTGGACAATTTTATTTATAGAATTCCATTTAAAGTCTACTGTACTTGACAAATATGGATACAGAATTACAGACAAAACATTCATCTCATTCTTTTTCTTTTTTTCTTTGGGTGAGGACATTCATCTCATGCTTTACAGAACTAGTATAGTCTGAACGTGGCTCATGTAAGCTTAAGTGAGTTTCTTTTGCTTCTTGTCCTGCCACTCTCTGACCTCAGCTTCTATCCTTTTTTCCACACTTGCATGAAACCCTGGATAAGGTTCATAGCCAATGGTTGTTTGAAGAACCTGCATGATGCAATAATAAACGTCTAACTTATCATAGAATACAGAAGCCATCTCCAATTTAGATAAGATTTAAGGAAGTTACCTCAAGCAACACAAAGAAAGGAGCCATTAGAAATGCTTGAACAAGGTTGTCCAAAAGAGCTGGTGCTCTTTTCTGAAAAGAAATATTATTGTCAGAAGTATACTATGTAGGAACATGGAAACAAGGCATATAGTTCAGAACTACAAAATTAGTCACCTCAAACACCCCATGGCCTATGAACTGTCCAGTCCAACAGAACAACTGAGCAGCCAGCACAACCTGAATAAGTAATTCATTAGGACTTCAATTTTCAATATATAACTCTTACAATACATTGTAAGTTTCTCCAAATGATTGGGGAGAAAGATGAATACTGATTCTGTACATAGTACAATGAACCGCATCTCAAAATAATAAAGGAATGTAGTTTATAGTTCTCCATATGGTGATTTTTAGTGGTTGGTTTTCCCAGCACCAGCTAATGAATGACAAAATTAAACCCATTTGGTGGTACTATGGCTCTGTGTAGTTCTTACTCAATAAACCCATCTACTTTCAAACAATACTAGACTGAGTTCACTTTGTTGGTCATTCGGTGATTTACTATCACTTTTGTCTACCAAAATTAAATTTGGAACAGCCTTTCAAATAAAAAGTACTATGGTAGCAAGCAAGGTAGCAAATCTGAAGGGATAATCATAAAATCAAGGAAGCACAGAAGAATGAAATAAGTCATGGAGATAGGAAGTTTTAAAAATTCATAATATTAGAACTGAACAATGCCACAAAGGCACAAACCAAAGAAACAAAGATACCCGAAAAGTTTTCAGATTGAAAAAGTACATGAATTATACAGCAGGATATAATTTAAGCTCAAACTCATCTAACCAGAATCCTAATCCACAGTAAATTTAAGCTTAAAAGAGAGAAATTTAATCAGAAAAAACATTAGTAAGGATCAAAAAAGTGAAACCACCATATCAAAAACCCAAAAACAAAGAAAGCCAGAATGAAAACTATTTATACTCCTAATAAATGCAGTGTAATGAACTAATGAACTCATAAATTTTCCCCAACAATTATCAATCTTTGTGGTTTCGCCAGAAACTATATCACAAACAAAGAAAAGCTTACCTTCCATGACAAAGAAAACCCAAGCCGACTGGCAACAACACTGGCTCCAACCCAGCAGAGAACACAGAGCAAAGCAGCCAAAGACCCAGCTTTCTTATCCAAGCAGACATAATAAAAAGCATAGATCAGAGTGAAAACAAACCCGAAATTCAATAGAAAGCCATAACTGAACCCAGATGGGAAATTGTACAGAGAAGGTGTGAAGTTCAAAAGAACAAGAATCGTGAAGAGTATCGGCCACACAAATAAAGTGTGTATCAAAATGTTAACTGGGTTGCGGTGATATGCACCATAGAAGGCAAAGTGCCTTTCAAGATCAAACAACCCAGTCCCCCCCATAAAATTTTCTTGGAAAATTGAATTGTTTTTGTTGGGAAAAGGAAAGATTTTCCGGGAAAATGAAACAAAGTTGGGTGCAATTGTGCAAAAAGGGTGAAGAAGTTTTGCGAAAAACCATTGACTAAGAGCACATTGGAAGTTTCGTGCGGAACTAAAAAAATTGGAAGAAAACGTGTTGGCCTATACAGGTCTCGAACCTGTGACCTTCGCGTTATTAGCACGACGCTCTAACCAACTGAGCTAATAGGCCAGTTGAAAGCATTTCTCAAAATCTTGTATTTATTAATAAATCCTAAATATTTCAAATTTCATTTTTTTGGGTCAATAGAAGGGTGGACGCAAATGGTTATCTTATCCACTTTCCCTCCAACCAAACCAAAAACAAAAATGGCAGCTGCCTAGACTCCCACTCCCCACATCTCAGTTTTACTGCTACTTCTCCATAACTCATTGAGGACATTAATGGGAGAAGCTATCATGGGCTTCACCATTACCAGCCCACACATTCACAGCTCTTCTCTCCAAACAACAAAATTGGACATGATGACTCACATGAACTCATGTACTAGACTGGTAAGACGTCCAACCTTCCCTTCTTATTTAATTCTATTACAAAATTGCATGTTATGAGCTTTAGTACATGGAAATGCATTGAATTGCTTTCTTTTGTAGACTAGGCAGTGTTCAAGCTCTGAACTTTTCAGTGGATGGAAACAGGTAGTTAAGCAGTTCATGAATTTATTAGCCTAAAAAAAGAACACACGCACACATAAACATATCAAACCATTTACTTCATTAATTTGGTTTTATAGGATTAGTTCTTATGTAACAACATGTCTTATACCTGGTCAATAGCTTGAAGCAGGGAAAAAGAGCAAAAGAGCCTCTTTAAGCAAAACAAATGCTTTCCCAGATTGGCCTTTGATGGCAGTTCTAGTTGAACATATTGAAGGCCAAAGAGACCTTATAACCCACAAATCTATTGTCCATCTCAGTGATGAATCCATAAAGAACGTCTGTAAGTATTCGATAAGGTCTTTGATTGCTTAAGTTTTATTAATTAATTGGTGATGGTATGACAATTTTTTTCTTTTGTCCCTTCCTTTCCTATATTTGTAGATATTTTTTACATCATGTTCACTTGTTGGGGATGCTTATTCTTTGGTTCCATGAAGGTAACATAGTGACCTCACTTCACTTTTTCTTTAAATGGGCACTTACATTATCATAATTTCATGTGTTTAGAGATTATTCTAAAAGGTACAAGAAAATGTTTTAGGATCCATACTATGACTCAGAGACATACAGGAAAGATGGAGGAGATGGTACTGGCTTTTGGATTTATGAGAAGGTACTTAATTATCACTTAATTCATTATTTTCCATGCACTAATTAGTCCCACCATATATGTACATTCAACATGATTTCCATTTTCCACCCTGAGAATCAATTCTGGTTAAGTCTTGAGGACATAGATTAAGAAAAGGGCAATTGCTTCTTATATTTCACATTGTCCAATGACCAACTTTGTTTTGGAAATTCTGTACCTGTGGACTTGATTCAATATGAACATGAATTCAATATTACTTGTCCAGCAACTAAATATTTATTATGAATTATAATGAATATTGGTGATGGTAATGCAGCAAGAAGACATAGAAGAATCTGCAAGAGCAGAGTTGTGGAGGGAGGAGTTGATTGAGGAGATAGAGCAGAAGGTTGGAGGGCTGCGAGAGTTGGAAGAGGCTGGCAAGAAGGAGGAGCTTGTCAAGTGATGGATGATTTCTTATGCATTGTTCTAAGTCCACCCTTTCAGCCATCCAGACGTTATTGTATATACTACAATTTAGTCAGCATTTGAATGTTTGATACATTAAGAAAACAACAATCACTATTAGACCTGTACCAAATATATTATTATGACTAAAATGATGTTGGATATAGTTACTCATATTCTCATGAAAAAGTCACCAAATTTGGATATTATGATGAAGAGGTTGTTAGAATTTCACTGTCACAACTCATGCAGATAGCAGCTCCCTTCAGCATATGAGCCATGACCCTTGCTACTATTATACTTGGTGCTGCCTTTGTTATGAACCCAATGGCAATATTGGTTAATTCACAAGCTAATTGACACAATCTCTAAATACCAAATGATCACCTGGCCCATTTCCCTACCCAAAAAAAGCATCACCTTAATTGCTTAAAAAAAGGCACCAATCTACTACTTGACCTTGAGGCATTTCATAGATGACCAGTTCATAGATGACCAGTGCAACTTTTAAATATTTTTCAAATACAAGTAGTTCCCATAGAAAAGATTTGGTATTCACCAATCACCAGGGCATTAAATTTGTTTGGCAAGAGAAAAATTTATGGATAATTCATTTCTTATTTTGATTCTCAATCTGTTGTGTGTGTGATCCCTTCTTTGCTTTCCACGTTGGCTCTGCAACCAACAAAAGGCCAATGAAAGAAAAAATAGTATATCAAAAAACAAGCTGGGAAGGTGTGTTCTCTGGTTGGGGATGATTGAAGTTTTATTGAGGTTATGGAAAATAATGTGAATGTGGTGGACCAATGAGGCACGAGAAAATTATTTTTGACTACCAACGTCCCAAACTCATGGACTTGTTCTAGAGGAAGACTGGAAGAGGCCACCTTTGCCTTGGTTTTGGCAAACCTGTGTTCCAAAATTCAAATCTATGGGCCAATTTCTGAGGACCAAAAAAAAAAAATGCTCCAAAACCTGTGGGCTAATACATACAATCAAATATTCAAATCCCAACCTATCAATCAAAGAATCCAAAGGGGTTGAACTGGAATAAACAGATCACATGCACAAGTAGTGGAG
Source organism: Dryas octopetala (assembly GCF_963921425.1). Lineage (NCBI taxonomy): Eukaryota > Viridiplantae > Streptophyta > Magnoliopsida > Rosales > Rosaceae > Dryas > Dryas octopetala. Next base: position 16,917,863 of record NC_141374.1, on the reverse strand, counting down.
CTTTATCATCATCTAGAACCCAGGTGCTCTCACTGTCATGCTATATCATCCAAAAATATCTAAGCCATTTTCATTCATGACCCTCTCATAATGAATGTGGGTTTTGATCCTATGCTTTCTCTATTGAATTGGCTGCACTTATTGCTTGCTGGTAGTGGTGGACTAAAATATAATAAAACAATTACATGTGCCATATTTTTGCAATATTAAAACATTCATCCATTTAGCAAGTGTAATATAAATAAGAGTCCAATAAATTCAAATCTTCATAAAGTGTTTGATATAGTTTCACATTTTTATCAAGAAAAGGACATCATCATCTTCACGTTCCACATGACCCATCAACTATCCAATTTAAAATTAGAGATCTCTTACTCCAACAATGACTTACGTTCCAAGAGACTTCAATTGAGTAAAGTGCAGAGCTTGGAACTCCTTGGTAACACCAAATAAATTAATTAAAGGCAACTTGGTATTTTTCTTTGCCTTCATTAGGGTTAGGCAACTTTATATCATGATGATTCAGCAGCACATGATTGTTAATGGAAAAAATTAGGCAAATTCCTATCCTTTGCATTTCCAACCCTTATGTCCATAATAGTGTGCTTGCAGTATATAATATGATATTTATTAATTTAATGTTGATTACTTATTTTATGACCATGTGGTTGTTATATGCTGCCATTTGTTCAAGATTTGTCTTTAAATGAGCCCTAAGCAGGACACTGAGCACAAAGCATCTCCTAATTTTTTGTTTTCTCTAAGATTTAACAAAAAAAAAAAAAGCAGAAAAAAAGGAACAGTGTGTCTAGTCATGTTATGCCATGTTTTCATATGATGAAGTTGGATTTTTATTCACTATTTGTTTTCTATGTAAGACTAATAGGAAAAGCAGGAAAAGAAACAAACAAACAAAAACAAAGTGCCTCTTTTTTAAAAAATCAAATAAACAAAGTGCCTCATGTTATGCAATGTTTTCATATGAAGTTGGATTTTTACTCAGTTAGCCTTGCCAACTGTCAAAACCACAAATCCTTGCTGGCTTGCTTCTTGTTATGGATTGGTGTAGGGGCTGCTAAATACTGTTTAACTCTTTCTGAACCTCTTATATTCAATAAAAACAAAATTTGAAAAAAATCTATGCCTTTTAATAGCCACTTAAATGTTCATTATTTGCATACCGATCAAATTAGGGGTGAAAAATTCTCTCCTACAATAATGCATTATGTCTAGCTTTAATAAATAAATAAATGAGATTCAACACAATGCATTTCAATAATTGTTATGAAAGTCTAATACAATGTACGATTGTTGTTAGTTTTTGACACAATATACCGTTAATACTAAAGAATGGTTGATGACTTGAGTGCAACTATTACGACCAAGGTATTATAATCGTACAACAGGTAGTATATTCTCAATTTGCGAAAATCCTTATGAGGAATTAAGAAGAAAAAAAGGAGAGAGACATGAATTGCCAAGTTTACCTAGGGGTGGCATCGGTCGATAACCGAACCGACTTTGAGGAAATCGACACCAAACCGACGAAGGTCGGATGCCACAAAATGGAGCTGACGCCGAGTCGAAGGCAGTCGGTCACCGACCGGTCGTGGCGGTTGGCTTCGGCAGGTGGTGTGGTTCGATCAGCTCTAGTGTGTTGGTGGTTTGACGGGGGTGTGATGCAAACTGTTTTCGAGGCCGATCATTGGCGGTTCGGTCGGTGGCACAACCAAAACCGAGTTGCAACAAACACAATCGGAACCGATGGGTTCAGACATGTCGGTTCTCGGTCGATGTCGATTTTGTCGGACATAAAACCCACCCCGACCTAAAGTTTACCCACAAGAATAAAATCTATGACATCAAATATCCACCCATCACATTTGTATTTTACTTTGGATATTTGACAGCCTGCAAATAGAATTTGATTAAGATTACACAAAATATAATTTAATAAAGAAAAAAGATGTTGTTACCAAAATAGCACATAAAAAATTTTGAGAAAGAAAAAGTCATATAAATAAGGACACTAAAAAAAAAATATATATATCCTATTCAGTAAAGTAACGACATATAAAATAATATACAAATATAAAAAAAAAAAAAAAGTGTGAAAATTAGCATTATTGTTTTACTTATCCAAAATTTGAAGAGGCGACACAGTCAGCTTAGCTATGCGGTTTAGCCTCATTCACAAGGGAATATCCATTTATCCAATATGCAATGAGAATGAGAAGAGCTAATAACTGCCAAACATTTACCGGTAATATAGCAGATTGTTTAAAGCATGGCCAACTCAATCCCACAACTCAACCCATTTCTCCAAAAATACAATAATCATCTTCAATTCCGGTCAATATACACATCAACATTCAAGACACTTGCTAAAATTCAGTGTCATTTATCCAAAATAAAAAATTGTGGATAAGGTAAAAAATCCAAATCAGAAAGACCCCACCTACCCTTTTTCCTTTTCTTTCTAAATACCACTTATTTGTTCTTCTTCCCCCTCCATCCTCCAGCTTTTCAAGGAACAAACCCCCCACAGCTCTCTCTCTGTCTCTCTATCTGTCTCTTTCTGTTCAAGCCACAATTACTACTCAAAAAGATCACACATTTTTGTTCAAAGCTTGCACTTTTCATTTAAAAGCAGGAGTCTTGCTCAAGGTTTTTACAAGGATTTATTGCATTGGATCTTTTCATCCATATTCCAACTATTTTGATTCAGAAAAGTGGTTTTTGTTCCAAAAGGCTAAGTGGGTTCTGCTGGATTTTTCTTGTTTGGCGCTATAAGCAAAGAAAAAGGCTTCAGATTTGACATACACATACTCATGGCATTTTCATCGAAGAGTGGTTTCTATATTTCTGGGTTGGATGAGATTACTCTACGCTTCAAATCAAAAGGGGATTCTGGATTCTTCCCCTCCTTTAGTTCCTCACAATGTAAGGAATCAAATTCAAGACCTTTTCCTTCTTTGAGGGATGATTTCTTGGGGAAACCCATTCTTGTCTCAGATCAAAAGGGTTTAAAGAATTGCAGGGTCAAAGCCCCAAGCAATTTCTCTGTTCAGGTGTGTAAAGCTCTTGCCTTTTTTCTTCTAGCTTTTAGCTTTTGAAGATTTATGTGTTAATCTTCTCATTGCATTTTGCGTTCAACAACTAATGGTCAATATCTGGTTTCAGGCACAAGCATCTCTCTGTGTAGGCCGAGCTATGAGATGGTGGGAGAAGACCCTTAAACCCAACATGGTGGAGATCCATTCTGCCCAAGAACTTGTTGATTCCTTGCATAATGCTGGGGATAGATTGGTTGTAGTTGACTTCTACTCACCTGGTTGTGGAGGTTGCAGAGCTCTCCATCCCAAGGTATATTTGATTCTTAGTTTAGTTTAGAGAAATCCAACCTTGAAATTACAGCAATCTAATTTAATTCTTAAGCCTTTAATCTGAGACGTTTTGGAAAGTTTGTTAACCAATAATCATCTATGTTTCCAGATCTGTCAGCTAGCAGAATTGAACCCAAATGCAATCTTTCTTAAAGTTAACTATGAAGAGCTCAAGACTATGTGTCATGCCCTCCACATTCATGTGCTACCATTCTTTAGGTTCTATAGAGATGCAGAAGGTCGTGTATGTAGCTTTAGCTGCACCAATGCAACTGTAAGTATTTCCTGTAATCAATCTTCTTACTTAACTCTTAATAGCAATCATTAGTTGGTGGATTACTTCTGGTTCAAATACTGAGTCAGAATTCTTATTTAACAACAGATCAAGAAATTCAAAGATGCATTGGCAAAACATGGGGCTGAAAGATGTAGTCTTGGCCCAGCAAAAGGTTTAGATGAATCTGAGATATTAAAATTAGCTTCAATGGGTGAAATATCAGCAAGATCATCATCATCATCATCACCACCCACCAAGGAAGAAATAGTGGGGGATGATTTGGTCATGGAAAGCATAGATTTGTCTGGTGTTTGGAGCAATGTAAGCCATAACATAGAACTTGAGGAAGAAAGTTCCATGGTGAAGGTTTAAAGTTTTGTGTCAGGCTAATAGGCCATTTGTTGTTGTACATATATCGTTATTGTTGGGTTCTCCATAAGCAGGGCTTCTGGTTTTTTACATTGAGCCCTGCCAGTTTGGTTAATCTGTAATTGGATTGGATATTGTTATCGGATTAAAAGCTTTGATACATATGGGGCTTGTTATGTGTTCCAATTTGTTTGTGGTAGAATATGATTATGGCAATGATGTCTTTCCAAGTCCCAAACTTTTTGTCAGCAATATTCAGCTCTGTAGATTATGACTCATTCAAAATAGAAAATTCATATGGAGCAGCATCTAAATAGCAGCCATTTGGTGTGGTTTTTTCCATGGGCTTGTGGCCACCCTTGAATATTGACAATACTAGTAATGCTTCTACAGTTCTACACGAAATTATGGTGTGTACACAGTACACCAGCTAAACTTCATTGGTTTATTATTGAAAAAAGAAGAAGTTTTTATTGGTTTTGTATTTTGAATTTGAGAATTTGATGCTGGAGTTGAGTAATGATTTGGCTTTTTCTAGAGAGTTGAGATTTGCTGTCGTTTGGGAATCTATGCAGTAGTTGGGCCGTTGGGAGTTGGGACCAAGCGACCAACAAAGTCTTTTCCACAATTTATATTAGTTTTCAAGGTCCTTTTCCAGTTTTCCTCAACTTTTCAATATAACAATAAAATGAAATAAATACTATTGAGTATTTTCTTTTTCCCATTTGTTTATTTGGTGACAAAGAAAGTTTAGGTGTCAAATGACGATAGGTCATGTCATGCTAAGACGGTCCAATTGAGTTAAGCCACATCGAAACCATTTTTAACCATATTCATGTGTTTATTATAAAGTTAATCTTAGCTGTTAAGATGATAACTAATAAGGTTATCAATGCTTGGTTTGAATAATTGAGCAACAAAACTAAAACAAATTTAACAATGGCAAATAAACAATCTTTGTGATTTGAATATGATTATTACAGGGTATTTTATTTTCTAGAAGGAAATGTTTAAAACAAGTTTGGGCATGGGATATGCTTGTAACTTATATATGCTTGAGTTGGAGTTTTAAACATGTGAAGCCGATGTGGTCCTAGTCCAACCCTTCTTTTATATTTCAATATAGGAAATACACAAAGCAATTTACATGGACCTAAACTTAAGTTTCTATTCAAACTTTACTGCGCCAAGTAAACCCCACCAGGAGTTAAATAACATTAAACAAAACCAACTACACAATAACCACATAAAGAATCAAAATTTTGTGAAACACAAACATCAAAATCATACATTGAATTGGATTACCTTTGCATTCATAGTCGGCTCAACCACCTTTTTGGCACTAAAAAGAAAGAAACTAGTATTGTTTTTTGGATGGGAGAGGCTATGACCATAAATAGTGGGATGTTAGGTTTTCAAGCAACAAATCCAACAATAGTTAATAGTACAGCATGGTGGCCTACACAAATGAATATGAATATATGATTGAAGACAAAAGAGAAATGGGTCGAAATGACTTTTTATTGGGCAATGACGTGGATTACTCACATTCCAACTCAGCGTGGGTCCCAGGGAGGATATAATCATATAACTAGTAAGGATGGGCAAGTGGGCTAAGGCACTCGTTGTCCTGGTTTATATATTCGGAAATTTTGTACAGAATCCAGGCAGGCTATCCAACACACTTTGCAGTGTTGAGCTTCCACTTCTATGTCAATGGATAATGTGTCATCATTTTACTTATTGCTTTATTTAATTTCCAGCGTGGGAAAAATTAATGGATAAGGTCTGACTCACACTTCTCAAATGGTTAAATGACTTTGACACCCTTGCAATTGAGATGATGAACTTCATCAATTGGTACTGTTTGAATTCAAATCTTACCTCTAATCCTATCATTTTACAAATAATTGGAATTTTCAACTGAGAAATTATTGTGTGTGACCGTAACACTATATGACATAATAATGTAGTGTTACCAATCCACTAACACGTGTTATAATCTAAGTAGAATGATAATATCACGTCATTATGTCACGTGGTATTATGATCATATACAATCATTTTTCTTTTGAACAACCCTTCTAAGAATCTGAAACTAAAATCATATTCATTCTACTTTCATATATCCAATCTAATCTTAGGCAACAAAGCTATGGATCTACAGTCTTCCTAAATTCTGGTCTCACACTTTCAGGTTCTCTAGAACAACTCAATTGCCCTTCCATTTGTACATCTTTGTGTATCCTACAAGTAGTTGTATCTTATAATGACCCACCACTTTGTAAAACGGTATCCCATAGAGCATGTCTCCCTTTAAGAATCAGCGCTTTTTCGATGTTCAGCTTCCACTTACATGTCAATGGAATTATCATTTTATTCTTCCAATTCCAGCTTGGGACAAAATTATTGGACTAGGCCTAAGTGCCTAACACTTCGGATAGTTTGATAACCATTGTTCGGTATCCAAATTCTTTGAGAAGAAAGTCTCAGAATTGATCAAAATTCAAAAGAGTTTATTTACACAGCAAGTGAAACCATAAAAATATAAAATACGGCTTTCAATTAATAAAATGACTCATTTTAGAATTATTTGGTACTTTAAATCACTATAAGAATATATAATTGCTCATGAAGACTACTTCCAGTGACAGGGTGGCGGGTGAAAAATCAATGATCCGGTTAATGGACTTGTACAAATGAGGCCCAAGAAACAGGTCAACGACTCAAGCATACGCATGGTCAGTATCTCTGCAGGTTCCAAGATTGGGCCAGAGGCCCACAATTAGGAAAACATAATTGTTTAACTTAGGTTTAGAGTATTAAGTTTACCCAAGATTAAGGGGAAATTTAATATTTCTCATAAATCAGACTATATTGTTGATCAATATCTCATTCCTGTTCACCAAAAACAAAATGTTTTGTCTGAATCCCAAAGTAAAACCAGAGTGTATATTACACCATTTACTAATTATCCAAATCGGCAATGAAAATTAGTAATAACCCCATCAAATCCAAGCTAGAGCAACCTCTACATTAACACATTAAAATACAATAAACAATGAAAAAGAAAAATAATGTCTGCAAAGGAACACAACAATTTAAATAGTCAAATACTGTAGCCTTCATATACTATCCAGCGTGAACGTTTATTTCATGAGACGCTTTTGGAGCCCAAAACTCTGTCAAGCTTCCACAAAAGCGCATTTCAAATCTCCGTTCTTTTGTTACAATCATCAGGCTTTTTACGTAACAACCAAACTCATAGACTATAAAGATGATGACTTGAATCAGAACACTAAACTGAAAGATTCAACCAAAATCCAAATTTAGTTGGCAGTAATCTCAAAATAGGCTTTGCCTCAGAGGTAGTGACAATATAGAGCATATATCATCATATCTATATCTGGTAATACGTGCATTTTACTGCATCATTGGCAAATTCAATAATTATAAAACTATTCATAGAATTCAATTCAATTCAAATAATGTTGTGCATCAGAGAGATTCCCATTTAGACTAATCATCATTTCCCCAATTAATGGAGTGCTGATGTCCCTGTCTATTTTATCGTCACTTGCACATTTTCATTCATGTTTTCATGTTTTTTGATTCAAAAACAAGGCAAAATCATATCAATGAAGCATGCAAAGAAGCAAATTACCAACAACAATTCTATCGGTACAACTCGAACAGAGACTGAAAACTATGAGAATATATATTTCAATGCATCAGAGAGATTCCCATTAGACTAAGTCATCAATCTCCAATGGAGTGCAGATGTCCCTGTCTGTTTTATCATCACTTGCAATCCCAAAAACCCACAATCCAAATTCTAATTATCAAAGACTTCCAAATGACCACTTATAATGAGAAAACATCTGGGTAACACTAACTAACACATGTATATACAACCAAGACAAATTAACACCAAAACCTAATTAGTGGGAGCCTTGAAATGCTTAACCAACAACCTTCATTGTAAAAAGTTAACAACTTTCTAGCATATCAATTAATTGACAAGCAATTTCAATGAGAATCACCCAATAAATTTGCTAATCGATGACGTTTGGCTAATCCCAACCACAAAGGATTATTAAGCTACACTTCGAAAATTGAAAAAGAAAAAGAAAAAAAAAAAAAAACTAATCTGCGAGTATCGTAAAGCCTGATGCCTCAGAGTAAATTTGTTTCATAGAATTTACTCTCAAAGTATATTTAACGCCATCATAGGCATAGGCGACAATTGCATCAAAAAGGAGAAAAGAGGAAATCTATATAAATGAAATAAGGTAAAATAGAATCTTAAAGACCCAACAAATTGAAAAGGCAATTGGATCTAGGGTTTTGGTTATGAATCTAAAAATTAGGCCCCTGGTGAGAAAGAGAAGAAGGGGGTAGAAGACGAGAGGGTTCTGAGTTAGGGTTTAGGGTGATAGTGATTATATATAGTGAGAGGTATAGCAATTAGGGCAAAGAGGAGGATTTGATCTTTCGATCTATGAAAGAAATCAGAACCGTCGATTTGAAACTTAAATTAATGGATTTGCAACGGTGCGCCTATAACTTATGTTATTTCATTAATGCCCGCTTGTCTTTTATTTTTGTTGCATCACCCGTAAGATCTGTGTTCTTTACCTTTGTTACTTAGGAGGGTGTACTCAATCCATATTTTTAAAGATTTTTTTTAAGTGACATACTTTCATAGACTTTCAGAATTATGATAGACTTTCAAAGAGTTTTATAGACTTTTATAGACTTTCATGAAGTTTTATTAAAAAACTTTCATAGACATTGATATACTTTCAATGACTTTTTAATACAAATATCATTGTTAAATACTGTAAGATAATAGCATCCGTATATCACAAAGGGCAATGAAAACGCAATGAAATCAAATAGAAGGGCAATGAAAAAGTAGTGAAATCAAACAAAAAATGACAAGCTGATGAAATAATAATCTCCAAGAAATCAAGATTGTTAAGAAACATACTAATATATTGAATAATCTAAAACTGGTCTTCAATATTTGTCGAAACTTACTATTCAATGTTACATGAATAATGTTAAATCCAGGTAACGTTGACGAAAACGAGCTTCCAAGTGTGAAGACAATTAAATTAAAAAATAAAATAATACATAATGAGAAATGCATATAAGTTTTAAAATTTGAAAGAAATAATGTTGTATTACCACTTAACATATAAGTCAAAATTTTAAATAATGTTGAACTAATCTCTTTATTATTATATCTAACAGATAAATCTAACTCAAGTCATCCTTGAAACTCTCAACGTAAACATACAAAAAATAAAAGGGTGGAACAGTATATTATAATTGACATGTTGTAAATCCATAAAACTAACTTCTGGAGCACTGAAGTCTGGAGTTAGAACCGTATATGACAGGTTTATTTATATGTAATGGCATAGTGATGGGACAATATAAGGAATAGGTGTATCAATGTTAGAATGGACATATACGTGCGCATGCAATGCTAAAGGAGGCGGAGAGAGAAAAGAGGAAGCCTTTTCTCAAAAGTCTTTCAAAGTCTTGGGGGGGAATGGAAGAGAAATAAGAAGATTTGGTATGTATACTTTAATGCCAAAAGTCTTTCAAAGTCTATGAATTTGAGAAATCTGTGAAAGTCATTGACATTTTGAGTACCGTATGACTTTCATAGACTTTTAAAAAGTCTTGATTGAGTACCCCCTGACTTTTATAGACTTTTTAAAAGTATATAAAAGTCTTGATTGAGTACCTCCTGACTTTTTAATTTAACAAAAATCTTTAAAAGTCTTGATTGAGTACACCCCCCTTATTTACAATCTGTGTTCTTTACCCGTAAGATCAGCTTAAGTGAATCACGACTCGTCCCTTTGATCATGCCACTACTCTAGACTCGTAACATTTTTATTGTTTTATACCTTAACTAAATTGAATTCATATGTTGACACTATTGTGTTTGTATCTTGATTAAATTGTGTTTGTACTTTAATATTGTATTTACATGCTCATTCAAGTGCGAATGTCAGTAGTGTAAAATTTTGCACTACTAAACGCTCAACGCTGGTTTGTCAGCATTTATGTTATAGTTTAGTTTTGAAATTTTGGGCGTACCACCTCTACTAAGCCAATTCTATACCCTAGGAGGGGATGTGGTGTAAAGATGAAGGTTTACCCTCAAACGAAGGAAGCACCGCTCGTTAGAAAAATATTGTCGAGTGCTTAGTGACAGGTGTGCATGTTCATTGGTGCGCACGTGATCAAATTTGTTGTATTTATACCTTAACTACATTGTATTCATAGCTTGACTAAATTGTATTTGTACCTTCGACTAAATTGTGTTTGTGCCTTTATTATATTATGAAACTTTGGTTAAAATGCTTATGTACCTTGACTATATTATGTTGGTACCATGACTAACGTGCGTTCGTACCTCGACTATATTGTGTATGTACCTATAATATATTGAACCTTGACTGTATTGTAATTGTTCCTCAACTAAATTGTGTTTGAACTTTGACTGAATTTTGTTTATATTATGTCTGCACCTTAACTAAATTGAAATTGTGATTGTTGCTTGAGTATCATTGACTAAAAATACAGATAACCAAACGGCCAAAAAAAACACAAATAACCCATCGGTGTTTTGGTTCATATATTTGGCTCTTGTTTGAAATCATTGCTCTATTTTTTTCTATGATAATCACATTGCTACTGACCATAATCCGTACAGCCCTTTACATGAAAGTTAATCCTTTGAAAACATGCATGACGGATCACAGTCAAACAACACAAGCTAGCACACAACAAATGTCCCTAGCTCTCCACATTGTTTCACAAAATGGAGGTCGGTCCATCCAAGGCACCTAAAAAATGAACTGAAACCACTATCAAAATGTCCCTAGCTCTCCACATTGTTTCACAAATGGGAGGTCGGTCCATCCAAGGCACCTAAAAAATGAACTGAAACCACTATCAAATGGGACATTAATAGGCGTACAAGAACCCATCCTATAGAATTGATTGGTAGCTTGACACAGTGGCACCATTGCAGTAGAAGGTGGGTTGGAATCATTAACAAGTATAATTCAGATCTTATATTACTGCAAAACATCTTGGAATACATAGAGCATACATGAAACCAATAATCAACAAAAATTTTATCCTATGGAGTACACTTCAAACCCAACCAAGACTGAACACAACAAAATAAGCACACCATCATATGCATGATAAGAAATCAAGTGCATTGCAAAAATGTCCATTTGAGAATCAGTGGCATTCCTTCCAATAACCAATATTCCTCATTCCTCATTCTAGTTATCAAAGAAGTCCATCTGACCACAAAACTAAATTCATAACGATCATACTAGGCTCGGGTCACCATGACACATAAAATGAGATAACATGTGGCTAATACAATTCACCCAACAAACCCAATTGTTGGGATGCATTGAATGAATATCCAAGAATTATGTGGCTGGAAATTTCAATAAAAAAAAGGGCAATAAAACTGCCAAACAATGATATTAGGCTGACCACAAAACTAAATTCATAACGATTAACTAGGCTTGGGTCACCATGACACATAAAATGAGATATCATGTGGCTAATACAATTCAACCAACAAAGCCAATTGTTGGGATGCATTGAAATGAATATCCAAGAATTATGTGGCTGGAAATTTCTATAAAAAAAAGGGCAATAAAACTGCTAAACAATGATATTAGCCTAACCCAAACCCATAGGTTTATTAAGCTACATAATGAGAGCAACAATTTTGGCTAAGCAAATAACACTGCAGGCTCATGCCTCAAAATCTCATATCAGATTTATATGATCAATGTTACTCTCAAAGCTATATAAACAAACAAGCCAAGGTACAATGGCAATATTATAAACTCAAACCAATAGGAAATGAAAGTAAAATTGAGATTTAGATTATGAATATAAAGATCCAACTTCCACATAGAAATCCCATCACAAAAAACAAGTCTGTAACGCTAATAACACTTAGAAACACAAACTAATTGAAAAGACAAGAACATAAATTGGCAACACAACTGCCATTGACCAACCTAAATAGCCAAAAACTAAAGAAGTGGTCTGTCTTGGTGAAGAAACAAGACCCATCAGCGCAACCTTCTAGCCTCCCTCTCAGACTCGAGCAAGGTAAGGACATCACCCTCCCTCACCGGTCCCTTGACGTTTCTCATGATGAACCGGTTCTGGTCATCCAGGAACTTGACTCGGACTTGGGTCACCTGCCCTCTGGATCCGGTCCGACCCATAACTTTCACCACAATGGCATGCTTGATGGCGGACTCCATTTTGAGATTTGAGAGCGAGAAAGAGAGAAGAGGGTTTGGTCTGGCGGCGGCTCGTTTGTGGTTTGGAGGCTCTTGCGAGGCAGCGATAGAAGAAGAGGGTTTATAAATTGATGGTCACTATATATGGTAAAGGCTAGGAGCTTTGATCTTTCATGTCTAAAATCAGGGCCGTTCATCTCAAATTTAGAATGATAGATTTGCAATGGTGCGCCTACTGTTTGTTTTATTGCATTTTATAGGCCCCATGTCTTTGCCTTTTACTGCATCTCCCTTTAGTTATTACATAATTACATGTTGTGCATAAGCGACGTTGTTGCTTATTGGGCTCAAATGTTGGTACTTGGTAAGGACAAGCATAGCCCATTGGACTTTAAAATCTTGTGTTTTTTGGGCTGTAAAGCAAGCCTCAGAGTTTCTTTCTCTTTTTCTTATTAAATTCTTTTTTAACCACATTAAATAAAGTTTCACTCAGTCACTCTCCTGTATGTAGAAAAATTATTGGGTATATTCAATACACCGTTACATTACATGGTATAACCAATTGAACATATAAATATATTATTAGAGGGTATATTTATATTAATAGAGTATAATTAATATTAAGAACAATCACTCATATTATGACACGTTGGATTAATTACACAACGTGTTAGTGTATCGGTTACATGAAATATTTCTCCTATATATGTATACATATATCAATCTAGCTAATATGAGACGATTTAATACGAGAAATAAGTAAATGACAACATGTTTAAGGGTTAGATTTAGTTTAATGAATTATTGATTTTACAAGTCCCTGAGTCCAGAAATGAGTCAGATTGATAGGCGCGGCTAGCAACCCCATCAAAGATATCCAACTACAGTATGCACAGCTCCCATATAGGGACCCAAACAATCAATGGGGCCTCCATAGTACAACCACATCCACTCAGGTCCAGATTCGGCCCATGCATAGTGGGCCAGGAATTAGGAACATTCAGCTACGAGAGAGTCTTCAATGGGGCATGCCCCAATGGGACATCTCTCACATGAGGTGGGGCCCACATGATTGTGGGTCCCACCTCATGTGAGAGATGCCCCATTAGGGCATGCCCCATACAAGATTTAGTCTTCAGCTACTGTTAAATATCTCTCTGTAAACTTTTAACTGTAAAGTGGAGACATAAAAAATCAGGAGAATACAGAGATGAGAGAGAGAGAGTTTTAATAAAGTATCGTTAGACAACTACTGCACTTTTTCTTTTTTCAAATGTTTGCATCGATTACAACTGAATTTTAGTTGGGTTGCATGTTACTTATTTAAATAAAGGAATATATTCTGTGCATGTCCCAAAATATACATTAATCCATGCTTACCTATAAGGCTAGGCTAAAATTGTCCATCTCTCTGAGGTCTAATAAAGCTGGCTAACTAGTTGCTTTAGCATGCAAGATAAAAAAAGGCGCCGAAAAAACTAAAGATCAAGTTATATTGAATTTTTGAAATCGATATCATATGACATCTTTTTTCATTGACTTTCTCCTTTCTTTCATTTTTTGTCATGATATCTTTTTTATTGTCTTTCTCATTTCTCTCATTTTTTGTCTCTATTTTTCTTTTTAAAAAATGTTATATCTCTCTTTTTAAAGAAGGTTATATCACTACAACGTAGAAATATGTAAATTTTTTTCATTAAAATTAAACCCAGCTGAGCTAGTTAGCTGCTGATCATATGCTCATTATCTTTTTATTGTCTTTAAATTTAATCATGCTCATCTCTTTCATGGTTCTCACAGCCTTTCTTTTCAAGTGCATGGGTTGCCGGTTGCCCTTTAAAGGGTGATTGTCACCTTTTACATTTATGGACCCCCTTGCCATCCTCTCTTATTTTAATGAAGAAAACTCCTTCACGCCTCTTGCCTTAGCCTCTTCCTCGATCATTTAACTATTACCTTAATTCACATCAAAAGATAAAGTTATTGCTAGCTTGCATGTTATTATGTGTTGGTATTATCAGAATGCTAATGTTTGATTATGTACGTTTTATGTGCAAATGCCATGTTTAGTCTACTATCTTAAAAACTCTAAATAATAAATCTTGGACAACCATTTATAAATTGAAAAATCACATTGACTTAGCCGGCCATAAAGCATAGTAACAATATGTAGAAAACATGTCTCATATTGTATTTTGCAAATCACAACATGGGGCTTCATCGAGCTCCATCAACAAGATTTATGAAAACGTACATGATAACTGCTTGTTTTCATATAGTCAATGTCGTGAATTAACTTGTAGCTAGTCCACACGCAGCAACAGCAGGCTATTCATTTGTGTTTTTTGGTTGTTTTAATTAGTTGCCTGGCATGTACATCACGGCACTGTCCTTGTCACAAATCACTGTATATATAAATATGAGAAATGCTATCCATCTTCTCTATTGATTTTTTTATTTAGAATTCTCATTTCACAGTATAAATTTATAATCAGAACCGTTCATTTTTAAAATTTAACTATGAAGATCATTTCTACAAAAAATCAATTAAATTTGAAATCGTTTAACTATGTAACTGTAATCAAATAAACAGATCGACAGTTTTAGTAACAATTTGATTCATCATTAGTTTATTTGATAATTATTACATGACCAAACAATTTTTTATTTAATTGATTTTGTACAGAGATGATTTTCAAATAATTATCTAAAAAATGAACGATTCCGATTATAAAAATATATTGTGGAACGAGAATAATAAATGAGGAGATCCATAAATAAGGTGAATAGCATGTCCCTATAAATATTATGCATGCTCAAATAAGATCCACTACTAATTAACACTTGGTCTCGATCGATCGGCAGCTCAGTGTACTGTATGTATCACTATAAATGAGTGAACAGTGAAATTAATATATGTCTTTTTGTTCAAATCAAACTTCTTCCATCCAAAAATTACAACACAAAGAATTGTATAGTTAATTGAAGACAATTAACAAAAAAAATTACCATGCAAAATTCAGAATTAATTTCCCACAAAGAAAAGTAGCCGAGAATTTAGATCTAGAATGCATCAATCATTCAATGTAACTAGCTACTTGGGTCACCTTCAATATGTCAATCTAGATCAACATGGAGAATTTATTGTCATAATCTCGATGTAATCCTATTTTTGGGTTGTCTACTTTAATTACAGTACCCAAGCAAACAATTAATTATAATGAAACATATGAATATGATCAAAATACATTGAATTTGGATTTGGATAGGGTCGTTTAATTTCTTTATATATTAATCCTACTTACCGAAAGGTACTTCTTATATATATCTTTTCTTTCTTGTTATTCTTTTTTTTTTGCTTGTTATTTTTCTACTAGATAAGATCATAATACCAGTTGTAAAAGCAAGGACCGATGATCGACATTCAGAAAATCAAACAATATAATACAATTTTGATTATTAGAAAATATAACTTATGAATAGCTATATAATTAACCTCATGCAACTTGCAAGGCCTGATTCGTTTATTTTTATTTTTGTTGTTTTGTTAAACCTTTCCTTTCCGTTTCGCCACATATATTTATATAAATTCAATTATTAAATCATACCAATATCTCTGACATATATTTCTGGCCTACATTTTTTGTTATCTTCTCCTCTTTGCCGTTTATATTGACTTTATGCATGCCATGATCTTGCATAATATTCAGATTTTCCAGATATATGACAGCATTTGCATTTTATGGTTTGTTTCATTCTAATTTATGCACTACTCACTGCACTTCGCCGTACCCCAAAAACTTAGTGACCGTGAAGATTAGAAACAGGCTGCAACTAGCATTATTTTGGTGTTTTCTGCATTGATGGAGATCAATTAACGGAAGCTTCATCTATATATATACATATTTAATACGAAGAATTTTTCTTGCAAAATAGTTTAGTAGTATCAATCTGTGAACTAAGATCGATCATTGATTGGATTAAACTTTTACTAAACATATAGTTCAGATTTATGTATAGGTCTGACCAAAAAGAACAATACGTACCCTATAAATTAAATTTACCTCACATATAATCATAATCATGTGTGACTATATATGCATACCAAAAATATATCAAAAGGTAGACATGGACCCAGTTGGAATTAAAGGGGATTTAATTAATTTAATTCATACATATATATATATATATATATATTGGTTTATTTGCTTGCATGATGACATATATGTAAAGTAGTGTTGGTGGCAGCTGTATGTGTTTCCAGGTTTTGCTGGTTGGATCTGAAGATTTCAGCTGAAAATAAAGTCCGTGATGGATAAGGAAATAACGGGGAAGAGAAAAAAACACAAAGCCATATGAGATTTCAATTCAAAAAACCAAAAAAGGAAAAGCCAAATACGTACGTGCGATCCCATAAAACCCTTCATGTTGCTTTCCATCACTCATATGTGGCACCACCATATTTTCCAGCCCCATCTCATTTTCAACTCATTTTCTTCCTTTTGTTCTCTTCTTCTTTTTTAATTTCACAATAACATTATAAAAGAAATCAAGAAAGAAATAAAGATCACATATATATATGCACAATTAATGGTAAAGATAATACTGATGATCGATCGATGCTTGTTAATTATGAAGAAGATAAGATAAGATGCATGTACGTCTACCCAATTGCCCAATGCCCTCCTCGGAGTTCGTGATTCCCTCCATATATAACACAAAGACAATATATATAGCACACTACTCTATCACTATCCCTTTACCTTTCATTGTATATATATGACCCCACATGTAGCTAGAAAATATCCCACAATTAATTTTAAGAATTTAAATTAATTAAGCCAACAATGAACAAGTTAATTAATTATCGATCTTGCAAATTAATTAGTTAACTCATACCTTGAACAAGTTCATGGTTTGATATATATATAATATGTACATATATATATATTAATATAATTTGATCAACTAATTTCAAGAGCATGCAAGTGAATGCTATTCGCTAGCTATGAGTTTGAGTTTGATTTCTATTAATCAAGCTCAAATGAGCAATATAATGGGATTTTTTTTTTCCGAATTAACTATGAAATATTTCCACATGCATGCATGCAAAGCAATTGGGAAGATGGATTTTTTATCAGCTTTTGGTGCAGAACCCAGTTGGTAATAAATGAAATATAATAAATAAGAGTGAGCTATATATATATATATATATATATATTTGTAACGTGTTGTTCTTGTTCAGTGGGGGTCCTAGTCCTCCTTTATGGCTTATGTTTGTATATGTAAAAACACTACTTATCAACATTACGACATTTCATCACCCACGTTCACCAAAAAGAAATATTTCATCACCCATGTGCTCTCTGCTTCTCTCTCTCGATCCCCAGCAGGTGTCTGTAGCCTACGTGCCAAACCGATAACATTGAATTTTCCTACTTTTTATTTACGTCGATCAATTGAATTTTCCTTCTATATATAATAAATATTGGGTCAAAGCTGCTAATATTTCATTTAAGGTATTCACAACATGCAAATAGTCAACACTCTACAGCCATTCATTACATATATACATATATGTTTCATTTGGAAATTTGACGGTTTGATCAATATCATTTTGGTTTCCACACATGCATGCTTTCATTTGGAGTAGATGGATTAGTTGAAAAGATTGAAATTGATGAGCTACTTACTAGTTACTCTATAGTCCTAAAACCCAATTACTTTATAGACTTTTCAAAGTAACATAGTATAAACTTTAGCATTAGTCCACTTCTTTACTTTTTTGACTAGACATTAACGGGACCATGTGAATGTATATACGTGCATTTTTATCCTTCTGAATGCTAAGACATTAAGCACCAAACTGCAGAAACAGAAAAAGATGACGACGACCCAGTTGCAAATATGGTAGTAAATGAAAGGCACAATGTTTTAATGGGTCAATACACACTAGCTAGTAGAGTAATAGTAGTGGGCATGCTTGACAGTTTGTAACTAGCTTCAGTGCGAAACCACATTGGGGTGTTGAAACCTAACTAGCTAGCTAACTTGTTGAGTCTTTGAATCTAAATGAATTTTACGAACCAAGTTAAGTTACCAACTACACTCACACACACAGAATTGTATAATTAAGTTGAAAACCACGTGGTTTCAAGAAAAGCGTCTTGGTTGCTGCAGACACAATGACACATAATAAGTAAAACCGCTTGCACTTGGCGGTTTAAGGTCCCCACACCTCAAAAGATAGTGTCAGTTAGTTTGGTGTGACGTTCACTAAGAGCTCCCCACAAGCTTCTATTTATTCCTCACCTCACCCCCCTCCATTTCTCCTCACAACTCACAACTCACAACACAACCCAATTAACCCCACTCCATTTCCTCCTTCATTTCTCTGCCTCTTGCTAGCTCTCTCTCACTCCCAAAAGGTGCGTGTGTGTACAAACACTACATGCAAGCAATTAAGCCTTAATTTTCTTTATTTCATTTCCATAGTGTTTCAAGTGCTACTTGAACTCATCACAAATAACCTTGTTGTGCAGGACAAAATGACACTTGATTTTGGGCTTCTCTTGGTGGGACTTCTTTCTTTGAGCTCATTTGCTTATGGGTATGATGGGGGTAGTTGGGTAGATGCCCATGCCACTTTCTACGGAGGAGGTGATGCCTCTGGTACAATGGGTAAGTAACAAATATTTAAACATATACACATATATGCTCCTAATTAATGTTTTTAATAATATCTAGAGAAGACCCAATTTCTTAATTTTAATTATGCCCAACTAAATGTTGACCACAATTGCAGGTGGGGCTTGTGGGTATGGCAACCTATACAGCCAAGGCTATGGCACTAACACAGCAGCTCTGAGCACAGCCCTGTTCAACAATGGGCTCAGCTGTGGGGCTTGTTTTGAGATTAGGTGTGTCAATGACCCAAAATGGTGTCTTCCGGGCTCTATTATGATCACAGCCACCAATTTCTGCCCACCAAACAATGCCCTTCCCAACAATGCAGGGGGTTGGTGCAACCCACCTCAGCACCACTTTGATCTTGCTCAGCCTGTCTTCCAACAAATTGCTCAATACAGAGCTGGGATTGTGCCTGTCTCTTACAGAAGGTATGCAATTTTGGGCCTAGCTTCTCAATTCTCTTGCATAGTATTTTAATTTTTGGGCTACCTTATGTCATCAGCTGCACAGCTATTAATGCTCTTTTATGTTTTGCATGCTGACCAAAGCGCTTTAGATTCAACCAATTTACCAAACAACCCCTTGTAATTTTTATGATTAATTATTTTTTTAATGGGGTTGTGCAGGGTCCCTTGTGCAAAGAAGGGAGGTATCAGATTCACAATCAATGGTCACTCATACTTCAATTTGGTCCTGATCACAAACGTTGGAGGTGCTGGTGATGTTCATGCTGTTTCAATCAAAGGGTCAAGAACTGCTTGGCAGCCCATGTCCAGGAATTGGGGTCAGAATTGGCAGAGCAACTCTTACCTTAATGGGCAGAGCCTCTCCTTCAAGGTCACCACCAGTGATGGCCGCACTTTGGAATCCTACAATGTTGCTCCTGCTGGCTGGTCCTTTGGCCAGACATTCACTGGCCTACAAATCTAATAAATGAAGAAGAACAACAACAACAACAAAAGTACTACGTGCTTCTTTAGATTTAGCTAGTTACTGAAATTGAGTGTCTATGTTGGTGCTGTTAGTTTTAGAGTGTCAAAATGGAGAAGGGCTTGTTTTAAGAGGGCTCTTGTAATTTAAAACTAAACTAAATTATGGGTCATTTCTGCTCTGCTCTCTTTTGCAAAGGCAGACACAGAGATTTCCTGGCAGTGGTGGGCATAAACCACCCGCCACTTTTTGTTAGGTTAGTCATTAGTGCTGTGTGGTTGGTTCAATTTTCATTAATGTAATGCTTTATCCTTTATTGGGAAGCTTCTTTGCTTGTCTGTGAAGCCATTGTTGTAATCAGCTTTTGCTGCGTATGTGTCTGTCTGCTGGGTCATGGTTAAGTGTGTTGTTAAAGTGTAAGACTTTGGTGAATAAATTCTCTTCTCTCCAAGAGAATGAATGATAATAAAAGTTGCTGAATTTTCATTCATTCTATCTATGGATTTAGATGCTTTACTCCCCATTCCCCTTTAATCTGAAAGTGAAATTCAAAATAATTATAATCACACTAGAGGGTATAACATTTTGCTTTTTCCTGTGTGTTAAGCTGGGCTTGATGCCAAACTATAATCATATGTCTTGGGCTGCAATCATCAGGGGATGTATGTGAGGGCATCTTGCAGCATATCAAACACTTGGACAACATAACTTAATGGGTCTAAAGAAAAGGCCCCATTTGCATTCTCTTTTGGGCCAAAAACCTGCAGTTTTCAGATGGTTGGCGACAGCCCAAATTCTGCTAGACACTATAGTTTAGTGTCCACCAGCCTACTATTGTACTCATTTATTATGAACTTTGAATACCACCAGCTCAGCCCAAGTAGATGTCCAAAACAATAAGATTATAGGAGTAAATATGCAATAGAATCTCTGCCCCTTCCCTATCACCTATCGGCTATAACCTGAGCAAATTTTCAATAATAGGAGAGAAACTTTTTTGAAACTTTTTTGTAACAGGGGTATGATTGATTTAATATTTTAATTTAATAACACGATAATATTTATATTTTTATATTTCGTCACATAAAATAAATTTTAAGACATAAACTATCTCTTAAAATATCAAATTAATCTCTATTTTTATTATAAATCTCTCGATTGTCTTGAAAAGACTTTTTAGTGAAACAGTCATTCACTTATATGTTGCAACCTAAACTAAACTAAATAAAACATACAGTACTATAGCATGGGTAATCATACCACACGCGGACCCGATTCAAGACTTTGATTTACTTCAATTGAATTTGAGATGAAGTTACACTAACAGTAACAAACACATGCTAAGATGTAGCTTGATCTAGCCACTCGTCATGCACTGATAGGACTCCCTAGATTCCACGTGGCAGGAAATTCTAATCATCATATCCAACTAAAAAATCTTCACACGTGGCTAAAAAATGGACCCCGCAACATCTTTTTCAACCAACAGCCTGATAGACTCATAGTAATAGATTTGTGGATACAACACCAAGATAAAAGGATAAGGTGCAAAGAGCTTCCATTGGCTAATCCAAGTCTCATAAGCACATCTCAACCGTTAGACCCCAAGAATCATGCAATCCAACGACCAACTTGCAACAAAGAACAACGACCACAAAGTCTCATTTGCATGAAATATACAAAGCCCATTAGCACCACCAACACCCCCTACCTGAAAATCCATTTTCTTGACCAAAATTCAGGTGGGAGATATGGCCACCGTCACCACGCAAGCCTCCGCCGCCGTGTTCCGGCCACGCATCACCGCCAAATCGCGGTTCCTTACTGGGACTTCTGGTAAATTAAATAGGGAAGTGTCTATTAGGCCCATGGCCTCTCCATCTGCCACTTGTTTTAAAGTTAAGGCCAAAAAGGGTGAGTGGTTACCAGGCTTGGCCTCACCAGCTTACCTCACTGGCAGGTACATATTCAACTTAATTTACTCAAACAAACCCAAAAAGAGTTATTCATGTGTTTATAATTTCATTGCTTTGAAAGCTAAATTTGATACATGTTTTTGTGGTCAGTCTTCCTGGTGACAATGGATTTGATCCTTTGGGACTTGCTGAGGACCCAGAGAACCTGAAGTGGTTTGTGCAAGCAGAGCTTGTGAATGGTCGATGGGCAATGCTGGGTGTTGCTGGGATGCTATTGCCTGAAGTTTTCACAAGCATTGGGATTCTTAATGTTCCCAAATGGTATGATGCTGGCAAGGCTGAGTACTTTGCATCTTCATCAACCCTCTTTGTGATCGAGTTCATCTTGTTCCACTACGTCGAGATCAGACGGTGGCAAGACATCAAGAACCCAGGAAGTGTGAACCAAGACCCCATCTTCAAGCAGTACAGCTTGCCTCCAAATGAGGTGGGTTACCCAGGTGGCATCTTCAACCCTCTGAATTTTGCACCCACTGCTGAGGCCAAGGAGAAGGAACTTGCCAATGGTAAGTGTTCAAGTTCAAGCTAGTATGCACTTCATATTTGCTCATAGGCTTTGTGTTTGTGTGTGGGGATTGAGCTAATTTTGTTTGATATATATGTATGCAGGGAGACTGGCAATGTTGGCATTCCTGGGTTTTGTTGTTCAACACAATGTGACTGGCAAAGGACCATTTGACAACCTCTTGCAGCACCTCTCAGACCCATGGCACAACACCATTGTCCAAACACTAAGGGGCTACTAGATCCATTCAAAAACAAGAAATGGAAAACCTGTTTCATTTAATTTGTAACAATGATTTAATGGTTTTTGAGTGAGTTGTGAGCATCAATGTAGACAAGGTTTTACCAGTGTACAGGAACCATGATGGCATTAATGTTATTACTCTCACTACATCTAGTAATTAATTTCTAAAATTTAGTCTTGCATGCTGGTGATTGTAAAACGCTGTGGACTAAATCATCCACAAAGTCGCTCAGGACATCATGTTGCTTTCATTTTTCATGAGATAATAATTTACAATGTGGGATGCTCTTAATCAATCAGGAACTCAACCATGTTACAACTTTGGTGAAGGAACCAAAAGAGTTGATATACAATTGAACAATGATCCTAAATGTCTTGTACATATATACAGGTTTAATCTAAGCCCCAAGTGGCCAACGAGCAATCAATAGATTCAAAGCAGCTCTTGGAAAACTATAAATATTTCACATCATCTGATTGGTGTTTGATGCCCATAAGTCTTCCATGATCTTTTCAGCTACAATCTCATGTTTGGTTGCTACAAGAGAACAAAAAAACAATTAAAATCAGAGCTGCAAGGCATCAATGGAATGATAAAATACAAAGACCATCATATCCATTTAACTTGAAATCACTTTTCAAGTTTGGGAAAACAGAATGAAAAGATCAATCAAAGGAATGCTCACAGCTCACCTGCTGGTAAGTAGTCTCGTTGTACACAGCAATGCCACTAGGCCCAGCTGAGGAAAGCCAAGTATGATGCTCATTGTCATACAAAGATCTTGGCAGTTCAAAGTTGCTACTTACTTGATAATCAACAGGATTTGTTGGTATGTTCATTTCCATATCAGGCTTCAATTTCTTATCCTCTATCACATTAGAACTGCAATATGATGCATACGCATATTGCTCACCAAGTTCTGTACTTAAACATGCCTTTATGTCAAACTCATTCAAGGCACAGCCTCCTTCCATACTAGGAATTTGTCCCAAATTATCTAGTTGTCCTGAATCACCAACCTCAGATTGTTTGCCAGCGCCAGTGCCAAAGTAGCCAGCATATTGTGGAAGTGCGGCATTTGTAGAGCACTCTGCATCTCTATAGGGGGAGGGAAATAGGAGAGAGATAGAGACAGAGAGAGAGACAGAGAAAGAGAGTCAATCCATTAAAGAACAAAAGAACCATCTACCCACTATTAGGAAAATAATATTGATGAGTTAATTTAACAATTTTTCAAGCATCAGTCATCTATCAAAAAGAAAATTCGCAGGCATATTGCCAGATGCATAACAGCAGAATACTAACCCATTTGGCAGAAAGTTTGGCTCATTGGATAATATCATATGTTGATTGCTGTTATTCAGAAGCCAAGTTATAGGTTGACCTTCTTGCACACCACCCACTATTAAAGGTGAAGGCATTCCATTTTGAAACTGTGATGCAGAAAAGTCAATTTTCAAATTTTCTTGATATGAGAGAGAGAGAGAGAGAGTATTCTGCACCAGCTAAAAATTTATTACCTGGCTTGTGCAATCTAGTGACGTTAGTTGGTGTTTTCCAAAACTTTCCTGATAAGAAAAGTATCCAGTATATTAGTATCAATTCAATAGCTAACAACTCATAAGGATCTATTAAGGCAGGTAAACAACTAGCACAGAGCATCCACCCACTGGCTCAATATTTTTGTGGTGGCTCAGGTGAGTCGGCACAGCTTAAGCTCACCAGTCACCAAGAATACCAAAACCAAGCAAAGCCATATACGATATCTGACTATTATCACTGTTTACATTTAATCATTAATTTGTGGTTGTACGGAAACAAATCCATAAAGTGACATTATCTTTTCTTTCACAGTACAAACACTAAAATTTATTACGCAGCTCCAGTAACATAAAAAACAGAATGATACCTTGTGTAGACGTGTTCGGTTAATTGATTCCTTAAGCATGTCTTCCATCTGCTTCAGCTGTTCTAGATTGTCAACCTTATCTGGATTACTCCAAAAGCTGAAAAGAGTGGCACGATAGCTTAAATTATCATACGACACAATTTAAATGCATGTATCTCACTGATCAATGCATAGTTTCACACATATTGTATTGTGATATCATCAAGAACACATTAGACAATTCAAGCAAAGAGATTTTTGTATGGTCAGAGTCTGTGTCCAAGAAACCAGGTCAGCTAAGAACAAGCCAACCTGTTTAATATTTCATCTTGTTTTGTACTAATATACAGCCGTAGCCTGTATGAAAGTAGTAGTTTTGGTAGAAGCCAAGGCAGATGAACAACATTTTCAAAGCAAATGACACAACATATAATATGAGAGCCATGAACATGACCCAGATATTTCAAAAATTTGTCAGTCAATCCCTTTAGCAAACAACTTAATCTCTTTTTTGTTTTTCTTTCTTTGGTTAAATATCAACTTAACACTTGGAAATGAATAAAAGATAAAACAATTGTTTTCTAAAATACACAATGTTGTAATGCTACTAGTAATATGACCATCAAGACCAAAAAGAAAAAGCAATACTTTAACAACCAAAAGCTCCAAAGGTGCACCTCAGTCTCTTATGCAGTTCTGTAAGTTGGGCTTGCAATACCCTTACTTGATTAGTCAGATCCTGCCAAAAGAAATTTACCACAAAACATTAGTTGTCATTAATAATAATTCAAAAATATAAAATATAGTAATGAAGGTAAATAATGTTTACCTTAACTGTCTGAGTGCTGCGAGAAACAGAAGGGAAAAAGAAATTAAGAAAAAAAACCGCATCAGATCATCCCATAGTTTTAACTCAAAGGAAACGAAAATTTTTATCAAAACAATCACAGACCTTGAACCCATGAAATCTTGTACATTTACATCATGGTCCAACTTCTTAAAAGTTTTCTTCAGTACCTATATCCTCAAAAAGAACACCAAAAAGCAAGTATAAATTGAATAAATTGGCAGCAGTCACTTTTTGTTTAATACGACAAAAGCAAGGGAAACAAATGTCCCATAGGAAATGTTATTCACGACAGTCTTACATCAAGGCTCTCCAATTTCCTGTTCCAGTCAAATGGAAAAGCAGTTAGCTGTAATGCCATCCATATTCAATCAAGCTAGAAAATGGGAGTCAGAATTTCATTGCAAGTAATTTGAGCACCTTTTTGCCCTCTCCTGTGGAGTTAACTGGGCAAACTTTGCAATAATATCTTCAAAATTGCTGAGAAAGTCAAGAAGAAAGAAAGCTATATTAGCATATGATATTGAAAAAATCATCACAACCCCATTTCTTAAAAATCATCAAAATAATTAATTACTGAACTATTATCATCAAAACAAAGTATGATTAAGAAATTGCTGCTTACAATACCTGCGCTCCCCTTGAAATAATGTAGGCCTTTCAGTGGGGGAAAACATGAGAAGGGCTATATCTACATCACATAAGATTGACAATTCCTTAGCTTTCTTCAAGATCCCATTTCTCCGTTTTGAATAGGTAACCTGTCGGTTACCACTGCTCTCCAATTTCTTGATCTTTAACTTAACCCTCCCCATCCTGCAATTCAATAAGCAAACCGTTTAAATGTCCTGCCCAAATTTCTCAATGCCCAGAAAAAATTAAATTTAGCCCAGAAAATAATCTTGATTCTTGTTGAAATGCACATTAACTCACTTTAGTTATGCAACAAAAATACACTTCTACAAATAAAGACTAGGAAATCAAAATAACAATCCAATTTGGTTGACACTCATTAAATGTAAGCCAACTTCTTTTTTCTGAAAAACAAAAAAAAAACAGAGCCTTTTTTTATTATCATAAAAGCAGTCAATTCTCTAATTCTGTGAATACGAATGAAGCCTTAAATCCCAGAAATGAGGACGAAGGCAACCAAATTTTTATAACGCTCGCTTAGGAATTAAGGGCCTTTTAAAAGTATAAAAAACAATGACATCAAGAAGAAAAACTTAACAAACACCGACAACAGAGTAGACCCAGATGAGAAAATCAACCATCAATAAAAAACATATATTTGAGAGAAAATGGTAAAAGGGCAATTGAATAACACATACAGGGGCAACCCAGAAAGAATACTAGTAGAGAAAGATGGAGGGAAAGAAATGGCTATCAAGCTTAAGCTTACAAATTTGCACACGACGGGTCAAGCTGTGATTTCGGTCGTCAAAATGAGCAAAACCAACCAGCAGATAATTACTGCGCGCGCGCAGAGAGAGAAGGAGAAGGAGAAGGAGAGTGTGTCTGTGCGTGAGAGAGAGAGAGAGAGAGAGAGAGAGAGAGAGAGAGAGAGAGAGAGGGAGGTGCATGAACGGTGCGATTTGTGAGTTTGCACTTTGCAGTGTTTTGGGTTTTAGCCCGGAAGACAAAAAGGCCAAAAAAAACATAAAAAAATATATTGGGCTGGGATTGTGAAGAATGGCTTTGTTTGCGGTTGACATAGTAGCGGATCCCGTCGAGTTTTAGTGCGATAATTAGCCTAATCTGTTGCTATACATGTCTCAGCCTAATCTATTTGACACCTCTAACCATAATTGTTCTCGTGAACAATGTGAAAAAATTATTTTTCATTTTTTTTTATAGGTCAAATAGTTTTTTTGTGAGTTTGAAATACAAAACAATTATTTTCTCCGACCCAAAAATAGTTTTGTATTACAAATTTACAATGACAACACATTTTGGGTTTTGAGTTGATGATTTGTAGAGCATCTAACATGGGCTTTATGCTGAGCTTGATCCATTCATTAATCAACATGGACAGAGGAATGGGCCGGATCTGTAACTTACATGGGCTCACTTTACTCGTTAACAACTCCAAACAAGCTAGACAAGAAAAAAAAAACGAGGGAACTGAAGCAAAAGAGAGAACCCTCTCTTCCTATCCTTTAATCTTCAAAGCTTCAAACCCAGGTTAGCAGCTTAGAGTGTCCTTTTTTTTTTTTTTCTCTTATAATCTAAGAATCAACATTTTCTCTCCTTTTTGGGTTTATGAGTGTGGTTTTGGGTCTATAGGGGTTTTGAGCAAGAGCTGTGGTTTGGGCTCCAAGCTTCAGCAAACCCTTCATTTTGGAACACTTGGTCCTTCCTTCAAGCGTCTTCAGGTTTTTTCTCTAAGATTCTCCTTTGTTTTTTTTTTTTCTTTTGTTTAGATTTTTGCTTTTTTGTTTTTGTTTGATTTTGGTATATTCTGCTTATGGGTATTGAAATTCTCCTATTTTTTTCTTCATTTTTTGTGACTGTGGGCTTTTACTTCACTCTGACGCTGACTCCATTGAAGCAAAACCCTAAGGAAACCAAAAAATGCAGAACCCGTGTCCCCAACCCTCAGCGAAAGTGATAGCCAACAATGAAGACCTGCTTACACAAATCCTGTTGTGCTTGCCAGCTCGATCTCTCCTCCGCTTCAAATGCGTCTCCAAGTATTGGCACTCTCTTATCGCCAACTCCAAATTCTGTGACCGCCACACCCTCCAAAACCCTAACCCTAACATCTCCGCCTTGTTCTTCTTCAAGTGGTCGAGTGGTGATTTCTGCTGCCAATCTCTTCCTAACAATGAAAGCCCATCTGGGTGTCCCTCAGAACCTCTCATTTCCATCAAACACCCTGCAGGCATTGAAATTCTGCAGTCCTGTAATGGCTTGCTCTTGTGCGGTTCCTGCCTGAAAATAAACAAACCCTGGATACCTTATGTTCTGAATCCCACACCCATGACACGTGGAGCGGACGAGGAGGACGAGGTGGACATACCCTGGATACACTATGTTCTGAATCCCACAACCAGCCATTTCTTGACACTTCCAGCTACTATTAAATCCAGAGAGGAGGACATTTGGAGTGTTGCTTTGGCTTTTGACCCTTCCAAATCGCTTTATTACAAGGTTCTCTGCGTTTCCATGACTGACTCATCTTTTGAGGTTGAGATATATTCGTCTGAGACTCGAAGCTGGAGGCTGGGAAAATCTACTTTCGATGATCCAGATACTGTCTTCCACTTCGAAGACAACTACCACTACGAGGTATACTGCAATGGCGCAATTCATTGGATTAACTATCTAGGTACATTGGTACACTATCACATAAATGAAGAGCGTTTTGGAGTGGTGCATAGTTCCCCAGATTTTGAGAAGAATTGGGAGGAGATGTATTATTTTAGGGAGTCCGGTGGCCATTTGCATCGTGTTGAAACTTACAAGACAGATAATACTCAATTGGCTGTGCTGGAGATGGGGAGGGACTACTCTGGCTGGTCTGTAAAGTACCACATTGATCTTCGCCCGATAATCTCAGTGTTTCCTGAGATGGTTCGGTATGATGTTCTCTTTGTTACTCGAGAGGAAAATGAAGAGGATTCATCAATTGTGCTGCATATTCCTTGTAAGCTCATCTCTTATAATCTTAGGGATAAAATCTTTGAAAAACTATGTGACTTAAGTCCCAAAGGGTCTGAGACTAATAAGAGAGATTTACAACAAGTTGGAGGATGGGTTGCTCATCGTTATATGGAGACTTTGGCTTGTGTCTGATTATATTTCTAATTGTATTTCTATCCCATTCTGTTGTTATTTGTGAGGAAGTCCGGACAATATTCTTTTTTTTTTTTGGCCATCCGGACAATATTCTAATGAGTAGTAAAGACAATATTCTAATGTTTCTGATTCATGGGAATGCAGTTTTATACCACACTATATATGTGACGAGCAATGATGTTACAAATGGACCCTACCTACCAATAGAAATTAGTCTCCCACTTCAACCTTATTCTGTACAGTTTGATTATTACTTAATTAGAAAGTCATCTTTTTCTAGTTACAAGGACAATCAAATTTAAAATCTACACTCACGCCACATCAGCCTTAAAGACCATGATCATATACAAACAATCCATAAGAAAATTTAAAATGAAGCTACCAAATGAAGCCAAGAGTAGTCCCAAGACTCGTTCTAAAATTGGATTTACACTTAATGATATCCAAAAAATAACATTTGTTTGGATTGGAAGAATAGATTACGCTTGTTGAAAAATTGAAGGGTGGCATTATATAAGTACTCCCAAATCGTTTACGACTAATCAATTGCACAGTTCATTACAATGACAATGATTGAGAGACAGTGCTCTCAACCTGAGAGCCAAAAGCTGCTTCCTCCAATTCCTGCCTTGTCAATAGCCTACTTGAGGGTACAAACTTTGTATTTGAGGTAGTTTCAAAGACATCTGACTGTTCATGTTTCACAGAAAATTGAGTTTTGAGTGCCTCAACAGTTTTGTCAAGAAAAACAGATCTCGGCATGTAGTCCTTCATGCAGCATATAAATTCCAAATGGTCCCTTGCCTGCACAGGAAACAGATAAGCATGGGCGTCAAAAACCAGAACAGGGTCCTCACATAAAAAACTCTGCCTTTTGTTTGTTCATTGATCTGAATTTGTCTTGCATTTAGCAATTTCCCTAATCCCTTTCGATATTTTGGAATAACCAACTATATTGCAGAAGTGTTCGTATTATTGTTTCAGATAATTCCAATCGATTGCATGACAACCCTTAAATTTCTAGTTGTGCATTGAGTAATGGTCATCTCAGTAGACTGCCTTCACCTTGCAGAACACATGCAAGCAATTTGAACGGAGAAATAAAGAAACTCAATTAGAATAACAGATTTACAATATTCGATAGAATGAAGAAGAGTATATGCAATTCAAACAAAAAACATTCTTCTTTTTCTTTTTCCCTTTTCCTTCAAGCATTAATAGAATGCATTAATGCAGTTATTAGCATATGTAGCAAACATGAAAACCATTAAAGAAAAAAAAAAAAAAAAAGATGAAACTTTGGAGTACTAAAAGAAATGATAAGATGCAACAAGTTGATAGCATACCAATCGATATTCAGGAGCCCGTTTTGGATGTTTCAGGTATGCCATGTTCCTAACCTCATAGTCCCATAGAAAGGATGTGTGGTGGATCCACCGGCTTTTAGTAATAGATTGGGCATTCCCACCAAACTTACGGTTACCAAATACATAATCTAAAATCAGATGGGGAAGACAAAAAAGAATCAGACTGATAAACACACATATAGATAATCCTATATGCCCAAAACACCCTAGTAGATAACACTGTTAGATAAGGTTCATTAAGGTACCATTTTCACGAAGGTGAAAACCAAGTCCTGGAAACACTCTGCTGTACAATAGGCTACTCCAGGACATTATAGGTTGAGGATATGGTTGCAAACCAGCCACAGCATCCTTGTTGCATATGAAAGTGACAAATATTGTGCTGTGATCAACAGTAACAGTACCACCACCGCTAAACCTTCTAATGACAGGAACCCGATCTCGTAACACCAAATCAATTTTGAGAAGCTCTGCTGGTTTTCTATGCAGAATATACATCGAACCATTTATAATCTCCAATACAAAAATAAATAAATAAATAATTAAACCCGCAACCCATGGGAATGAGCAAAAGCAGAATACTATGTGAACACACGCATACTCAAACAGGCTAGACAATAATAGAAAACTAACACATAATTCGAAAAATTACTCAAATATCAAGCAATGACATTCATATATTGGATAGAATGCACAAAATTTTATTTATTTATTTAATATTTTTGCTACTTGCTCAGTATTCAAATACATAGAACCTATCAACTTAATCTTAGCCACAATGAGTAGTATGAAGCCCATCTTACCCTGAAATACCCATGACAATGGTAGGAGTATCTGTTCCATCATTTATAATGCACCAATTATCTGACGAGGTTCGAAGCAATTGCTCCTCTAAATGAAGCTGCTGCAGGATGGGAATTCCTTTTAATCTGATAAGGTTCATCAATGGAAGTCCAAAGCTTCTTGTTTGAGGAATAGTCATTGAAACCATCCTATTCATCAAATACACCCAAAGAAAGAAAAATCATCATATAGAAATTGAAACCATACATCTCTTTTATTGATTTAAAACGACTCTACTATCTTTGCAAAGACCATTAACTAATTGAAAATCCCAGAATATTCACATAACAAAAATCCCATATCCAAGTTTAGAAGCAATTTAAAAGTTGAATATGCAGTGTGCACATTAACATGATGCAGGACTACCTTGGACCAAAAAGCTTTCATCTTTGCTTTCGGGTCCAAACTGGGTATTGGGTAACTGTGCTTGGTCATTTCTCCTCTGACGAAACTAAATTACAAATTCAAATTACTATAAATTTGGAAGAACAAAACAAACAAAAAGACGCGGAAATGGTGCTTTATTAACTAAATAATCTGATAATAAGCCAGATCAAAACACAATTGGAATATGGAAACAGACAGATCAAATCTCAATCAAACCAAACAAGATAAAAGGTCGACGGTGATACCTTTTCCGGGATGAAAACACGGGCGGTGACACCGGCGAGCTGCTCGTAGCAGCGACGAGAGTGAGAGAGAGCAGTTGACAGGTGAGGAATTTTGTCTCTCTTCTTCTTGATGACCTGTCATGACGCTTGGCGGAGAATTTTGTTTTATCTTTCCAACGACGTGTCGTGTTGGAGACTTAAAAAGAGAGTGCGTCGTTAGTGTTCCAACTTCCGAGTAAAGTTTTTTTTTTTTTTTTGGCCACTAGTGTTCTAAGTAAAGTTACAATACAGCCTTTACAAACTATAAAGTTTTTTGAGAAATTATTCTGTATAACCGATATACTGTTACGTGGTATAACTAGTTTATGTGTTATAATATGGATAGGCGTTATTAATATTATACCCTACTAATATAAACACATCATCTAATAATACACTTATACATTGAATTAGTTATACCACGTAGCGGTATATCAGTTATACCTTATAATTTTTCGAGTTTTTTTGGAATCACATTGCCGTCTAGAAAAAATATTGAACCACATTGTCATCAATTAAACATTTGTTGCATTGTAGGACTTAAGCCTAACTTTGTTAGGATTTTTGTCTTCTTAAAGCTCAAATGAAGCAACAAGCAACAAAATGTGTCAAAAAAGATAAAAGTATCTCTTAGAAAAGTATCACCAAAACATGTGCAATATTTTAGACAAAATTAGGTTTGGGTCTCATATTGCAACAACTTTAAATTTACGTGGCTATGTGAGTCAATTTTTTTATAAGTAGCGATGTGAGACGATCTCAAATTTTGGATGATATAGGTGTAAAAATCCCAAATACATTTGACAAGGTCTTATAACATGTTTCTAGTAAAAATGGCATCCACACAGGTAGATCCCAAGCAAGTGAGTCCAACTTTATATTATTGACTTATTGAGTGACTAAAAATTGTTTCTGAATTCTGATTCCAATAGGCTGCAGTTTCCCTCCTTTTTAATTCAGCTGTCACTGAAGTGCATCACTGCAACAGATAATGGGGAGTATCTGTATGGGACTATTTACCACAGTGGCGACTTTAAGACACTTGGGAATTGGCAAAGAAGCTACCCAAGCATGGAGTTCATGCTAACCAAAACTTTATTTTTTTTTGTGACAATCTTGGTATTAAGCATTTCCATTGAGAAATTACTTTACTTTTTTCTTCTCCTACACAATATCTAACTAATTTATGACTACATAAATTGATTTCTGAGTAAGCTGCCTCTAATTTAATGCAGCTTATTGTAAACTTATCAGTGAAGAAACATTTGATGGATTTATGTTTTTTTAATTTTTGGTCAGCTTCAAATTAAGCTGCAGTACTGAGAGTGAGTGCTGTTTGAGTTTCCATGATCACTCAAATTAAGTTGATTGATTGACATCTTATTGTTCAGCAAGTCCATTTTGGAAGCTTGTATTTACTGAAATAGTAGCTAAGACACTAGCATATATATATATATATATTAAAAGACACAAGTCCAGTTGATTTGGAACATGGAAAAAATGAAAACAGAGCTGCAGAGAGAAAGAAAGAAAGAAAGAAAGAAAAGGAAGAAAGATATTGTATTCAGCAGAAGCTGTCCTCCATGAGCTTGACAAATTCATTGAAATCTATACGTCCATCTCCATTATGATCGAAGGCTTTGATCATTCTCTTGCATTCCACTTCTGAAGCTTCCACAAAACCCAATGCACACACAACTCTCCTCACCTCCCCTGCATCAATGAACCCATCTTTGTTCTCATCAAACACATGAAAGGCTTCTTTCACTTCTTCTAGGCTTGGTTCCTCCTCCTCAAACAAGTCATCAATCTCCTTTGAGCTCCCAAGTCTCTCCATTATGGACCCTAGTTCTCCTAGACAGAGTTTCTTACTGTCATCTACATTAATATTATTTTCATGCAATGTTTGAACTTCAGGAGTACTTACTCCAGAGTTGCTTTTGACCTCTAGTGCTTTTTCTTTCACATTGGAATCAAGTTGAAGGACTAGTTTGGATGGTTTCTCATAATGATGATCATCAACTACTTTCTTGTCAATGCAGAGGAAGCCTATAAAGAATTGCAGGGCATACCTTAAATTTGAGAGGTGAAGTATAATGATCCACTTAAGAATCATTAGGAGAAAGACAATTCCAAACACTGAAATGGGGTTGCAGCCAAATGCTTCACTCATTAATGTACTCTTCTCCATATTGTGTTTGGGGGGAAAAAAGTAGAGGTACCAAGAGATTTGAGTCAGTGAGTGTGGAGTGGAGACAACACTCTGCTAGCTTTATATGGAATTTGGAGTTAATGAAAGTCATGTGGAAAAGATTAGGAAAATACAATCCAAACTCATCCTAGTTTACATAAAGGAGTTGGTCGCTTACTTTGGCAGCCTTAAAAATGTATTCATTAGTTTCTGTTATGTTTATAGGAAACTTCCAGGTTATGTTATGTTTGATGTGCTCAGAGATACAGACGACATTGGCACAGTGCTCGAAATTGGAACAATGAGAAATTAAATGGAATGCATGCAAGTTTTGTATTGTTAGAGTAAAACTGCAAGGAAATTTCTCAAAAGACTTCTGCTTAGGGAAGACTCGTGACTCATGACTCATGAGCACTTGAGCAGTAGGTTATGTCATGTGGAATTTGTCCCCCTCTCACGTGTTAGGAATTTCTTTTGTGTGTGACAAATCTGTCGTGATTTACATGTCAGATTGTTCTTATTCTTAATATCCTGGCCGTTCATCTCGTTGTTGAGGAAAGTGCCATCACCGTGGTTGGTGTGTGCATTAGTATGAGCAAAACTTTTCTAATCCAAGAAATATAGGACTAATGTGAGATGTGAATAACATTCGACCCTTATAGTTTAAGGATTCAAAAATTGTATTATGAGCGTCTAAATATCATTTCGCATTCGGCATTGATTTCACATCTATATTTTCTTATCAGAGAAGACCTTCTAATAGGAGGGTTTAGCTACTTCCTAAGAGCAATGGTGGATTATGACTAGGATATCACCAAGGCTACAAGCACAA
Source organism: Dryas octopetala (assembly GCF_963921425.1). Taxonomy (NCBI): domain Eukaryota; kingdom Viridiplantae; phylum Streptophyta; class Magnoliopsida; order Rosales; family Rosaceae; genus Dryas; species Dryas octopetala. The sequence goes on along the minus strand of NC_141374.1, from coordinate 16,882,752 downwards.
AAAATCAATGGAAAGAATATCAGAGTATCACCTCCCCCAATTGAAATTTTCTAAGTCAATAAACAAATATAATAGATAGAATCTGAATTCTCTTCTTGTTTTTACTTGACAACTTTTAATTATAGTGGTGTATTTATTATATAAGAGTAAGAATCAAATGATGAAATTTCAAAGCACTTTTTGATTGTGATGGAATTACATAAAATTTTGGATTATATTACAGGATTAGGATTAAAACAAGTAAAAACAAGACAAACAGATTGGGCTAGCCTGATGGGCTTAGGTTGCATGTTTTGTATGGCCCATTAGGATACTGATGACATTGGGCCGGGTCGGTCTGATGGGTTTAACCCTTTTTTTTTTTTTTTGGCCAAGAGGTTTAACCTTTTTTAAACTGTAACTCATCCTTCTCAGAAAATGAAATGCGATCTGCTCTCTATGTGAAAAAGTGAAGAGTGGAAGACTGATAGCCTCTGCGAGACCAACTGACTACAACAACAAGAGAAGAAAAGATGAGACCAAGCAAAGAACCAAAGAGGCGAAGCCGCCCTTCATCTCCAATCAGGGACCGAACCAAAGCACCCTCCGGGTTCGAGCCAAGCTCACCCAAGTCTCGCACCTCCCGGCTCACAACTCCAGCTTCTCTTCTTGATCGGGACCTCGTCACTGACGTCACTATCACTACTGGCTTCGAAGAGCTCGCGTATTCTAACACCAACCCTCGAAGCTTTCCGTACAGTGTGAAGCAACAGTGCTGGGAAAAGGCCGAGAAGATCAGAGGGCGAGACCCCAATAGGTGGCGCCGAGATGTTCTTGGAAACATTGTGTTTCGGAAGCTTGTGGGTTGCCCAGGTTGCCTCTGTCATGATTATGATCACATTGTGCCTTACTCTAAGGTACGTTCGAAGTTCCTCTCTCTTGCTCTCTCAAATTCAACTTCTTTATGGTTTTTTGTGTGTTTCTCTTGGTGGGCATTGTTTGTTTGGTTTGTGCTCGGGTTTTTGTGAGGTGGTTTCCTTCTGGTTTTGGAAATTAAGGCTCTGTTTCGGATTAATTTGATGGATACGAGGCCAAATTTCTCTTCTTTTTTTTCTTTTTGGGGGGTTCTCCTGGAATTGCATTAATTTTTGTGGGTGAGATGTTTAGCATTGTGTTTCAATGAAGATGCATTTTTGAAATGCTTGCGTTGTTAAATTCCAAGCATTTAGTAAAAGTAGATTTTTTTTCCACCTATGTAGTGTGGCATTGCTTATGATACTATTTAGTTGTTTAAAATATGTGTTCTAACACAGTTATATGAAGCCAGTAATTATTGGGGATTTAATGGCCGGTTTATGTTTTCGGATAAAATTGTTATCTACAATTCTGTTATAATTATACAGGATAGAAATCAGGGATTTAGTTTAATTAGTATAAATACGTACATACATACAATACAACATAAACACACATGCTATGTATAATGTATGTACCATACTGGAGGTGTGAGACCGGTTTGTTATCAGTTCTGTTATAAGATAGGTAAAAGCACTCTAGTTACCTATGGGGCTATGGTGCAAAATGCATAGAAACTTGCACTGGGGTGTTGTTATGCAAATTAATTGATTGGGATGAGGATGAGGTGGTAAATGCCATATTAGCTGGTGATCCTAGAGGATGGTAGCTTGGATGTGGCATGCACCAAGTGTGGCAGGCTCTTCTGAATTTTAAACCAGATTGTGACAGGATATGGATAATCGCAGTGCTATAGGTATAAGAAAAAGACTTTCTAGGCCTTCAAGAAACCTTTGAGCAGCCTTTTAGTACAATAACTTTTGCAAATCATTTTCACCAAACTGTATAGTATAATGCAGGCTCGATGGGCCTGTGAATAATTTACCTAGTTAGTGCATCTTAGGTCTAGGTAGGTCCAAATGGTTTGGATTGATATTTGAAAGGATCACTAGAAACATAATTCAGGAATGAACGTGCACTGGCTGAGGCATCACCTTTCAAAGAGAAGCTACATAGCACTCATTCTGAAAACTCCTTCATGCAGATTGAAAAGGTTTGTTGGTGAACTCATGATTCTACTTTGCTTGGTGTGGCAGTTTGTGGCAAAAAAAAAAAAAACCAACATGGAAGATGCTTCGTTATGCCTTTTTTTTTTTTGCTTGTGGTTGGAGAGGAATATTAGAGCTTTCAATGGAGTGCAGATTCTACATAGGATTTGAAGGATGATTTTTTGAGAAGACTTTATGAGTGGACATTGAAGCACCCTCATACTTCCCTTACCTCTTTGTCATATTTTTAATACAGTCCCTTACTCCCTTAGCATTTTTCTAATACATTTTTCATTCTTATTTAGGGGGAAAAGGGCATTTAAAGCGTTGCCTACAACTTGGTTGGGATATCTCACGTTTGATTCAAGTTCTGTATGCAGAGAAATGACAATAAATAATCTTCCCCTTCTTTTAAAATTGCATTCCTAGTTTATTTATAATCTTGAAGCTCAATGGAATCAGTCAGATCCATCTTGTTTTGAGTTCATTTATATTCATCCTGTAGTAGTAAACCATATTCATATATGAGGCCTCTACTTGTCAGGAGGTGGGGTGTCGTGTCATCCCAATCTAATAAAATAATCTTGGTGGCTGAATATTTAGTTGTTTATCTTGTTTCCCCCAGGTCCCTGACCCCTGAAATTGCATTTTGAGGTTTGATATTTTATATTTTCACGTTTCAGGGAGGACAGAGTACACTTGAAAATTGTCAGGTTTTACAGGTATGAACTTTGTCTCTCTTAATGTTGTATCTTATCTTTGGATGATACCTCCAGTCCGGAAAACCCTTTTACCTTTGAATGTAAACAGTATACATAACCATGCAATGCATTCCTACATATATCGCTGACCGTCAAAGGCTGCCAAAACACCTACACTACTATAGATATCTTAACCGAAACAGCAAACTGATCGCTAATGGGCTCAGCAGCCTCAACCTGATAATAGTTGAAGAGTGCAGTGCAGAGTCATATATGTTTGGTGGACTCCTAGTTTTGAATAGACAGTTGATTCAGCAGAGTTTAAAAGTGATGGCTACCCTTGTGCTGTAGATCAAACCATTCAGATAATCCTAACCATTTCTGTTTCCCTATCTTTTCGTAACAGTTAAAAAATCAATTTTAATATCTCCCCTAAATTCTCAACCAAGGTTGTACATCTCTATCTTCTCATTTCCTTTGTATGAAGTGCGTACTCTTCATTCGCATTCAATCATTATTGAAACTGAAGTTCACCTTGCTTAAAGAATAGGCCCGTTGTATTCCTTTTACAGTTTTACTATAGAAATTACATCTTACCCTTTAATAAAAGCATATTTTTCTCTCACATACTGTAGGCAACAGTGAACCGATCAAAAGGAAATCGGACCGAGTTTTCTAGAGCTGAGCTCATTCAGAAAAGTTCTTATTGTCGGGTTTCAGGTAATCCCAAGAAACTCCAAAAACTTGTGGAAGTCCTTGAGGGGATGAATTCAACCAATTTAGTAACAGGTGACACTTTGACAATGAGTTGCTTTGAAATGTAGGTCGTGACATGGATCTTCTTGAAGTGTCAGCCTTTGGCAATGTCCGTCGTGGGCAAGATTCTGGGGGGTGTAGAATTCAATAACAATTTAAGATGCTGTGTAACTTGTTTTAGAATTGATTCTAACATGGGGAGTGGAAAACTAGCAGTGCTACACGTTTGTCCAGGTGGAGTTTTGCGCTCATTGTATGTGTATTATTTGTATCAAGCTTCACACAAACTCATCTGTTACCTTTGATTAGAGAAATTCGGATGCACATTCTCTGCATTCTTCCCAATTCCCATATCGATTTTACTTTTGCATTAAGTATTGTCATTTTTCATCTACTTAATTTTTTTTTTTTTAAAGAAAAAGGTCAGAATGTCATGTATAATTTAATAATAAAGGAGTTAAGCGTCTGTGCATCAATTTGTAAGATGGGCTGTATATGAGAAATGGACAGCTCATATCCTGTGACAAATGCATTTAGGATTAGTTTAGTATTGCTGTGAGGAAAAATACCTGTGAAGTAAAACAACTGTGAAGGTAAAGTCAGCTGCAAAGTAAATCAGTTGAGTGTTTGGTAAACTATGTTTTGAAAAGTGTTGTAAGTGCAAAAAAACAGTATCATAGTGTTTGATAAATGTTAATGTAAAAGTGTTGTGACTGTGTATAATTACTAAAATGGACATGATACTGAAAGTGCTTTCCACTTATTTGTTTGGTAAAAATAAAATATTTTTTTATTTGTTTTTGAAATTGTTGGCTACAAATTTTTATTAACATTAATTTTTCTAAGAATAACATTATTAATAAGTATGCCTATTATTTTGTTAGGTATATTATAATTTTAATTGTACAAATAAAATATCATAATTAATTATCACAATATAAAATATAACTAATAATGGACATATTTTTTAATTTAAAATAAACAAATAAAAATTATAGAAATCAATGAGGGTATTATGGATAAAATAAAATATTTATTGTTATTGTGATTCACTGCAGATTTTAAAAACATCTAGAAACTTGTTTTTTTGTTTTTACTATGAAGAGTTGAGAATTGTGGAAAAAAATAATTTTTATTTTTTTTTATCAAATACCAAAACTGCTGTAGGTAATTGAGAATTGTCATCTATATTAAATTTTGGATAATCCACCGCAATCCCAAACGAAGACTTAACATATTTGAAGACTACAAATCTTGTGTTCATCTCTGTTCCTGCTATAGAGGGGAAAAGGAAACATAAAAGAAGAAAAAAGATGGAAGTTGGTTCTCTTTCTTGCTTTCGATGGGAAAGTGAAATTTCACATCTTCACTTTCTTGTTTAGTGCTTTTCATTTTCTTCTTCTTTCTTTAGGAGGCATTTTAAATGTTAGAAAAAGTTGAAGGAGAGAGGCATCCACTTTGATTCTAATTGGAAACTAAGTTTTAATGCCCATACACGTGTCCCACTCCCACTTAGCTCATATATGTATATGGAAGATATCAATATATATGTTCATGCGTTTACTTGGATGAAACTATGAAAGTAAACCTGATTTAAATTGAAGGTTTGCTTTTTGACTTCCTTTATAATTTTATTTCTTAAGCAATCGCTTCACCATGGGGCCTGGCCTAGGTTTAGAAACCTTTTATCCACTTGAACCAAGATTCAAGATTCAATACCCTCTAACCCTATGTAATATGATTCTTCAATTATCTTTCTTTAAATTTTCATTTAATCAACATATGGTTTAAAAATAATTATTTCTTATAAAGAATTAGTTTATTATCATATGATTAAAGCATAAACACAATTGTTCATACATGCATAAATGATTGAGAGTTATTCCTTCATTAAAATAAAATTATGCATTTTAATCCGTCCATTGTGTACGTGTAGCTGACGCTAGCTTTTTTCACGTAAGGTAATTATCCAAATAATTGCATTTTTTTTTTTTCTTTCTTTCTATGCAACTTATTAGTATTTGTTTGAATAATAATATAATATAAAGAGCAATAGAGGAGAGGATAAGTTATAGTGGGAGGTTGACTGACTCCCAATGACAATAACTACTTTTCCACGAACAAGGGGAGAGTCAACTTTAATTAGTAGCGCAACTAAGCCAGCATGAGCATTATTTTATCATTCACAAAGTGGAAACACAGAGGTCAAAATCACTGACCAAACTCATAAATTTTTAACTTCATAATTGAGCCAATAGAGGTTAAACCCCATAACTTGGTGCTCTAATAATTAACATCCCTAATTTGGGTTGGTTTGTTAAGGATCCAACAGGGTTAAAAGAGCATAGGAGGCCACCATACATTTGACATCTAATTACATCAATTGAAAGTAGTTTGTACACCTAATTGGTTAGGTTCATAATAAAAATTGAAACCACTACTTGAATTTCTGGCACTGCAAATAATATTTAGTAGTAATTGCTCTAGACTATTAAATGAATTATTTTGTACTAACTAATTATTAGTCTAATAGCAGTTCTGCTCATTTTGTTAAAATGAGAGAACTTCATGTGAGAGTAGGAGAAGGACATGACTTAACCAACCTTTTTCTTTACTTAAACCTCTATGGTTCATTAGTTAGACATTAGGTAGATGTACTCCCAAAAAAGTTTAACATGTAAGGTTGTGGTCAAGTTTTGATTTCCATTAAAATGCATAGAAACACAGATCAGATGGCTAGAAGGGCATACAGATATTGAACACACTGCCATTTTTATCTTCTTTGTCTCCTACAGCATTAAAATTAGGCATATGGATGAAATGAGATGGCCATTTGCTTTCGTATAGGAAAGGGAAAGATTAAAAAGGAATGAAAGAAAAAGCAAGAGAGAGTGCCAAAAGGATTAATGGCATTATGTGCAATCGGGTCCCATAAACAACTCATCTTTACATAAAATGGGGCCTGTGTTTGCTTGTAGCACCAAAATATCTGTGTGGTTTTTGTTTCATTGATTCTCGACACGTATATGTCTGATGTTGATATATATACCAAGGTCTTTAACAAAGAAACTTAGGTGCATACATTTCACCAAGTTAATCCAAATATCCACAATTTCTTATCAAAGGAAAATAACATGAACACCAAGTCTCAGTCAATTGCTCCAAGTGAAATCAGAAAAGAGGGAGGGAGGGTTAGAGATGAAAGAAAAATAAGTACATGTTCCTTCAGCTCCTGCTTCCATGCAACCATATGAGACATGATTTATTGCCACATCTAGCCTCATATGTGTTGGTCACGTGATCAGTTAGGTTTTATTTCTTACAAAAGAACATAGTTACTAAAAGCGACAAGAGAACAAGGAGAAAAAGGGGAGCAAAGAAAATATCGGACAGTCTGCAATGCAAATTTTGTGCAAGTTGTTCTGGTCCTTTGGTGGTGAAAAGGAAAGAAGTTTGGCCCTTATTGTGGAATTTTATTCATGTTTACTCAAGGGAAGGACTAATGGATCAATTTTGTTGGTTTGTCAACATCTCCACACAGACCCCCTTCTTTATCATCATAATGCAGCCTTGGCATCATGTAAGCAGTGCATAAATGCATTTTCAGTTTTTCCACAAGAAAAGTCTTCAAGTTTCACCTTTAGTGATGCCCTCGGATCTTATGAATGTTGTTCTTTCTTTTTACAAAGAAGATACTTCTTTCTGCAATTTTGATCTAGAACAAGACTACCTATATATGTTGTCAAAGATACCTTTGGTTATTTGATCATTTTCCAGTTATACTATGAATTTTCTTACATAGAAATAGATGTTTCTCCAATTCTATCATAGTATTTCACATATATAGAGATATGTACATGAATTCAAACTCAGCAAACTAAGAACATCAGAAGGCACCTGTGCATACTGTTACAAGAAGAAAAAATTAGTTCCCACTGGAGCTTTATCCTACATTGGTTCCCCTATCATACAGACTACAGAGGAGCCTAGAGAGTAGAGGCTGCCCCTCCAGTTCTATCCCGGTTGACCAGCTCAACCAAAATGACCTAGCTGGATGGGGTTAGCTGTCAAAACTCATACAAGATGGGCTGAATCCAACCTCATCCTTCCAGCTAATATGAAAATCTTACATCATAGAAAACCACTTCAGGAGCTCTCATGAAATTTGAGGGATCTAGACAAGGCTGCTGGGTTAGCTAGCAAAACTGGAGAGGTTTCAAAGACATTTTTCTTTTGATCACTCTTAGATTGGAAGGCCTTAAACATCCCTCCCCCACTGATGGCATCATTCTTAATCCCAAGTGTATTCCATATTGAACTCTTTGCAGCTTCACTTGGGTCATCGATCCTTAATGTTTTTGGAACCAAAACACGTCCATTTTTATGTTTTGATGGTGCTTCTTTCTCCAAATTCTCTGGTTTGAGAATGGTTCCATCCCTCGAATGCTTCCCCAATGTTGGAGAATTTGAACCAGAGGTTGGAGACATTTGGGTCGGAGAAGCAGGTTGTGGACCGAACCAAGGAACATTCCAAGTGCCAGGGACACCACAGTTCCAATAAGCTGCAGGACAAAATGATATAGGAAATCCTGGAGGGCAGAAAGCGGGTGGGGGAATTGCTGAATTCCACGGATAAGGCCAAGGAACACCAGGAAGACAAGGAACTTGTGAAGAGAAGCCATTGACATTCTGCATATGTGGTTTTGGAACTGTTACAGAAGATGCACTTGGGCAATCATCACCATTTTCTCTACCTTTGCAAGGAGCTGGAAATACCCGTTCTTCACTTTTATGAAATCCATTTCGAGTACCATTCAGAACCTTTTTATCTGCAAGGTTTAAAACAGAAGCCATGGAATCACAAGAGGGTGCATCGGCACCAAAGCTGAGGACTCTACCATTGCTTTTCAATGCAGGGTGGTGAGCACCATTTGGAGCATCAATTCTAGCTGCTTGAAGAGCCTCAGAAATGGTGATGTGCCGATAATGTGAGGCAGAGTTCTTGTTTTTGCGACGCCCAGCTCCCACGGGAACATTCCTCATGGTACCGCCTGCAGTCCAGTATCTTTGACAGGCTTTGCAGAAATGCCGCGGTTGATTGATGTTGTAATTATTGTAGTAACAAAACTTAGTGTCCATGCTCTTGCAGCGGGGGCATGGAAGTATCTTGTCAGGCTTCTTCAGGGTTTTCTCTTGCAAGTTGGTTGTGTCACTCTGTTCTTTCTCAGTCTTGGCAGTTTTTGATTTTGCACTTTCTTCATCTATAGAGGGTGTCTTTGGGTTCACATTAGAATCTGCTAAAATTTCCACACTTGTTGAGTCTTCAGTTTTTGGAGGTGGACCATCATCTTGTTCTATGCTCTCAGTGGCTTCTATTGATGATGGATCCTGAAAATTTCACAAATATGCTTTAGGAACAAGCACTGCAAAATAAACTTCATACAAGATGGGAGCAATCAGTGTGATAACACCTACAACCAAAAACAAGCAACCAGAAATAAGTATTATAAATTTATGTGTTTACAAGGAGTATTCTTCATTTCTTCAGTGGAAAGTGATTTTTTCCCTCTCTTTTTTTAGTTTGGTTGTGCTATAGTTTCATTGACACCATCAAAGCTATTGAAACTTCTAGAAAATGAGAGAACCTGATCACTCTGTTACATGAAATCAAAGAAATCTTAGAAAATTATTACCACAAAGACTAGAAAATTAAAAATAAGAAAAACAACAGACTTATAAAATCAACAGGAAACGAACAATTCAAAGGAAACAGATAATTAGAGCTCATAGCTAAAGAGTTCTCTGGCTCTGAAAGTGGCTGGCTAACAAGGGAAAAATCAAGAAGGATTGACAGTTTCACAAGTTTTGATGGACATACAAGCTTAAATATGGAAAAAGGAAAATTTAATTGGCTAGTGGCACATGTAAATTGAACTTAATTAACCAAAAAATAAAGAATAGTATAACTAATTGATTTTATAATTTCCAAAAGCTGGTCTGAAGTTCATTGATTTGACAATTATTTCATTTGGTAACAAAATTGAAGGAAAAAAATATAATTTACAAAACGAATTGAAGGAAACAAATATGATTTTCTAGTTCTCATATGACCAAAAAAAGTTTCAAAATTTGCACTTTCTTTTCCTTCCAGACACTAAAAGTTAGATTATCCCCGTCCAAATTAAGATCAAAAAAATCAAACAAAAACAGAAGGTAATTAATCTCCAAAGTCAACCAGAAAAAGTAATATCCCAAAACCTTAAATAACACCTAAAAAGAAAAAAGGAAAAACCAGAAAGCTTGTCAATACTCATAAGCACCAAATGTAAAGTGACACAAGAAAAAAATGAAAATTTAAGCTTAACCCATCAAAGCTCTCAGCATTTGAACAAAAGGGTCATCCTCAAATTTCCAAATAAAGAAATTCCACAAGACATCTCTCAGATTCTCACAGTCTCGCTCAGTGTACAAACTGTACCTCCTCTGCCTCTTCTTCTGGTTCTTCTTCTTCTAGTACTTCTACTTCTTTCTCATCAGGCTGAGCAAAGTCAAAGTCCTCGACGTCGGCCCGCAGGGGTATCTTCTTCCCGAAGAGCTTGATGGCAGGGTCCTTACTTTCGTGCATTTTCTCGGCAGCCAAATAGTGTTAAAAAACGCGCGAGTATTGTTGGAGGTTTTTTGGTGGTGTCTCGGTTGGCATTGGGCGTAGTACGCCGTCTGCGATTTTCATCCGTTTAAAAGTAGAGGTTGATGCCACGTCAGCGCATGGGTTTGATTCTCAGCCACAAGTTCTTGTGGCCTCCAGATTTTCCTTGTCAATTTTCTTTTGGATTCCCTATTTCCCTCTCAGCTCTGCGGCACGGAAATTCGGTGCTACCCTGTAATATATATGTCATAGTTTCGAATACTCTAAAAGGGTTTGGCTGCGCCTGCCGACGTGTTACACATTTGGCTTTGTGTTAGATTTAAGGGCTAATTATAAATAAATTAATAAAAAATTTTATAATTATATTTTAATTAATATATTTTTTATAATTTTATTTTAGTCACTATTGATCAAAAAAAAAAAAAAGATAAATTACAATAAATTAATAAACATATATTATTATTCATATTTAAATTTGTATTAGATTTATGTTCAACTGTTACGCAACAAAATGGTTTAAGGTTTATCTCTCGAATTTTGCCTAGAGCCTAAGTCATAAGCTTCAGAATCCTAAAACCTTAAACCTCATTTATATAATCTACACCTCTTTTCTATACCCTAAACTAAATTAAAGGTAACGTCATAATTTTACGCCCATAAATAATGAAAAAAAATGATGAGCAAATTGGTATTTTTTAATGCACAAAAATACACGAAATCATCAAGTAGATTGAGTTTCGCAACTAAAATAAAATATGATTTCAAAACTCATTTACCTTTATGAGAAAGGAAAATTTACACTGACCATTATGTAATATTTTACATTTATAATAAGCTTGAAATTTCTCTATTGTTTAACACTTTTTCTTTTTAAGGAAGATCATTCATTTAATTGCTCAAGCCGGTTGGCAAATGAGATAATAAATTTGGGTCTTCATATAATCATATATTTAGGACTCTAAATTCTATAAACTATTATATGTTATGAAAAAAATTTTAGAGTGGCAAAAAAATGATGATATTTTTGGTACTTAGAAAAAAAAAATATAATTACATAAATATATGAAAAGGGTAAAATGCTCTATTTTTATAGTTCACCTCAGATTCGGAAAATTTCATAACCAACCCTATGAAGCATATACAGAATCAAATGCTTTTTGGATTCTTTTTCTTGATGTAGCTGGGCATCTTAGGTTTGAACCATCAATTTTACTTGTAAAGTAAATGATCGCACGTACATATGGTCCAACCAGTTGGGAGAGAATCAATTGAGAAAAACAAATATATATATATATATATATATATAGAATTGATAACTTTTAGAAATGTGACATTTTAATTGCCATATGATATGCATGTCCTATAATATAAAAGATATGTTTGATAGCTTTTGGTTAACATGTTAACTATCTTTTAATGTAGGTATGTATATGTCTCTTTTATAGATCGAAGTGTGTAGCTAGTATTCAAATAGATAAATAAAAGTTATGCTCCAAATCACCATTATGGACCTGCATACAACAAAGAAAATCACTATTTTGGCCAAATTATTATTCCTTTGTTTTTGCTTCCTCTTAAAAAAAAATTATATATGTTCAACATTTAGCAAAAGACGACTAAACAATAGTCTTTGAGTAAAGGTTCTTTAAAACACAATTTGTAAGACAAAGTTGTTCATAGTAATCTCTGTTTGTTAGATAATTTTATATATTTTTGTTTTCTGATTATTGATTAGGATCGTCGGTGAAATCATATTTGGCTAATATATATGTCAGACTGTATGCCTCAAGAAAAGAAATTATTCCTATATATTGACTTCTTTATAATCATGCACATCACAATTGAAAAGCTTGTCTCTCAGTCAAGGTATTGAAAAATTATAATTAAAATAAGAATAAATTAGTGTAGGATGCATGACAAGCATCCTACTTAATCTCTAGTATACTTATTATTAAAATGTAACAATAAAGTAACATTTGTAACATTTAAGTCACTTAGCTTATTTCGTTTTTATTTTTTGGTTTAGTTTTCTTCTCTCAAATTCTTTTAGTTTTTTTGGTATATAAAACTTATATTTGTTCAAAGTGTAGTGAAAATATGTATGCAGTAATAGTTTTAGTTTTCTGACGCAATTTCAATTTATAATTTTAATTTGGCACTTGCTAAAGCTATTTGGGGTGCGTTGGACTTGTGTTAATTTCAGTTTTTAATTTTGGGTTGGTTGGACTTGTGTTAGTTTCAGTTTTTATTTTGAGTGGATTGAGCTTGTGTTAGTTTTAGATTTTACTTTGGGTAAGTTGGGGTTGATCTCCTAGAAAGTTACCTGCAACTTAAATTTTTGTGTTAAGGTAATTTTGATTGAGTTTTTAATTTGTCAGTACCTTAAAATTACTCTTAAAATAAACAATAATAATACACTTACCACATTTTTATATCACAATTTCATACCATCTTACATGACATTCATACATTGGATACTACAAATTAAAAAATAAAACCTAAAAAAAAAAAAGGAAATACCCTTCCAAGGATATAAATGTGGGAAAAAAATGTAGGACAACTAGCATTATTGTAAAATAAAATAAGAACCACCCCATGAAAACGAAAGAAATAAAACATATACTTCGCATATACTAGTATTGTGCCACGTAATTTTTCAAAGCAAAATATAATTAGGAGCTTTAAATTGGGTAAACATAAGATTCTTATTCAGTAGTGCTAGATATACCACATTTTTATACCATAATTTCATACCACCTTATGTGGCAACTTACATGGCATTCATACATTGGATACTAAAAAATAAAAATAAAAACCCAAAAAGAAAAAGAAAAACTCTGTCCAATAAAGTAATGACACGTGTGATGGTATAAGAATGTGGTATAAGAAATGTGGTAAGTATAGCATTCATTCTTATTTTGAGCAAATTTATGCTTTAGAATTTAGATTATCATGCAAAAAAAAAAAACACTTCAGACTTCAGAGGGATTAAAATAACACTTGTTGCCACATCACCTGCACAATTTTTTAAATCGGGTCCACCTCTAAAAGCTCAAGAGTTTTTTTTTTTCTTGAATCCAAAAGCTCAAAGTTGAAGAGCTTGCTAAGTTTCTACCCGTAGATATCCAACACGTGTAGACCATCCACAATTTCTATATTTCACGACTCTTTTTTGTCTTAGTAAGCAAGCTCTCATAGGGTGACACGAGTCCCATTTACTGTAGGCTTTTAATATAAAACAAGTACGATTTGATTAACTAACCAAAAAACAAATATGATTTGGAAGACTATACATGTAGGGATAAAAAGCTCCCAGCATATCTTCTATCTTTCGGTCATAATTATTATAAAGGCCAAAATTCATGTTGTTTTTTTTAATTAGCTTAATTAGTTTAATCATATACTTTAGCTATGATTTAAAACATTCATTAAACAAGTCGAAGTTGGATGTAACATCTTTCTTAAGAAAAATGTTAAAGGCTGGTGGGCGGTTACTAATGTTGTAAACATGTTCTTAAATTAAATTAGGATTGTGCAGTCAAGCCGCATTTTGATTTGGACAGGATTAAGAAATTAGATTAGGATGGAATTTTGAAAAGAAATTTCCTAATTATAGTCAAGTAAGTTGCTTTGAAATGCCAGCATGATTTTTATTTTTATTTGCTTATCAGGGTGATGGTGGGCCGGGCCTTTTCAATACCATTGAAAATGATATGTAACATGGGCTTTGACGAGGTATGTAGCCCATGAACCCTTTGCCAGAGGACACAGTGACATTCATTTGGGTTTCTAACTAATTTAAGGTTTGGAAAGCCCAAGTTTAAGTATAGAAAAGTTGCTGTTAGGCTGGCCCATTAATGCCCTAGTTTATGGGTAACAGACTCGTGGTCGGTCTGAGGTCTGGCCCAAAATAGAAAACATGGAAAAGACTCATCGCTCATGGTAGGAGTGTGCCAGCTAAGAATTAAAACCAGTAACATCTTTAATTAATTTGATGATATTCCACGTATAATATGTGTATATGGGGATCTATAAGAGTATTGCTAGAGATTTTAATTTGTGTACTAAATTTAGATCCTAAATAAAATTTCGTAATGTTTTATTAAATTATATATAAGTTTGCTCCAATATTCTTTTATCATACGGTTTGACATATTATGTACGGTACATTGTTAAGCTGTAAGTTAAGAATTCGCATCCTAACATAATTGACTCTAATCAATAGTCTTGATTTCACTATATGGCAACATACCATGTAAAGCAGTCTAGTAACATACAATACTTGTATTATCAGAATGTGAATTGAGGTCACAGATTCAGTCTGACAAATAATTCAGATTTAAACATCTTATATTATATAAATATTTATATGCCCTAATTTATATCACCACAGCTTCAAACCTCCTTACCTGTATAACAATCATAGTGGCAGTAACACTCTTGGCTTGGCCAGACTTTGTATGAGGATTATCATCATCAATTCTGTTAAAATAAAATCATAGTGGCAGTAACAGAACCTTTTGAGTATACATTATACATACATGTACACATGTGACCTTCACAACGTGTTTGTGTGTGTGTGCAGCCAGCATAAAAACGAAATTGTGCAGTGTGCAATAAATTGCTGATATGTTATGAAGAGATTGACTAAAATGGGTGCGATCATACCATATATACCAGTATCAATGGATTGGATCACATTCACACCAGAAAGGGTTGACTAAAGTTTCAGTAAAAGCACCATCATTCAAGCATGGAAAGTAGCAGAAAGTATGGTAGTGGATCCCAAAATGAGCTTGGATCGACTTGTACACTGCCTTTTCTGCTTTAACTTTCTCTACTTTCTCAACCATTTCGGATATTTAGGCTTTTAGCTTCACATTGTAATTTGTTATTAATCAATTTACCTTTTTCGAATTGTCTATTACATCAAGTTTGTTGCTTCATTGTCAATACTACTTTTACAATCATATAAGTGCAATGACCCACCAAACCAATGAGCAATGCAAATTGGTGATTAGAAAGTCAAACAACTCATCTAAAAAGCAAGACAGATTGATCTTAATATGTATATTTCTCTGAATGGGAATGCTTAAAAAACAATCACTCAGAATTGAGAAAGATGTAGGGAAATTTCATGGGCAAGATGGTTATGGTCAACCAAACTTTTGCTTTTATTAGCACCAAAATATTTGCTGGCCATATTATATTGTCACTGTGCCAGTTCTTGGAAACTTCAGACATTGAAAACCTTGTATAAATTGGGTAACTTAAGTTGGACAGTAAAAACCCAAGGATGTATATAACCCATACACAATCTTTTAATCTTGTCTAAGACAACATAAAAATATGATGTCAAACCTTGATGACTCTACTTTAAGTAGACAGCATTTAGTGGCCCAGAAAACCCATCTATGTTCTGCAGGACACTTTTTTAATTATCTACCAAGACACTTATTTTCTACACATAATATTCAACCAAGTAATACATGTATTGCAAAACTGCTTCCACATTTGGTGGCTATTGTTTGTTTTGACTACTCCCCAGTTGATATGCCACTGAAATTGAATCACAGAAACATATGTAAGTGGCATGCCTTGCCTTTACTTTTAGTGAGTTTCTTTGCAATTCATTGAATAACTTTGAGCTCCAATGATGATTCCCACTAGAACCCTTAACCTAAGTTAGTGCATGAGCTCAAGTTTTGCACAACATCATTCATTCTTGTGTCACCCTCCACTTGCATTAGTGTGCTCCCTCTTTTTTTCTCACTACATTCACTTTAATATTATTTTCATGATACCCCCACTTACCAATTGCCCCTGAAACTTCTCTCTGTCTTTTGGTTTCCACATTCTCATCTATGGTTCACACTGTTGCAGCTATATGCAGATTTCAAAGGTTGGAAACGCGTACGGCCCCCACAAAAACCTTGTGTTCTTAATTTCTTTCTTTCTTTCACCTTTTTGACTTTAAACAATATGATTGCTTTTCCCAACAACACACACAAGGTCCTTCAAATCTTTATTGTTGGGGATATATAAATTGAGTCCTGGCTTTATGAGAGTTAACACTCATAGAGGTTGTCCCTCAGAAGACTACTGCTGCAGAAATGGCAAGCAATCTCCTCCATCTACTCGTAATTTTGTTGGGGTTTTCTCACCTTATCTGCTTGAATGCAGTCCCAGTTACAAGTAAGACTTAACCTTCAATTCTACTTCTTCTTCTTCTTCTACTACGTACTTCTCGTTCTTCTTCTGACATGTTCTTTGTGCATGCAGGAATTGGAAGCCTAAAGCATGAGCCTCAAGTTCATCAAATTGCAGAAAATAACAAACTGGTAATACTTTCTCATAGTTGTTCTGTATGATGATCAGGCTTTGTTGCATTCAAGTGACTAATGCATTAATTTCATTTCCATGTTTTAACACAGGTAACCACAGAGAAGACCTTTTATGAACAAACCATTAGTGAAAGAATGGATGTGGAGCTTCATGACTACCCGGGATCAGGAGCCAACAACCGCCACACACCAAAGCCGCAGTTTGGGAGATGTGTTGATTGCTAGTTTGCTCTTGGTGTTGATTTAGAGTTTACAATATAATGTCATATATGGACTATTGTAAACAAGATTTTTTTTCTGGACCACTCATTTAAGTTTAGTATTGGGGCTTAATATTAAAGGAGAGTAGGACTGTAGGAGTAGATGCATTAGGTGAAATTTGGATTTATGCATAGATATATATGTATCATGATTAATTATGTGAAAGAGTATTAACTTTGAGTATAGATATCGGTAAGATGAAATGATCTAGTTGATGATCTAGTTATCTATTTGTGTAAACATATTGCTCAAGCATTATTTCTGATTATATGGGTTTTCAATCCCCTGCATCATGCTTATGTAATTCAGCAATTGCTTAGTGATGAGCAAAAAAAGTGGCCTTGGACCACCAAGGCTTTTGCCTTTTGCCCCTAAGGCCGAAAAAGAAGAATGGAAATTAGAAAAAGTTAGAGAATGCTTTTTCCACAGGTTGGTATTGGACAACCAAGTTCTTAAACTGTCCATACAAATATACAATTAACAAATGCAATCGCTTTAAATAAGCGTATTGGTAGGTAAACAACCAAAACCCTTCTCTAAATATCTCGAAGCACTTGTACATGTGCTTTGTGTTCAGTGGATCTACTAAGTGGATTGTTTTGTGACATCCACTTTACCACTTAATTTCCAAAATATAATATTCTTCACTATGGCTGCTCCGGGCACAAAGTTAGTCTGACTTTGGATCTTGGTGCAATAAACTAGGCATAACTATGCAGATCAGCAAAAGACGTGTAATTAAATACTAATCCATGCAAATTAAAATATAAGGATATATAGAAGAAGGCAGCTAGTAATCTTCTGAGAAATTGGATGATGATTTGGACAGCATAGTTATATTCATGGTGCATGACAATTACGTTTGAGTTCAACACTTCATGGCCATTGATGCTAAAATAGACTGTATAGACTGTAGACAATTGGAAACTTACATAGGCAAAATCTTGAACAATTACAAACATATATATTTGAGTTCGCAAACCGTAATGATATTTGTATATGAAAAAGCTATTTAATGATCACCAAGGAATTGGTTTATGAAGCAGAAGCAGACACTGCTAGCTTGATCGTATTCTTTATTCCTCTGGTGATGGAGCAATGGCAGGTGCTGCAGAAGGACCATTTGCATGATCGACACGAGTGAAACCAAATTTCTTGATGAGCTCATTAGCAATTAACTGGTTAGCACTATCTGATGGATGATACTCATCCCAGAACAAATATTTGCTTCTATCTGTGCACAATGTTGATGCAGGGATACATGTCAGAGCTGGTCGAATTTTCCCAAATGAGCAGCATGGTGAGTCCGAGTTACTGAAGCCTATCAAGGTTGAATTTGAATGCAATCACGAAGCAGAAAAATGAGAAATATATATAAAGAATCGATAGAGAAACGAGTCTATATAGCATGCCAATTTAGGCATAAAATCTTGAAAGGACAAAAGGGTATGCATCAATCCAGATAAAAGTGGTGAAGAGCACAATAACTTACCATAATTGTTTGGATTGCTTATCACATCATTGACAACATCATAAGCATCACCAAATCTATAGGTTGAGTTGGGAAGTTTGCTGGACAAATCTTCCATTAGCTTGCTTCCAGCTTTGTTGAAGCTGAGAGCTAGTTTGTTTGCTCTATCTTGGCAATCCCCAGATGTACTTAGCACCCTTTGGAGTGGTATACAACCCATTGGCCCGAGTCCAAACACCATCAGCTGCCGTGCTCCTAAGCTGTGCAATAGCTACTCAAAAGCACACCCAAGTCAGGAATGTTATTATCAATGACTAGATATTAAGAAACTTTGATGATCAATTAGTATAAAGGTCACAACCTTAAGTTGTCTTCTTAAGGTTTCCATTATGTAGTCGACGAAAGTTTGATCATTGTAATTCCATGAATCACTGTAAACTGGCATCAAGTAATTGTTAATGAAGTCATTGCTGCCTAAAGCGACAACATAATGAGCTTCTTGGAAGAACTTCTCTGCTGCCTCTTTGCCAATTTTGCTTTTTATCAGTGTATGTGTCCCTTGAAACAGCTCAATCTGTTTATACAGTGAAAACCTTTGAATCTGCAAGACGTTATATGAAAATTTCATCAATCTTAGAGCTAGTTTATGTGTTTTGTTACATTTAAACAAAAGTTTACAAATAATACTCTATATATATATATATATATGGCAGTTTAAGGTTGCAACTTACAAATAATCCACCAGTTTCATTCAAGATGCCTCCACCACCAGAGGCATAGTTTACTCCATTTTGCAGTATTACATCTTCAGTTAAGGATGGGTCTAGAAAGGCAGGTGGCCTTGGGAGGCCCATATTATCACCTAAATACACAAACAAATTAAAAGGCAACAAATTAAAGCATATTAAGTTGATGGGTTGGTCCAAAAAATTGCACTGCATGAAATGAACATATATGTATATATATATATATATATATATTATCTATGTTACCTATTATATCAGCAACTGTACGGCCATTAGAGAACCTCCCATTGGGCAGTCCATTGCCAAAGTCAATACCATACCAGGGCAGGCTTGCTTGGGCGAGGCTCTTGCTCAAGTACATGTTGTTTCCCACATCAGAGAGGGAGTCACCAAATATAAACTGCACCATTTTGCAATTGTGACCATTGATGAGGATGGCAAAGAGGGTCACAGCCATTATTGCTACAACCACAGTGAACTTCATTGTTGTTTAGGTCTTGCAGAGTTCAATTTACCGAGAGTTGAAGATTTGGGTTGGGTTTTACATGTTGTCGAAGGGCTTATAAGTAGAGGGTACTGTGGAATTGAGATTTCGTGCAAAATATGAGTTAGGGAAAGTTTGGGACAAGGAGGACTAACATGTTTTTGGATATGGGAAAAACAGAGAGGGTAGCTTGTTTGATAAACAAACTGTTACTGAGTCGTACCTAATGCAACTACCATGGCTTTGTTTTTGTTACAACCTACAACAACGGTATGAGTCCGAAAGTCCCATGTATTATAATAGGAAAATGGTTATATTGGAACATTTTCATGATATGGCAAAGGGAATTGCGATTCTTGTAAAGACGCGTGGGTTAAGATTTTGCTGGTGTGGAATGTCAAGGAATTATGGGTTCACCTACCTTATGATTACTTGAACTCATTTTATTAACATTAATGGGGCTTCTCTTTCAACATGTTGGGCAAACCATACATACACATGCGTCTCTACTACGTACTTTTTGAAGTTGAGCAATCTGTTTTTTCAAGAAATGAAGTTGAGCACGCTCACAATCTCCCTTTTGGGCCTAATTGCCTTCTCAAAATATATCAAATTTGAACACAACAGGTTTGTACTACTACGTAATAAGAACAACTTTAAATAAGCATTCTTTTATGTGAAACAAGATAGGCTGACCATTTAAATTGAGTTTCTCCATGATTTATTTTATGTATGTGCCAAATTGCCAACCCATCTAATAATTATGATAAATTATAAAAGAGCCTCTTTTTGTGCTTTTGAAACTCTTCATTATGTTTTATTTGAATAGAATGTAGTGGGTATGTGGGGTTGGGAAAGCAAAAAAGGGGTTCTCTTAAGAGTTGTTTTTATTTTTTGGCCAATAGGGTTCTCTTAAGAGTTAAAGACTCGTAAAAAGAATGAAGAATGTCATAATAATTAGGCCGAAGACCATGTCATACTAGGTGAGACTTAAGGCCCACATGAATTGGGGCTGGAGCCCATTTTGTGCCCCCAACTCGGATACTCCGACGCAGTCCGGCCCATTTTGTATTCGTAATTTCGTACCACACTCTGCGCGCCATGTTCTGACTGCCCAATGGGGTTATCTATCACATGAGGTGGGACCTGCTTGCCTGCCCATTTTTATCTCAGTCAAAAAAGTTTACGTACTCTTGACCAAAAAGAAAAAGGTTCATGTACTTAAAAACCAGTACTGGTTACGTGGCAAAGCACCATTGGTTGCATGTACCATACGTGGACAACCCCACACCAGAATCAAACGCATCCAGTAAAAAACTACACAACGTGGCATGATATCAGCCACTCAAAACTCAGAGTCAGACAAAAAGTAAATCATTGAACCCGAAAACCAACCTGAAAATCCATCCCATTATCCACGTAAAATCCTGGCCCTTCATTCTCCAAATCCGACGGCCACTGACCCCCTCATATCCCAAACCATATCCACCAAAACCATAAAAATAAAAAAAATTCACGCACTCTGCCACTCTAACACTCTGTGCTCCACTCAGCCAAAGCTCCTCTGCTCCATCTCCGACCAAAAATGGCCTCCATTGCCGTCAAGTCCTTCATCGGACTCCGCCAAACCTCACAGGAAACCCCCCATTTCACCGTCCACGCAAAACCCATCTCAAACCCTTCAACCCACCACAGACGTCTCCACGTCGTCGCAGGAAAAACCAGCCCCAAAGTCTCCGGCCGGAACCTCCGGGTGGCTGTGATCGGTGGCGGACCCGCCGGTGGCGCCGCCGCAGAGACGCTCGCCAAAGGCGGCGTGGAGACGTTTCTCATAGAGCGGAAGATGGACAACTGCAAACCCTGCGGCGGAGCCATCCCGCTGTGCATGGTCGGCGAGTTTGACCTGCCGCTCGACATCATTGACCGGCGGGTCACCAAGATGAAGATGATCTCGCCGTCGAACGTCGCCGTCGACATCGGGCAGACGCTGAAGCCGCACGAGTACATCGGGATGGTGCGGCGGGAGGTGCTGGACGCGTACCTGAGGAACCGTGCCAGTGAAAACGGGGCGAATGTGATAAACGGGTTATTTCTGAAAATGGATAGTCCGGCTCCGGGAGACGGGAACGCGCCGTACGTTTTGCATTACACAGAGTATGATGGGAAGGCTGGTGGGGTTGGTGTGAAGAAGAGTTTGGAGGTTGATGCTGTGATTGGTGCTGATGGGGCTAATTCCAGAGTTGCTAAGTCTATCGGTGCTGGTGATTATGAGTATGCTATTGCCTTTCAGGTATTATCAACTTACACATTGTTTCAAATTAAGGAAAGGGTTTGTGATTTGTGAGCTTTGCATGTAGAAATTGCTGTTTAATTATGCAAAGTTTAGAAAGAAAGTAAGTTTAGTGACTAAATTTGCAATCAGATGGGTGCTTTGTTAATGAACTAGATATGTTACATTTGCTATAATTGTTTGAATGTAAGACCATGGTTTTGAATAAGTTACTGAATGATAACCCAACTCTAAGTTTTGTTTGTTCAATTAGTTTTAATCAAAGGCAAGCCAATATATGTTAATTCCAATGTGCATTGCTGAAAGTTTGATAGTTGCTACTCCCAAGTGTTCAATTAGTCCACAGTTGCCACAGTTGATTTATTCTTATTGAATTTTTGGTTACTGTGTTTTCAGGAGAGAATCAAAATCCCTGATGACAAAATGGTGTACTATGAGAACCTTGCGGAGATGTATGTTGGGGATGATGTCTCGCCGGACTTTTACGGGTGGGTGTTCCCAAAATGTGACCATGTAGCAGTTGGTACTGGCACTGTGACTCACAAAGGAGACATCAAGAAGTTCCAACTAGCAACAAGAAACAGAGCCAAGGACAAGATATTAGGCGGCAAGATTCTACGAGTGGAGGCACATCCAATCCCTGAACACCCCCGTCCACGAAGGCTATCCGGGAGAGTAGCACTGGTCGGTGATGCAGCTGGGTATGTTACAAAATGCTCAGGTGAAGGTATCTATTTTGCAGCGAAGAGTGGTAGGATGTGTGCAGAGGCGATAGTTGAGGGGTCAGAGAATGGGAAGAGGATGGTGGATGAAGGGGACTTGAGGAAGTACTTGGAGAAGTGGGACAAGACTTATTGGCCTACTTATAAGGTGTTGGATGTGTTGCAGAAGGTGTTCTACAGGTCGAATCCGGCGAGGGAGGCCTTCGTGGAGATGTGCGCGGATGAGTATGTGCAGAAGATGACCTTTGATAGCTATTTGTATAAGAGGGTGGTGCCTGGGAATCCTTGGGAGGATTTGAAGTTGGCTGTGAATACCATTGGGAGCTTGGTAAGGGCTAATGCACTTAAAAGGGAGATGGAAAAAATTAGCGCTTGAGAGAAGCTTTGTTAGTTGTCTAATTTTTCTTTTTTCCTTTTCTTCTGTATTGAGTACAATGATCTCTTTGGAACCAAAATTTCATATTTGATTGCCATGACAATGTGTAGTTATGATGTATGTGAATAAATTAGTTCATTTAGTAGAGGATGGATGCCAGATTGTATTTGATTTGTTGCTTGAGATATTTGCTCCACTTTTACCAAAGCCAAGAGAAAGTAAAAAAGTTGAAAATGTTTGTAGAAGAAATAGAGATCTTCACATATCTTCTCAATGCTTGTATCTTGAGAAAACCAAGCAGCCAAAATCCTCTGGTATAGCAAAAGGTATGGGTGGAGTGGCCATATATATGTGCTTTTTGGCCTAAGTTGATTGCGGATTTGTGCATTAATTCACACTTATTCCACTTGATTTTGTTAGTATCAAGTACAAGAAAGGTGTGTGTATAAGGATGGTTAAAGTCTTAAAGATAGGCATGAGATTCCAACTAAGATGGTAAATCCTTTCAATCCCCAGAGTTATAAGCCTGACATACCACTAAAGTATTCATTGGTGTACAAGTAAAAAGAAATTAAATTTTGTTGTATTAAAAAGAAATGTCATTCAATTACCTTCTCTTTGGTCTTTTCTTTTTGAGCAAGGGATGTGAGATTAGATTAATCGTAGCCGTTAAAAGGGAATAGAGATTCGTGTTAGGAGGAAAGGAACAAAATTGGTAGATTTGGAGCATCGGGTATAAAGAGAGGGTTGGTGGTGAGAAAACGGGCGTGGATTCGTCCGAGGCCCATAGGCGGAGTCTCACACAAACCCAAGAAGTCCAAAACCCAACACTCCCTCTTTTATATTCTTCTCGATTCCCCTTCCTCTCCATCTTCGTCTCTGAGAGCTCTCTGCGACTCGGCGTCAAGATCTTCAATTCAAGGTTAGCCTCCTCACTCTCTCGCACTTTCTCTAATCTTCCAATTCCATGTCATTTCATTTCTGTTTCCGAGATATTATCATTTTCTTTTTGCTTATTTCAATCGAAAAATCCTTAACTTTCATGGATCTGTGAGTTGTGGTTTCGGATCTGTTGCGAAACTTAAAAATGCATCGAAATCTTGTAGTTTTTGTTTGAAATTCTTTTAATTTTTGTGTGCATAGTCACGAATTGTGTTGTTTTAATTAAGATGGGAAAATCTTTGTTTGTTTGGTTGTGTTTTTGAAATTTGAATGGAATTTTTGGTGTCACAGAGAGTGTGAGATGGCAGCGACATCTGCAGCTACCTTTTCCATCGGAACCAACTGTTCCCTTGGCCACAAAGCAGCCTCATTTCCACAATCAAAGCCATGTGCTTTGAGGTTCAACTCCCAAAACCCTCTAAAGGGTTTCAGTGGCCTCAAGGCAATCCCATCTGTCACTTGTGAATCCGAGTCTTCCTTCTTGGGCAAGGAAGCCACTGCATCTCTTCGAGCTTCTTTTGCTCTAAAAGCCCACAAGGAAGCCCAGGTGGTTCAGCATCAAATGCAGCCCCAGGCCTCTTACAAAGTAGCTGTTCTTGGAGCTGCTGGGGGGATAGGCCAGCCCTTGGCTCTTCTGATCAAGATGTCCCCGTTGGTCTCTGCCCTTCATCTTTATGATATAGCAAATGTAAAGGGTGTTGCTGCTGATCTCAGTCACTGCAACACTCCCTCTCAGGTTCTTGATTTCACGGGAGCTTCTGAATTGCCCCTTTCGTTGAAAGGTGTGGATGTGGTTGTCATTCCCGCCGGAGTTCCAAGAAAGCCTGGCATGACCCGTGATGACCTCTTTAACATCAATGCCAACATTGTGAGGACCTTGGTTGAGGCCGTTGCTGATAACTGTCCTGATGCCTTCATCCATATTATCAGTAATCCGGTAAACTCCACGGTGCCAATTGCGGCTGAGGTTTTGAAGAAGAAGGGTGTTTATAACCCAAAGAAGCTCTTTGGTGTTACTACCTTGGATGTTGTGAGGGCAAACACATTTGTTGCTCAGAAGAAGAATCTGAAACTCATTGATGTTGATGTACCAGTGGTCGGGGGACATGCTGGGATAACTATACTGCCCCTGCTATCAAAGGCAAAGCCCTCAGTCAGCCTCACTGATGAAGAAATTCAAGAGCTAACCATTCGGATTCAAAATGCTGGAACAGAAGTTGTGGAGGCGAAGGCAGGTGCTGGGTCTGCGACATTGTCCATGGCATATGCAGCTGCTAGATTTGTTGAATCGTCTCTCCGTGCACTGGATGGAGATGGGGATGTCTACGAGTGCTCCTATGTGGAGTCAGATCTGACTGAGCTTCCATTCTTTGCATCAAGGGTTAAGCTTGGAAGGAAGGGAGTTGAAGCTTTGATACCCTCTGACCTCCAAGGTTTGACAGAGTATGAGCAAAAGGCTCTGGAAGCGCTTAAGCCAGAACTGAAAGCCAGCATCGAGAAGGGTATTGCATTTGCCAACAAGCAAACAGTGACTGCTTAGGTTTCTAGTATCCGAATCCCCTAGCTCATTCTAATGGATGCTTTACAGAGGGGTATACAGAAATCTGGTTATTTTTTGTGCGGATTAGCATTGCAACATTACTTTCATTTTTGTAGAATGAAGTTTATATCATTTCATATTTCTATGTTGAAGCACTTTTGGGAAGAAAGCTTCTGTTGTTGTAGATTGAAGAATGTAATCTCCTCTTGGGGGACGTGTAGTGACAGTTTTGAAATAACTTGGCTGGTAAATTATTAGTTTTTGGGAGTATCATGTTATCTCTCTCTGTCCTGTAGACTTGGGTAAGTTTGTGATGCAGCAAATAAGTGCAAAGAATTTGAATTCGTACTTTCATGCCAGTATATTTTTACTTGCAATAAAATCAGAACCAGGTAGCCTTGGAAGGTATTTGTGATTTTGCTCCCTGTCGGATCTATGTCTAGTTGTCTTACATTAGTTAAATTTTTTTTTTTTTTTTTTTATGGGGATGTCTACCATAGTTGCGATGTGCTGCTATAGCCTTTTCTTAATATTTATTAGGAAAATGCTTGGGTCCTCATGTTTGAGGACCAACTTTGTTCTCATGGCCAATTAAATGAGCTTCACCATGAGAGAGAAAAGGTTGTTGAGATAATGAATTCCATGATAGATTCATTTGATTGGTTACGAGGAAAGGTTAATCCTCAAATATGAGGACTCAAGCATCGCTCTATTTATTATATCGATCGTCCAGGAAAAACACAAATCATGTTGGTAAAACTATTGGCATTACTTATGGAGGTTTCAAAAACTAAGCAAAATAAAATGTAATAGTTGAAATTGGGTTGTATTAATTGAAAAAAAATACTTTAGATGGACTATGTTGAACCAATGACTATCAAATCTAGTAGTTTAGTTTGAGATTTCCTGAGTTGTGAGCAAATTCTGTCCACCCTTCAAAATATAAAATAAAAGAAGCTAGTTGAAATTGGCTTGTGCATTATATGATGAAATCCTCAGGATATTTGCATTAATTGATGAAAATCCTCAGGATAGATTTTGTTGTAACTGAACCAATGGCTAGCCAATCTAGTTGTAATTGAGATTTTTATGGGCTCTGAACAAAATCTGTCCAAATCTGATTATATGCACCTGCCTTTTAATAGTGTAATTATTATGGTTAAGAAAGTGAGACCTATAAAAGGTGTCCTACTTTAGAAGTATAGTAGTTTCATAAGGTGTACTTCAGAATTGGAGAGTTGATCGACTATTAAGCAATTTTGAGGATGAATCAGTTGAAGGGTGTCTGTGCAGTGTTGATGCTGAGTCTGTTGATGACTAGATATGCAATCGCAGATGATGCCTGTTTCGAACAATGCATCAACGCTTGCAATTCGCTACCTATGCCATGCCTCAACACATGTGTGGGGAAGTGTCCTCATGATCCTGTAGCTCAAAAAGTTATGGATCCTCGTTACCACTGCATGCTTGGCTGCTCACTAGACCAGTGTGCCCAATACACCAATGGTACCTCCTCTCCTTTCTCTCTATCCTTCTTAATTTAACTCTCTCTCTCTCTCTCTCTCTCTCTCTCTCTCTCTCTCTCTCTCTCTCTCACCTAAATATGCTCATGTTTCATCACGGCAGATACAGAGCAAATGACAAGCTGCATGCATGACTGCTCACACAAGAACTGCGACCCCACAGCTCCCACTCCTAGTACCCTGTGATAATGTATGCATCAATGTGGGTCGATCTCCATGGCATACATGATATCATTGTATTGATATAAGTTTATGGTTCAATAAAATGTTTGGGTTTAATCAATTTACTGTCTAATCTTATCATAATATTGACTTGAGGAGAGAAGCAATCTTTTCTTTCAGAATTCTCTCTATTTCACCCCACACACAGAGATTGCCACTATTGATGATAAGATACAACTTAAAAATGATTTGATTATATGGAATAGAGACTTTATTGTCTTGATGCCAAAAATAATGTATGACATATCTTGCTCTCATTAGAAGGTATGTTCATCTTGTATGGTTGTTGCCCTCCTAGTAACTACTCCACTGCTCAATCAGCCAAAGAGATTGGTGCTACAACTGCCTTCTCTTTTAACTTCACAAATAACAAATGGCAGCAGGACCATCCCATCGTGCATCTACCCTAACATTCTTCAATTTTGATTGAACATGAGCTTCCACATTTTCTCTTTCAAACTAAAACATGGCCTCCCCCTCCAAAGTATTCTTAAATCTTAATTACTGTTGGGCAGTAGTAATTACTTATAACTATCTACTACCATCCACACAACCCACAAATGTTGCTTCCATCCCAGCCTTTTCAATTGCAGAAAATGTTTCGCAGAGTCCCAGTTGCTCACATGCCGTAGATCCTGCATATCCCTACCAATAGCCATTGCAAGAGCAGCGTCCCTCTTGGAAATGATGAAACCGGGTGCGGTCTCTAATAATTAGCTTTCTGTTATAAACCCCTGAGAGAACCATCGCAAAATTGTGGCAATCAACACAAGTGCGAAGATTCTTGGCCACTCTGATTGTCGTTCCAGGTGGAGTTGCCAGGACTCCAAAAGCTATAGCTAATTTCTCGCTGTGATAAGAGAGTGCACATCCCTTATCTTCTGCCCCCAAGTTGTGCAATTCAGATGATACATCTACAACATAACCAGCAATCTTCAGCTGACTATTAATCTCATCCAGCATTTTGTAAATTTCATCCTTCCTTGGATGTGAAACATCATCCACAACAAACTCATGTACCGTTCCATTTAACTCAATTGTGCTACAACCAGGTGTAGTTTGTATTGCTTTTTCCTTCATAAACTTCCTCACTTCTGTTAGCTTCTCCCAGTTGCCAGCTGAAGAGTAAATATTCGATAACAGAACATAATCCCCTGCCTCTTGAGCCTTGAGTTCAATCAAATGACCCATCACACGTTCCCCTAGGGCATCATGTCCATGAATTCTGCAAGCCCCAAGTAAGGTCCTCCATATTGTCGAATCCGGTTTGATATCCATCGACAAAATAAGCTGATAGGCCTGATCGAGTCGACCTGCACGACCCAAAAGGTCAACCATGCACCCATAGTGATGGATATTAGGTAATACCCCAAACTCGTTGCTCATACGATCAAAGAACATCATTCCTTCATCAACCAACCCGCAATGACTTGAAGCACAAAGAACTCCTGTAAAAGTCTGATCATCAGGTAAAACACCCATTCTCTGCATCTCTCCAAATGCTTCAAGAGCTTCTCTACCATACCCATTCACTGCAAACCCAGAAATGATTGCACTCCATGAAACCACATTTTTATCCCGCATTCCCTTAAACACCCCATACGCCTTATCCAAACACCCACACCGCGAATACATCGCTATAAGAGAATTACACAGATTCGAAGCACCACTGTAACCATGTTCTTCAATGTACTTATGAACCCGCTCACCAAACTCCACCGCATTCAAGTTGGCACAAGCTTGGAGCAGAAGTAAACACGTAACATCATCGGGTTCACAGCCATGAGTTGTACTCTGCATAATATCAAACAAACCCAAAGCATCCCGGGTGCGGTTATTACGTAAACAACAAGATATGAGCACATTCCAAGCAACAGTATCTCTTTCAGGCATTTCATCAAACAGCCTACATGCTTCATCACCCTTGCCACAGATCGAATACAAGTTCACCAATGAAGTGAGCAAACGACTATCTGATTGATGCCCATCTCTTAAAATTGAAGCATGAACCTGAATTCCACCAACTAACGATGAAACTCTAATACAAGACTTGACAACGAAAGACAACGACAAAGCGTCGGCACAAAGGCCTCGGCGTCTCAAATCTTGGTACATACAAAACCCTTGTTCAGGTGAATCACTCATTGAGTAAGCTCTTATCATTGTGTTGTATTGAAAAACAGTGGGACTCGTTATTTGGGAGAAGAATTGGCGGGAATAGGTGATGTTCTTTAATGGCGAAAGTGCAATGAGGGACAAGAAGTTGAGGCAAATGGTGGGGTCCAGAACGAGAGATGTTCGGACAATGTGGGCGTGGATTTGGAGCAAATGGCTTTTTCTGGTGCATGATTTGAAGAAGGCAAGCAGGATCTCCTTTGGAGTTTGAGTTTGTGAGATGATGGGTTTGCTTTGGTTTTGTTGGTGATGGTGATATTTCGAGTTCGGTGTTGTTGGGTTTTCGATTATTAGTTCTTGTGGTTGGGGGTGTGAGGTCAGAGTGGTGGTGAATCGAGTAGAAATGTAGGTTTGGAATGTGAGATGGGAACCATGTGAGCGAAGGCGATGTGAAAGTGCAGTCATTTTTTCACTCATTTGCTTACAAACATGTGAATTATTGAGTTTAATATCAATTTTAAAGTGGACTCTTTTTAATCGAGCGAAGAATTAAATGCTCGGGTGAAGGATAATACTCTCATATAGTATAAAGTTTTACGAGTGATCTTATTTGAATTTTGAAATTTATAATATTAAATTCTTGAATTAGACATGTTTTATGGAACATTCTCTCACAATAAAGTATGTTTAATGTATTATGAAATTTATATTATTAAGAGAGAATGTCTCATAAAATATGTTATACGAAAGAATCTCTCATTCACATGAATTTTTGTATAAAACTTCGCACTACATATTGAGTGATGGACATTAAACCATATAAAATTATGAAAGAAACCATCATGTCATTTTTGCCAACTTCAAGTGGCAAATACCATCTAGTTTATGGTCATCCAGATGATTAGAACTGCTAATTATAACCATTGCAGAGCCCCATTTAAGTTTTTTTTTTTTGTCTACTGAGTAACCCATGTGTAATGAGCAGGTTCAAAACCAACTTATGAACCCAAAAAAGAAAAGAAAATCTAAAGCATTAGCCTATTAATTGTAACATATTCATGCTGGTAGATGAAAAGGAGTCAGACAAAAGCGACTTAATCTCTTCATCTTCCTCCTCTCGTGTCTGATCAAAAGAGTTGGAAGCAGCAGCCATGCTTGCATGATTTGTGATCATCAAATCAGAGGAATGCGAAGAACATTCCAACATTCCCATCATGACCTTTCTCTTCTTGTAGTTGGCCTTAAAACAAGCCTGTCTTAATCTCTTTGTATTGTCTTCAAGCTGCATATCAGGAACCTCCTCCATCACCTTCCTCTCCCTCTCCAACAACTCTATGGCACTTCGAAGCTTCTCTTCACTTTCCACCCCCTCCTTCCCCAACTCCTACATGCATATAACATAATCCACAAACACAAACACATAAATTAATACATGTAATGCCAAATCATGAACTAAAAATATATTCGAGCAAAACGAAGTAGATTTGATGCACAATATATATATATATATATATATGTATATATACCTGAATGTTTTTGATTAGGGTCTGGAGGCTGGTGAGCTTTCGATGAGGCCAACGACGAATACCCAACTCTCTACACCTTTTCTTCAAAAGGGTCAAGCCCACATTGAGTTCTTTAGCTGCCTGAGTTATTGGCATGTAGAAGTATTTGGAAATGGTTTCCCTGGACAACATTTTTGAACTGCAGGTTTCTTTAATTTTGGTGCAGGGCCTCTTATTAATTACCACCTTATTAATATCGCTCTCTTCCCCCAATTCCAAATCATTGGAGCCGTTTTCTTCTTTGTTACAAAGTAGTAAAGGAGGAGATTGTTGTTGTTGTACATGTTGCTGATGGTGATGATTAGCCTCAAGCCCAGCTGACACCAAATCGTTTAAAACTCCACAGCCATTTTCATTTACATCCAGTCCAAAGAAAATATCATCTGCAACATATAGATCGACAAATCATCAGATAAATATATATATATAGGTGTATCCTTAATCTTTTTTTAGTCTAGATATTCTCTGCTAATCGATCTTTTGGTACTGATTTTGTAACTCTTAAAATCCAAAACTATCAACAAATGAAATGATCATTTTTCAATTTTGTTCAGAAACTCATTGTCACACATTAAAAATGAAAAATTGAATTTCACAAACAATATATGTATATATATATATAGCAGACCTTGAAGTACACTTTGGATAGGTTGAATATTAATATCCACTGATGAGTATAGGGGGTCGTCATGAATCAAACAGCTCTCCATGAAAGGAACAGGACCAAGAAAGCTGTCTTGTACTGTCGGCCTTTCATATTGCCAATACCCGCTTACAAAAGGTAAATAAAAACCTTCATGTCAAGCTTTTCAACAGAATTAAGAAACAAAGAAGTTACAGAAAAACAAAAGGAATTAAAGCAAGCAAGATGATCGATGAAATACATATATATATATATATATACACACACAATTCCCTATATAGTTCTATATATAAGCACCTGAAATCAACAAAAGGAAACTGGTTTGAATAACAAAATGGGTCTTCAAGTTCATACATGGCCAGCCAATCCATAATGGAATGACTCCCCATTTTGTTTGCAGCAGTACTAACCCACGTGCAAGATGAGAGTATAGTGAGGAAGAAGAAGAGACTATTGGGGGTATATATATAGGCGCATGGATAAAACCCCCATGCATGAATATGAATGAGTGTGTCATTCATTGTTTACTGTGTGTCTATGCTTAATTATTGCTTAGTGAAAGTTACAAGATGTAGTATTAATTATATTCCTAGACACGTCATTAATTTATTAGGAGGGCTTCATGATCATTAGCCTACATGAACGTGCGCCGTCACAACTCCTATACATAAATTAATTTGATTATTCTCTATTTCGATCTTAAATTTCTTGATTCTGCTAATTCTTTCTGTTTTCTAAATTATATATAATTTAATTACTTGGCTGGATATTATTTTAGCTAGCTTGGAAGAGATGAGTCATGCATGCTTGCCAAGTGTGATTTTTTCTTCTAAGACGACCCTGAAATTGTAGGGTAGGCCTGCCCTACAAGTCTGAGTACTCAATATTGCTATTTGCTAGCAGCTAGTATAATTTGATTATACTCAATTATGTTGTGTATCTATTGGGCACTAAAAACTTGGACTTATTCATATCGATCACTTGGTCACTTTTCTTCACCTTTTCCAATTATTACATATATTTTGATCATCCTTTTGGGTCATCCTCATCGATTATCGAGGATAATTAAGCAGGATAAAAAAATGGGTAATTAAATATTACTCTCTAAAGTAATAATTGTTAGGATCATGATCATCGATCCCTTGTTTTTTCAGGGGAAAAAGAAATTCATCCGATCCTTTTCGATGATTATAAAGAATAAGGACCAAAAATGATTATTTAGCTTCAAAAGTAATAATTGTTTGGGAGTAATGTACTATCTTCACATACATGTACGTACCATATTACTTAATTTTGAAAATAATATATTTAAAAAATTGTTCAATTAATGTTTATCTTTGTTGTCATTTCTGAATTGCGAAAAATACAACTAATTTGGCTCAAGTACTTGCACTAGAAAGTGGGTTCGGTTTTATTATGGATGCATGTAACGTACCAATAATCATTTACAAAGTAATGATTAATTATTTTTCAAATCTATTTTTTTGGGATTAATTGAAGGGATCTTATTAGTGGGGGAGGAGTTACTACTGCTATAATGTATTGATCATTATTTTGCATGATCAGTTAAAAATATTTGATTAATTATAGGCAATTATAATGTGGCAAATTAATAATTAATAGCCAACTATATTCCTCCTCTATATATCGTGTAATTTACTTAATACATATGAGTGGTGGCAATTGTTGTGCGGTATCTGGTGGGTTAAAAGCTTCAGTCTGGTCCGATGGAGTTCATTTGCTTACTCTGTCATGGAGAGATTTTTTTATTTTTTATATTTTTTCTGGCTTTGCTGGCAATTAGGATTCATACATTTTTTTTATAACCCATAAAGTGTCAAGGTTCAACAATTGAAATTTAGATAACAAAATCTATAGTTTATACAAACTGCATTTGACATTCATCTGTATCAAGAGCTATTCATTCTGTTGCTTGTGTAGACAGGTTTAGTGTCTGAAACTAAGAAGCAGATTACTTGGTGAAAAACTGCACCATTTGTGTAATTTGAAGATAATAGTCACCACAAACAAGTTATTATAATGGTGATGATGAGGAAGGGAAAGTTCCTGCAGTTAAAACTTGCTACCATTTGTGCAATACATAACTACACATATAATACATGTATACATGTATTTAGTTTCATTTTCTTGGTGGTCCCACTCCCAGTAACGTTAGTACATAAAAACCAACAGAAACAGTAGCAAAAATATATTTCCCAAGCAATAGATAGCAGAAGTCATTAACAATCAAAATTTGGATAATACATCAGTTTTAGCTGCTCAATAAAATAGGAATACAAGTTGGTCCAAAATTTTTCTTCTCAACCTCTGCTAAACTCAAACTCCAGCAAGGGAAAACTAGAGACTGTAATTCAGTTTCTCCACTTACCCCTTCCACGGCCATGCCCGCCTCCTCTTCCCCTGCCGCCACCACCCTTGCCACCTAAGGCTCTATTGGCATCAGATCTTGCTTTCATGTTTTCCGGCAAGGGAAGAATATGATCCACACACTTCCTGAAACTAAAATCATCAACAACTCCATCTTCCCTAATGAGGAAGAAGCACCTACTTTTATACAGTGGATGGAACCGGACTTGGAAAGCTTGGATCCCTCCACCAATCTTTTCATCAGGCTCTGCGTGACCCTTCTTCAGCAAGTCCAGCAAAACCAGATGTTCAAACTGAAATATATGAACAGATTCAATCAGACATTTCATCAAATAACCAAAGATATAATTTAACAGCAGCAACAAATTCAAGCACTATATGCAACCATCACAGCCAAATTACACAGGTCTTCTAAAATAATCTCAATGCATTAACATAATTCAATTTTGTGAACTAAAATCCAGAAGTACCATGATGTGAACAGAATCTAGCTTGCAAATGATCACAGCCAATCTACACAGGTCTTCTAAAATTAATCTCAAATCATTAACATAACTCAACTTTGTGAACTAAATCCAGAAGCACCATGATGTGAACAGAATCTAGCTTGCATTGCATGCTAAAGGATTCTACAAACTGATTGCAGAGGTAGTGTGTAAAATCAAAGATGTAGAGCTAATGTTATTTTCCTATAAAGGCGAATTTGCTCTTGAAGAAATCTCAAACTCACACAACTGTCAGTGCATAAGCATCTATCATACATGTGCGTCTGTGTACGTATATGCAGGGATTTTCAATTTCAGGTTAACATCGAATGCACAATGAAGTTAATGCAATGCCATTGCAGCAGTGTCACGCATCCAAGACTTGCAGGTGAAACAACATATGTAACATGTTTGTGATGCCTAACAATTGGCCCTTTCACTCAAAATTTACAATGGGAAAATGATACAGACTTTTCACATATTTTTGTACAAATTTGGGATACATATTCAATTTTCAGGTAAAGTTTACTTCATTCTTTCCATGCAGCTAAGCATCAAAACTAGGAAAATTTTCTAACTCATTTTGCATATCCTCATCAGATGTACCCTCAAAATAATACAATATAGCTCAAAAATTAAAAACAAATAAATAAAATTTTTGTGGGTACCTTATTAATATTGAGATCAGTAGGCCAGTAATGAAGGAACTTAAAGAAGTAATCGAACATCTCAACCGACGACCCGAAACCCTTCGGACCCAAACTGACCCGAGCCGACTTCTCCTCTCCTCCCGCTATCTTCTCCAACCGTTCCTCTTCCGCCGACTTCTCCACCTTCGGCTTCTTCGCGACGCCGTCGTTTCCTTCACTCCCCTCTTCCTC
The DNA here is from genome assembly GCF_963921425.1 of Dryas octopetala. NCBI lineage: Eukaryota > Viridiplantae > Streptophyta > Magnoliopsida > Rosales > Rosaceae > Dryas > Dryas octopetala. The sequence goes on along the minus strand of NC_141374.1, from coordinate 16,847,609 downwards.
CTTCTGCTCCTCCCTGGCCCGCTTCGAGTTCGCCTCCCCGTTGCCGTTGGCGCTTTCGGCCTCTGCGCCGACCTCTTCGGCTTTTGAGGTTTCTAGGTCCATGTCTTCGGCGGCGGCGGCTTCGGTGTTGACTCCTTCCGAGTTGGTCTCTGCGAGTTCTGAGACTGTCTTCTCTGCCATGACTGTGAGTGAAGTGAAGGCAAACCCTAGGTTTTGGACCTCCTTATATACTTACCACTTACCAGTTTAGCGTTAACGGGCTTTTTTTGCGGTCCGACTCCGGTTCGATCAATAATTTTGGTAGTCAATATATATATATATATATATATATTTTGAGAAGTCAATAATAATATTTTGTTTAAGTTATTTTATTATATTTTATGTTTTTTTTTAATTAGGATTAAATACTAAATATCAATAGTTTTTCAGGAAAACAGCAAGACACTAATTTTTTTTAGTTTAGGTACTAACCTAGAACAAAACATTTTGGATTATGTCATAAATCAGTTTGTTATACAATTGTGACTATCGTTGAAATTCATAAAAATTCAAAGTTTATAAGAGTTTAATGCTTTTGATTTAGGCTTAGGGATGAAGTCATATAATTTAGAGACTCAACATTAAAGTTTAAGCCTTACAAATATTGAAAAAACAGCAAATCAATAAAAAATTTGTGATTGTTAGACAGTCACAGCTCGGAAGAACCATGTTTTTTAAAGTTAGTATCTAAAGTAAAATGACATAAACGTTTTGGTAGTTAAAATGAAATAACATTAAAATTTGGTACCTAAAATCAACGGACTTTTTATTTATTTATTTATACTAGCCTTTTGGCACGTGTTATGCACATGTCAATTGGCGTTTTTACTGTATTTTTTTTTATTTTTTATTTTTTTCTTAGTTTTACAAATTCTCATCACTCTCTCCACATTTTAAGGTGGTGTGATGTTTTTTATTATTTTTAAAATTTTATTTTAATAATGATATTTTACAACTATATCCTCATTTATTATATTCTTTTTAGATATAATTAGGCTTAGATCCTTTAGACAAACAGTTTTTAGATAGAGATCGGGGGTGTTTTAAAATTTATAAGAAAATTCTTTTAATTCATAATAATTTATAAGAAAATCTTTTTAATTCATAAGAAAATCTTTTTAATTTATAAAAAAATCATTTTAATTCATAATAAAATTTTTCCGTGATTTGATTTGAAGGGTATTTCTTTCTATCTGAAAGGTATTTCCTCTCCTAGGATGTAGAGTAGGCTTTATATGCTTTTCGCCTAAAATCTCGGAGTTCAAATCGAATATAAAGCAATCAAAAAATAAAAATAAAAAAACTTAATTAAAAATCTTAAATCACTACTGATCTTAGTCTAAGAAATATTCATAAAATGGACTGAACTCTAAGTTTTCCTTAGTTTTATAGGACTGTTGGTTTAATGAAGAGTAATTTAGGCAATCTCATTTTTTTGTGAAGCCTGTAACACCAAACTATTTTCTTGGCTTTATAATAGTAAAAATGTTATATAAACAAATTTAATGATTCACAAATTTATACTATAATATGAAGAAGTACAGAGAAATTGGATTCCCTCATAAATTGCTTACTATACTATACATCATAAAAAGTTATACAAATTCATGTTATAGAGTAAAAAAAGTAAGCCATTAGGGTTTGCTTAAATGGTGAGAGTGGATAGATTAAAGATTAGGATTAGGTTTAGATCTAGTGTTTGATTCCTTTAATGTAACAAACAAATGTTAAAAAAGTATTTGTAAGTACTTATACAAATTCGTAGCATGTGGTTCGTGGCACAAGCCACGAGCAAAGGAAATTACATCATTTTGTATGTTTTTTGAATATTCTATCAATTTGTAAGCAACTTGGATTCTTTTAGGGCCTTAATAATAACAATTTATAACAATAGTGCTTTTATTAGAAACCAAAAATGAGAAAAAAATTTAAACCCAGACTGTCAAAAAATTAAGTAGAAATTTAAATTGTCCACCGAGCGTTTGGCAGATACATCTGCACAATCTAACCTACATTTACAACCTAAAACATGTTATCTGCAACCTCAAAAAGGCATTTGTAAGCTAAAAAAATACAAAAGAGCGGTCAGCGTGCCACAATATCCTTCTACCCCCTGCCACCAGCCACTAACAAAAACTTCACTCATCGGATTTTTCTTTGATGTAGCCTACTGTAAGTCCATCTCTGCAAGTCTTGCCGCCGATACTGGACCCAAGCAGGTGGCACCATGTGACGTCTTTGATTGACGATGATCCTCAAAACAGATCGCTTGATCACTGATTAGCAAAAAGCTGTGCGAATCTCAATTTAAAATCATTGGTAGGTGGTAATCAGAGTGTTCAAGCTTTGGGAAATCAAGCAACAATTTCTTCTAGTATAAAGAAGCAACGTTACAGGTCAAACACCGAATGTAAAAAATCCTCAATTATGATAGTTGTTCATCAATCAAATAAGGGATTAATTTCATTTTTGTCCCCAAAATTCTAATTTGAAAAATTAAGAACCCTCACTTTTTCAATTTTTTCAATTAAGGTTATTTTGTTAATTTACACATTTTCCATCAAAATTTCCGTTTGCATAACACCGTGTGCTAATCACGTGAGGTCCTTGTTTAGGGCAAAATGGTCTCTTCTATTTATATCTTACCCTTTTTTTCTCATGCACTATTTTTCTCTCCTTTATTTTTTGCTAAATTTGAATAAAAAATGTGTAAATTGACGGAATAATCTCAATTGACAAAATTGTAAAAGTCAAGATTTTTAATTTTTTAAATTAAAAATCCGGAGACCAAACTGATACAAGTATAATAATTTGAAGTCCAAAATGACTATTAATCCCATCAAATAAACATCATCTACTACACTTACGTTCACTCTAAGGCCATGAATATCAACCTCGTAATTATCAATTTTTGACAAAATTTGTGAGGCATAATTTTGAATTATAAAGTCTCCTTATTTCCCAAGCAGATGGCTTCCATGGAGAAAAGTGGAGCGGCTCAATGTTGATGTTCATGGCCATGGGTATTTCCTTTTAGTACTGGGTTGATGGATAATGAGGATCATATAAAAAAGAACAATGAAAATTGATCATAGTTTGTAGCTATTTCTCCTTGTTCACACAACACAGCACCTTCACCGTCTTGCACTATCGCTCATCCCTGTGTGTTCTGTTCTTTTCTTCTTCTCAGCGTACTCATCGTTTTGGTCTTAAAGCTGACGTGGTGGCATTTAAGCCATTAGATTTTGTTTTTTAAGGATTAGGATTTAAAGCTTGCTATTGTCTGGTATAATTTTTTGCCTAGTAGATAATCCACGATTGCTGATAAATTAGAAATGAAAGGTTTTGAATGAAATGTTGGTGTTAATGTTTAATAAAAACAACTTATAAAAATAAAAGGCATAAATTTAATTTAGACACATAACTATATATGTCATTTCAACGGAGTCTACGAACTTTAAAATATTTCAAATATACACCCAATCTACTATCTAAATTGAAAAATAGATTTCCGTTCATTGATTTGTTAGGGATTAGTTAAATATCAGCTTGGCTTTTGCTGATCGGGATTACTTGGCGACGTGGCGCCATTTCAGCAAATTTTTTCCGCCAAATGAGCGACACGGTGACACATGTCCATCTAACCCCTGACACGGGCCCACAAACTCATAATCTCTTTCTCGCTCATCATTTGGCGGGAAATGTATGCTGAGTTGGCGCTACATCGCCAATTAATTCCTGTCAGTAAAAGTCAAGCTGATATTTAACTGATCTCTCAACAAATCGATGGACGGAAGTCCATTTTTCAATTTAGATAATAAATTGAGTGTATATTTGAAATATTTGAAATATTTGAAAGTTCATGAACCCCATGAAATGACTTATATAGTTATGTGTTTAAATTGAATTTATGTCAAAATAAAAATATTAAAACATGATAAAAAGAATTATAGAATAAAAATAAAAACCCTTTTTGTTGTAGTTAGTTAAATGATATCAAAAACACTTATGTATGGTGTAAGGGTATTTCTATATTGATAACCAAAAGACAATTTGTTTTTATATAAAAGCAAAAAGCCCTATCAATTTACATAATAAAGTGTTACTGATAAAAACGCTGTAACATAAAAGAATTTTTTAAGAAACCGTGTCAAATGGATCCTAAGCTACAGTCACTTTTTCTTTTGGGTTTAAAGCAGGTATGATTACTTACTATAGAATTAAAATTGGTTTATATTTTCTTTGATGAGATGGCATGATCCTATTGGATCGAGCACCGTTTGTCTAGTATTATTGTATTGTAATAACAGATGCACTCATATACCGGACGGACCAGACAATGCGACGTCCGTTACTGTGAAAACACGCGCCAAATCCGCCTATGAGGAAAGCGATAAAGTAGTTAGACATTCAATCTGGACCTTGAATGTCGCGACCCCATCTGAATCAACAGTTCAGATTCAACTGGCACTCTCTATTTGGTAAGCAACCACAGAGGATTTGATCCCAGCTTTAGATGGACGTTACCGAGCCTAGCGAAAGCAGGTTCGTATTGTCCGAACCTGATGCTGCAAATTAAATTAAAATTCTTTAGGGGAAAAGCAAAGGTTAAGACTTTTCACGGGAGAGAATTTTCAGAGTCCTAAAGCACAAATTAGGTCTTTTCCAGGTACTTTCGCTTCATTTTCTTTTCAATATTTGTGTTCTTTCATTTTAAATTTGTTTTTTTGTTTGTTTTGATTTGCATAAAATGTTTCCGCTACAAATGCTTTATTTTTAGGTGTAGAAAATCATAAAGCTCTTATATTTTGATCGTGGTTGTGGATTTTAGGGTTGGTATCATCGATTGAATCGTATTGGTATGTTTTGTGATTTTTTGACTGGTAATTTATGGATTTGGTTGGGGAAATTTTGGGGATGGGTTTGGGGTTGGGCAATTACAAGACTTGTTTGGTACCTGAGATTCTTATTTTATTTTTTCTGGATATTGAATTTTACAGAGCTATATGGTTAAATTAGCTAGTGTAATAGTATGGATTATTGGAATCTTGATTCCTTTTATTTTGCCTTCATGTACTTTGTATCCAAACTCGCAGAAATGATTTGAATGCAGGGTAGCTGGGGAAAGTTTGATGCTTTTAATGTTGCGTTATCTGCCGTTTGTTGTAGTTTAGGAGTTTCTTTGGGACACAAAGGTGGTTAAAGAAAAGGGAATGGATTTTGAACCTTTTGAGTGGCACTTCAATTTGACCTGTTATATAAATTCTAAAGCTTTTCTTCCTGTTTGGTTTCTGGGAGAACTGAGGAAAATAGTAGAAACATCAAATTTGAACGTTATATTCTCTGATTTGTTAAGAACAGAAAATTTCTGACCAAGGCCAGCAGGTCAACTCCTCGACTTTCCTTCTAGGTCCAGATACTCATGATTAGAGTTTCAATGCAGGATTATTTCATTGTTTTCTTATGATCAATGAAACCCAGAATCATGATTTTCACATTTCATAACTTTAAATTGTGACAGTGCATTCTATTGAATTTTGAAGCAGATTGTTTTGACTTTAATGGATTTCCATTCTATTTTGTCGGTGCAGGAACTTTGGTTTGAGTAAGAATGAGTGATCACCTGGTTTTGTGTGTTGACCACTTCATAAAACCTGAAAGTTTAAAATCAGTGCAAGGGACTGAGACCCCAGGATCTTCTGTAGAGGGTTCATGCTCCCAATCAGCTGAGCTACCCACTTGTGCCATTGATGTTAAAGGGGTGGGAGAGAATGTTCTATCTGAAGAACAAGAGCCACTGATTCAGACGGTTGAATGTCGAATTTGCCAGGAGGAGGATAGCGTTAAGAATTTGGAAGTCCCCTGTGCTTGCAGGGGCAGCTTAAAGGTATAATCCGATTTTAATTTCATCAACATTTACGAGAGTGAAATTCTTTAAGTATGTTTTTGCTCTTGAGTGTTTTAATATAGCTGTTGTTAGTTCCGTCACAGATTCTTTCCTTCCCCTGTAGTTAGTTTCAGCTTTTATGCTCAGATCAGTTTCATGGGCTTGAAGTACTATCATGACATGTGCTGTTGATTCCTTTTTCTTTATGTTTTGATTATGCTGAGAGATCTTATCTTTTCTAGTTTTTTTCCTTGCATTTTTTTCCTTTTCTTTTCCACTACCCTCTAGTTTCGTTACCAAGCTTCTAATCCAAACCAATAGTTTGGTATTATGCTCATTGCCTTATACTTATTAAGCAGTTTCAATGTCTTGTTAGACTAGTATTATAAATTGATTACCAAAGTCAATGATTATTTCTTTTTTTTGTACAAATTCAGTTTGCTCATAGAAAATGTGTCCAGCGGTGGTGCAATGAGAAGGGAGATGTAATTTGTGAAATTTGTCATCAGGTAAACCACTAGAATCCCTAGAATCTGCAATTTCCGTTTTCGTGATTTTTTTCGAGTGTAGAATCTGTTTGATTCCATTTCTATATTTGTGATTAATAATTATGGATATTCCTTATATTCATATAAGTAAGCAACTTCTCAATTTAGAAGCTATCATGGTCATGCATTTCCTTCTCTGGTAAGTATGAAATACAATGTTGTGCTATGAGAAACTCTGGTTTTTATCAATTAAATTTAAATATGATGATGCATCCATGTAATATATTAAAGCATGTGAGCATTTGCTGCTAATCTCTTGATCATTTCTATTGGTTAGTTTGTAGTTCTTCACTCATGAGTTGCATAGTCATTGTGTGGACTTTTATGAAAAAAATTTCTATGATGTACAGCCTTACCAACCTGGTTATACTGCACCACCACCTCCCCCTCAGTCTGAAGATACTACAATTGACATCAGGCAAGTTTAGAGTTTATATCTGCTCCGTAACTTGGTTAATGCTGTTATCAAGGAAACTCTTTTTAATTTTTATTTTATTTTAAATTAACCTCGGGATAGATGTGAGAATGTATATATGTGATAAGGCCTTTGCTTATGTCTGTATGTTGCACACTTAAGTCCCACAGTTTTCTTTGTATTTCCATTTTTTCAGTTCAATATGTTGTACACCTTGTAAGACCCTTATCTGTTTCAGTCTCTTATTCTTTTGTCTCCTTGATTTTCCTGACAGTGAGGGATGGACAATCTCTGGTACCCCTTTGGATTTGCGTGATCCTCGACTATTGGCAATGGCAGCGGCAGAGCGTCACTTTCTAGAGGCTGAATATGATGAGTATGCTGATACAAATGCTAGTGGTGCAGCTTTTTGCCGCTCTGCTGCTCTGATTGTAAGCCATAGTAACCACCATTAATATTATGCAAGACATTTGATAGGAGGGCATGCAGGAATAAATTTATTGTCGTAGACCATTTTCTTTTTTATTTTATTTTATGAATCTATCAGATGATGAGCAAAACCTAGCTCATGCTTTTTTTTTTTTCTAGTTTTAAAAAAATATTTCTCTGCTCTTTAAATTTATTTTATTTCCCTTCTATTTTCTTAAAACTCTTTTTTTCTATGGGCCTTCTGAATTGGTGTCACTAGTTGGCTGCATCTAGACCCTGTTGTTGGTTGTCTGTTCTGGGTCCTGCAACCTGTTGCCTTTGCATATTCCTAGAGTAAAACCTCGGGGCATGGTAGAGTATCAGTTGAAGAAAATTTGGTTTATATTATCTCTGTTGACCCTTCTCTCTTGTTTCTTGGCAGTTAATGGCTCTCCTACTCTTGAGGCATGCTTTGACCCTCCCCAATGGTGATGGGGATGATGATGATGCTTCCACCTTTTTCTCGGTAAGTGGGATATGGATGTTGGATTTGTTTCATAACATTTCACATTGCTACTTATCAAACTAAATGATCAATTGTTAACAGCTGTTCTTGCTCCGTGCTGCTGGTTTTCTTCTCCCATGCTACATTATGGCCTGGGCCATCAGTATATTACAACGTCGAAGGCAAAGACAGGTTAGTTCTGGGCTGCTGTTTTTGGGGAATGAATAATAATCATTTTTAATAATGAGACATCACATCTCTATTGTTTGTCATTTACGTGAAGTTCTCTGCTCTTGGTAGACAATTGGATTTTGTCATTCTGAAGAACCGGTGTTTAATTATATGACTAAATAGACATCTGGGGTTTGACTTGTCTTTTTCTTTCCTTGTTTTTTTTTTCGTCTATCTTAGTGCATCTGACTCACAGTAGCACATAATCATGCATGGCTTCTAGAATGACTTGCTTGTCCATTTTAGGTAGTAAATACAATTTCCTTTTTTTGTTTTTTGGTCTCAAATTACATGTTAATTTGTGTGTATATTACTGTTGAGCCAGGAAGCAGCAGCACTTGCAGCAACTGAGGTTGCATTTATGCTGCAGGAAGGGCAACGTCGGGGATTGTTCACAATAGCTCCAGGACCTGCGGTGACTCCCCATCAAGAGCCGATTCAATGATACAGTGTTCGTCAATTCTGGAAATCTTCTGTGCTGGTGAAGAGGATACATTGGAACTCAAAATTTGAGTATATTGTTCCCATTTATGCTACTAGCAGTAAAGAGGAATATCAAAGGGCTGTAGTTTTCTGACAGTCATGTGTCTGTAATCGAATTATTTTAAGTACTCCTACAGGCTTGCTTTTTTCTAAAATCTATTTCTCGTGTTCTGCTTGTACATAATCTTGTTAAAGTTGTATCGAAAGAGCTGTTGTTTACAGATTATAGTTGCAGACTATCTTGGATGCATCATGCATGCTTTAGTTGTTTTTTTGTTTCTAATTTGTGGCGTATTGATCCTGATGATCATGTATTGTAACTGCTGGCGAAGCATCAACTCGACATTCATTATGTATCAGTCTCCTGTTTCTTCTAATTTCCTGGTTTTCATTTTTTTTCTCTTATTTTGAAGTCCCAAGCTAAACAAGACTGGTCTTTGCCGCTGGCTTGTTCGCTTTCTCTCTTGGCAATGACCTGTGCTATTAGCCATTTACATTTTGTTGATACCTTGGTCAAGTGAGGAAGTCATTATTTACCAAAAAAAAAGTGAGGAAGTCATTGGGTGATACAAGGTTGTTATAGAAGTGTATAAACTCATCATACTCTTCCCAATTGAGACTATGAGTGTCTGCATTGTATGAACGGAATGATATTGCACTGTGCAAACTACGAAAACTAGAGTTGAAGCCAATCTACTTGGAATGTGATATTTTGGGCTTCCAGCCTTTGGAGTTCATCACGCCATTGCTTTCTTGAAGTGTGACAGTGCCCTCTTGGCTTTCTCATTGATGACCCTGTGAATTGTGCTGTAGTTGTTAAAGTTAAATGTGATGGTGAAGGATGATTTGGAAAGCAACGACCCCATTCAAAATTCTTTACTTTATTACAGCTCTCAAAGCAGAGAGAGATCCACGATATTAGAGTATCTAAGCTTATGTCCAGCTTGGACCATGACCAGTCCACGTCCTCCCCTAGACCTGCCTTTGCCTCTGCTTCTCAATTTAAACTCAGATGGAGACTGTCTTTTGCAATATTTTCATAATTTTATTTCTTGCAAACAACTTTGGTTCAGGGCTTGTAAGTTCTTGAAAATTGAAAAAAAAAAAAAAACAAAAAAAGAAGAAGAAAGAAATAAGGGTAGGGAGAGAGAGAAACAAAGATGGTCTTCATGGATAAGCGAGATATATTTAAAAGAAGAAAAAAGAAGATGAGGCCAGATATGCAAGCCCAAAATGCGTTTCCTTTGAAACTTTGAATGAGGGTTTAGAGGGCTGGGAAAAATCCAAAGAGAGAGAGAGAGAGCAAAGAAAAGCATAAAGGAATTCCATTAAGCACAAGAAACCAAGACTGTGTTTTTTGCTGCATGGAGAGAAGAGCTTGGAATTCTAAAGCTAGTTAGCTTAAAGCAGCAAGTGTTTGGTGCATAAAGCTATTGGCTGGTTGCTTGGGTTTTTTTGTTTTGTGGGAGAGGTTACTATTCCCCACCATTACTCCAACATGACAACATCTCTACTTTTGATGGCTTTTTACTACAGTAGCTGTCTGAATATGGAACTGGCTGATGCATGTTTAATGTAATAATGCTTATTCTAGCAACCAACATGTCACAGACTCACATACATGACACAAATAGTTGTAATTTTCCTAAAACCTTAATATTCTTTAGTATTAAGGCGATGAAAACTAATGTTTCTCAAATGTTCTACTTTCACCCATTCTCACAGCAACTAAAACAGAACATGAGGATATATGTTTAATGGTATAGTCAAGTAACAGACTTCTGAGTCACTTATGATGTGCCTTAATTAGTGTGTTATCACTTTGTTTGATTTCTCTTTATGTTATTGCTTTGTGATGTTTAATAACTAAACTCTGAAGGGTAAAACTCTTTTCAATGACTGCATTTCATCTCAGCTGTGTAGGCTAGGTTGAGCCACATATGCAAAGCATTTGGCATATGCTCTTAGGATATGGTAAGTTTACACATCAGCAAGGTCAGATGACATGGCAAGTTGGAAAAGAATTCAAGGGACTAATATTGGTCTTTGTTTGGTAAAAAAGAGCAAGGCAAATGATAGAGAGAGATGTAGGGAAACCGAATGAGAAAAAGATACTTGGCTTCCCAAGGATAGTGTTCCAACTAACTTTTCATTCAAACCTGTCAGAGTCTTCTAAAACAGCCTTATATTGCTTCTATGGCAGGCTTATGATTGAGGTGAATCTAAAACTTCCCTACATGTTCTGGCCTTCTGGGGCCTCCTTGTGCTTTATGCCTTTAGTCTTCCAAATCCCATAAAAGGCATACCGTTGGCTTATTCTTACAGGAATGAACCATAAGGAGGAACAAAGCCTTAAGCACCCTACTCATTCTCTTATCATTGCTTGAGACACAGATTCCTACATACCTCTTGATTTTGCAGAGCACAAGCATGGCTTTTCTGTCTTATAGGGGGGCTGTGCTTCTTGTTTGTATTGGGTTCTTGGCTCTCCAGCCAGAAAAGGTTTCTGGATTAAGAAGCATAGATTTGGCTCTCAGATGGGACAAAGAGCACTTCTCATTTCTTAAAAGCTTGCATGTTCTTAAGGCTGTTGCTGTAGAGGATTTGCAAACGAAGCTGAGTTTGGCACCTGCACCTTCAATGACATTTGATCCAAATCAATCAAACAAAAGAAAAGTTGGAAAAGGATCAGACCCCATTCACAACAGATGTTGACATGCTGATGCAGGGAGAGGGGGCAAGAGAGTTTTTCAGGCAAAAGAAGTTGATGGCTGTAACTAATACAAAAAAAGTTCAACAGGATGGTGGGCATCCTTTGCTTCCTCGATAGATTCTCAAAGTGGGTTGGTTAGCATTATATATTTTCGTTTGTTTTAGTCGAAGTTTTTTGTTGAGCTGAAGAACTGCAGCTGAAACCAATCATCGAGCTAGCATCACCTCTATATTGTATAAACATAGGTCCTAACCAATAGCTGAATACTTTGAGAATGGTGATGCTGGCTCTCACAGATTACATGCATTTCTGATTTGTCTCTATAAAAGAAAGGACTTATATTTCTCTGTTGTGACTAATTTTGCATTTTATAGCCACAATCTTGAGTGTTTCACAGGTATTTTTGCTGTCTTTCCATCCTCATTTGTTATTTTTACTTAGCTCAAGTAAAAACAGAAAGTTATAATCATGCAAATATATGAACTGAAGTCATGAGCTTGAAGGTTGTCATCTCTTGAAATAAGTTCCAGTTTCATTCTGCATTGGATGTTCAATGTCACATAACTGTAAGGGTGAAGAGGCTGCAACCACTGTATTGAAACCACAATATAATCAAAATTTCACATACAGTAGCCATAAAAAATAATTTATTCTACATTGACGATTTCAAAAATAAATAAATTTAATTTGAAAATTATACTGTATCTACAACTTACATCAACAGCAAAAATGGGTACCAATAATATTATCAGAAACAAAATCCCCTGCAGATCTCAAATTTTCCTGTCTCTCATATGCCACCTTCAGCAAAATTGTGAAGTTTCCAAATGGTGCAAGGTCAAGAGATCTTAGTGACTAATATTTAAAGCGCTTTGTTATTTCATTCTTATACCAGAAGTTGAGACCTGTCATATCTCTTCTTCCTGTGAAACTCAGATTGTATAGAGGATATCTTACGAGAAACTGCCTGCCAAATCATATCAATGGCGTCATCAGGCTGGGATGGATACTGATATTCAAAATAATGTACAATTTCCTTCAACCTTTCCCACATCTTGGTCCACTTGTCTTGCTTGATTCCTCGAAGAAGATTCAGTAGGTAACCCTTCTTAACAGCATCAGTTGCGCGAACAAATATGCAAAACTGTGAGTAGTCTAAGACATCTTCAAATGGTAGCTCAATCTCATCGCTGATTATGACAGGAACACAATGACTAGCAATGGCATCAAATAGGCGATTTGAGGAAGGGGTATCACCAGCAGTATTCAGGCAAAACTTCGATGAGGCCATTCCTTGGCTTGCCTTGTTAATACCATTTGCTCGAATGCTGCCAAAACTGAAGTGTACATCTTTCTCGTCTTTGAGAAGATAATACAATTCTTGGCGAATTACTCCCCCCTGGATTAATTTAAAGTGAAGATTATATAAAGTAAGACATTATTAGGCAATTTTAAAACTGATTATTGCTTAATCAATGTAGTGTATGTTGTAAAGGGAGAAGGGAAGCACCAAAATAGTCAGAGCGCATCAGAAATCAGAATCTGAAGTAGGATTATGAAATGTATCATGTCAATAAACACTCACTATACAAACACTTTGTATGCTTCATTGGAGTTAGGATATATTGACATAATATATCAAGTTAGCAATCAGTTCTGGAGACTGCCCCACATCAAAGGACTAATTTATGCATATAAATGCCATTATAATTAAAATGACTAGTCTCCTCCATGGTTTCAACTTGCCACAGAACTTTGAGAATCCTAAGCTAATGAGACACAACCCTTTTTTGAAATTCCTAAATGCCAGATAATTTACTGTGAGATCAAAATCGGGGTAATATGAGATAATCACAACAAAGTTCATCATGTATTTAGCACTTATGATGTAAAAGACTGTCTATTGATCAATTCAACTATTGGGGGCACAGATGAAGGCCATAGATCAAGAGAGAATTGTATTTCCTGTCAAATAAGTATCAAGAGCTTTGTATCATGAACCAATATCACATCACAGAACAAACATTTGAATAATTCATGACAAGAGGTGAAAGAAGAAAAACTGACATCTTTCCTGTATATTGCTCCTCGGAAATATAATAGTATAGGACGTTCCTTGAATGAGGCTGATTTGGTGCTGTCAACAGTCATCACCACATGTCTGTAAGGAGCAATTATATCCTTATCAAGATTTGCTATTCCAGCTGGGTATCTTCCAAAATCTGCAAGCATAAACATGGCAGAGCCCAGTTTCCTTCTTGCATCTAACAAACTATTTGGATGGTGAGCAACTATTAAATGATCCTTCCCACCCTTTCTTTTCCACTCATTCTGAGCCATCAAAAACTGCACCAATTTGTTCTGTAACTTCTTGTTGACACTGACTTTCTCCTTTCCATGAAGCTTAGAATGCCTGTTGTAACTCAGAGATGAGAAGAATGGCACAAAAATAACATCTGCTTGACTTGAATTGTGCACCCTGACTACAGTGCAAGGTCTGACCACAGTTGGGATATTTGATGACAGAAGATCAAGGGTGAGCCAGTATTCCATACTGTGCTGTAAATTCAGTCCACCTGGGTAAGGGGGTATTCGACTTGGGTTACTGACATTTGGCCATGTTCGATTTTCCTTTCCCTTCCAACCCAATAACCCAAAGTGAAATTCAGGAGGCAACTCATACATAAATACCCTCAAGAGAGCCTGAGTTGAGTCACAGGCCATCATTCTCTTTCTTCCTAAAGACCCCAACTGTTTGCTTGAATTGGAAACTAGACAAGCTGGTTCACTTCTTTTTGTGGGTCTTACAGCATCAACTCGGGAAACCTCAGACGGGAGGGATGGAAGTTTTATTTCTTCCTTTTTCGAATGGGGCTCAAAGTACACTGATGTGCCATTCACAAGAATAAGCTCAATTACTGATTTGGGTATGAAAGAAGTACTGCTGAATCGAAGAAGGAAGACAGAAGAAAGGATTAAAAGGAACATAGAAATTGTCATCAAGTAGAAAAGAAATTTTGAGGGAACCCTACTCTTTTCTGACATTGATGACATTCAGGGAACCAAGCTCTACCAAGTTTAGCAAATTGAACAAGACAACAACGGCAATTGCACTAAAATGAGGAATGCAATCAATGCCACTATCCTTGAGATCAGAAAGCATATAATGGTCCGAAAAACTACTACCCCACAATCGTTTAGCAGGGAAAAAGACAAAAATAAAGGCAATGCCCATCAATTTAGCTTCTTAACATAGCAGCTTGATTCCCATAAACATGGAAAGAGAGACCCCCATCTTGAATGTGAAACCCAAACTCTGTCTTAAAATCTCGAAGGGTTTTGAACAAGGATTCAAGGTGGTTCCTTTAAACCCTCTGTCGCCACACTACCTATCTCTAACGAACAGCCAAAACATCAATCTAAGAAGAAATTTTTTTATTTTCTTAAGGTCATGGGTTATATTCAGTGAACTTGCTACACATAAAAACCTTGGCTTTCTGGAAAAACCATAAACCTCTCTCTTGAAATCATCACCAAAGCAACTGAGCAAGTCATAAATCTGCACATAGTGATTAAACAACACTTATGTAAAGTACTTCTTGCAGCTGATTACAAGAAGGCATTATTTGGATTTTTGAGCCATTGAGCTACATGAAAAATTGCCGTAAAAAAACAAAAGAAAATTACAAAACAAAACAAAAGAGAAGCATTAAACATTAAAAATGAAAAATTTCTCATCTGGGTTTTCAAAGAATTATGATTTAATGAACTGGGACGATTAGAACTTACAAAAGGAGTAGCTGATCAACAGGGATTCTGAAACTTCATCATGGCATGCAAATATATTTTCAGACTGCGAAGAGATTCTAGTCCAACACAGAGAGGAGGGGCCTTTGAACAAAGTCCATTATTATTCTATTATTCTTACTTAACCTTTCTTGTGGCTATGAGCCTATGGCATTTGATTGATCATCAAAATGAATACTTTATTCAACCCTTTTGGTTGTACATGAAATGGAGAACAGAAAGAGCATGACTTTAAGAACCTTTCTCGTGTCGCTTTGCTTCCGAGTCTTGCTATGTTGTGCTCGTCCTCACGTCTAGTCATAAGGTTTTCATATTCATTGGTTTACAGTTTACACACTCATCAAATTATCAGTCTCTAGACGGATCTTGTTGTGAAAATCAAGTTGAAATTAATTTTCTTTTTTCTTGGTAAGTAGTTTGAAATTTCTTTGAGATTGCGTTGAATCATATTAATGAATAAATAAGGTGACTTTTGTAACCAAAATAAATACATAAGGTAATTTTCCAGTAAAATTAATGGACACAATCTGTGATATCCTAACTTTCATGCTAAATGTTTGTTTAACATAAGAATTATACTTTTATAACATATTTATTTAAATTTATCAAATAAGAGACCCATGATTTCATAACAAAAAAAAAAAAGATACATGATGAATGTAAATTATATATGAAAAATTGAGTATAGAGACTATATTAATTACGATGTAAAAAACTGAATTATGACAGTTTGAGGTGCATTCCATTTTTGAATTTGCATAAAGGCATATCTCACCAATCAGAATGGTTTAAGGAGGAAATTTGCATGAAAGTGACCAATGGCAAAAGGCAAGATGGTTTAATTCCATGTAACTCACAGCAGATGAGGCTTCAAATTCAATTAGGAGGAAATTCTTGGGCTACCCAAAGTTCAACTCTGGAACTTTAATTACCCCACTTGTAGTCAACCTCCTAATGAAAAGTGAAAACCAAACCCAATTTTCTTATCTAGAAGTTAAGGTAGTCTTCCATTAAAGAATTCAAATTTGGACCCTCTTGCATTGAGTTTATAATAAATTTGCACACATTTAAGTTCTGCCTAGCTCATACTGTGCCAATATCTGGATGAATTAATTGGTTTCCAGAATAGCCATATGGGTGCTACCAAGTTAATACTGGTGCAGCTAGTCCAAGTACACCCTATGTATGGGATTGGACCCAGATACCAAATGTTCCATATACTTTATATTTGATAGAGACCCAATACCAGCAGAGAAAAGCCCCAGGTAAAGCTTGCCAGAAATTTGACCAAAAATAAATAGCTTGCTAGAATATGAGAGTCCTGAAGGGACACTGTAATTATAGTTTATGTTTCCACTTTTTAGAACCTTGATGGATTACCCTTCAAATTTGAAGTTGGGACCTCTGGTGAAACAGAATAAATTTTATTAATACATTAAGACTTAAAATTATGTCAAAGCTCTCATTTGGGGTTTTATAAACCAATAACCCAAAGGAGCAATGGACTACAATTAATTAATTTCCCAAGAGGTCATTGAATTTATGACCCAGAGAAGAATATTAAAGAACCTATCTTACAGATTCAAGAAATACTCATAGCATTACTGCTTATATAAATACCAAATATTATTGGTAGCCCATTTGAGGGAAGATTAAATTAAGCAAAAAGTGTTCAAGGGCATTTGGGTCCTCCTTGCTGGGTCTTCCAGTTGTTGTAGCAGGGGCACACAGCCTTGTTACCATAGAAGCCAGGAGGAACACAGAGGCACTTGGCACAGCATTTTTGGCAGAAGAACATGCATGGTTTGTGGTACTGTGTCTGGCTACATCTCCTTGTGCACTGTGATGGGCATTCTGGTAATTCCATAAAAAATTGTTAATTAAAAATCCATAATGCTTGTCACAACAATTAAAATTTGATTCAAGCAAGAAAATGGGGATGTTGTAGTGATCATGTTACTTACGGTAGCTCTTAAGACTCCCAGGTCCATACCTTCCCTGGAAAAACACAAAATTTCAGTCAGAAAATGACAATTCTAGCCTTGCTACATTGTCTCAAAAACACTACCAATGATTAATTTGAGAAAAGAAGAGGAAGAACTTACACTATCTAAGTGATACTGGGCTTCTTTTGCCATCACCTGGGTTGCAACCATGGAAATGCCAAGGAGTGCAAGAAGCAGAAGGCAGACAAGCTTAGCCATGGCCATTGCTACCAGCAAACCAAACCAACCTCTAGAGAGAGAGAGAGAAAGATATAGAAAGTGGATTGGTTGAAGTTGGCTAGTGGGTATGGACCGTATGGTAAGTGTGGTGTGGGGCTTTATTTAGAATGCAAACTGAGCATTGGCTATATATAGATCTGTTTGAGCCTTCGAGGGGGCTCATATAGTCATATTCCATCATTCTATAATATTACTTATTCTATACAATATAAAAGAAGAAAAAGGTACTTGGTTTGATGATCTATGTTGGGCTCACATTCCCAAATTGCCCCCATTCAGAATAAAATCCTTTCACCAAAAAAAGAAAAAAGAATCTTGATTCTCCCAAGAAATCATATTCTTCTTTCTGATCACCAATTTTTTTCGTTAACAAAAAACATTGGGACAAAGGGGATGTTATTACCACTAATTTTTGGGTTTAAGTTACTTTTATTTTGTTCTCACGAAAATATGAAAAATACTTAATATTTCAATTTTTTTAACTTTTGTTTCTAGTTTATGTAGCATCAATTTACTTTACAAAATTTATCTTCTTTTTTTTTTTTTTATAGTCAAATATATTGAGAAAAAAGTTGAAATAAATAACATCTTTTTGAAAATATATTCGAGATTCTATATTTGAGTTTAGAAGGCATGAATTGGTCCATTGGAAAAATGAAAAATAAAAAATTATATCTTTGCCTATCTCTCCCATCAATTAATCATGTCCCATTTTCCTTTTATTTCGAGTTGTCGAAATGCTCTTTTGCTAGGTTTGTGCATTATATAATTCATGGTCTTGAAAAATGGTGCTTTTATGAAACATAATTTTAATTAGTTTAATATCAAGTGTGATAATTTATAACACAATATGATAATACGATTCAAACACATATTACATTTTTTTCTTATTTTCTATATAAACTTGGAACAAACTTGATATAGAGTAGAGTCCCACCATGCACCATCGGTGTGGATTATCCATGAAAATAATGAAAACTTGGACAATATTTGAAAGGGTTTACAGGTAATTTCCTAAAGATGCCGATGGCTTGTTGTCTAGTAAGCTAGTAACATGGGAAGTTCGTTAGCAAGTCGGCAGCAGATTAGATGGCACCACTCATATCAGTTATTATGGTCCCCAAAAATATCAATAACCAATGAAATTATATTTTCCCAAAAATATTCATTCTACAAGCATTTGCACACTACACTATCGTACACCACACTCGTATCAAGTTATCAACCCACCAGGTTCAAATGCACCACCCATCAAGCCTGTGAAAGATGCATCATAGGTGACGTGGCAACATCTAAGGCTGGGGGTGTAAGACAAATATGGTCTAGCAGTGTATTGAATTTGGGCTTGGAGAATATTTGAATGGGGGACTGGGCCACAAGGGGCCCACAGGGCCCACAGAAGGAGTTTTAGTTTGTGAGCTGGAAGTGTAAGCCATGTGCCCTTATCAGCTATCAGAACCAAGCACATGACCTTTCAGATGCGCCAAAACGACAGTATGTCGCGTGCGCTGTAAATCCGAAACCCATCCCCTATTGTCGTTTTTGTGTTTTTAGGCTCATTATCTCTCACTGGGCTCCATGGTGGGCCGTTTAGAGCTTAAGTTCTCACAAGGAAGTAGGTGATCCTCGGATTAGGCCTAAGATCTAGTGGGCCTGTCCTTGGCCCGTCATAGCTTGAGGAAGCCGGGCCCAAACATAACCCCACTTTGCCAGCCCTAGTCCTACCACTTGCCCTTTCTCGTACGTTAATTAAAACGGAATCTAGCTGGGCTAGCTTCCCTTTGATCCATCCCAAAATGTTATGAAATTATGAATGCTCTCTTGGTGAGATGTCACTTTACAAGTACTGACTTTTGTTCGTTCCTTTCTTTCTTTTTTGGTACACAATTTTGTTTCTCTCTTTCTGTCTCTGTGTGGAAATGGTTTCAATCAATCGCAATTGAGGAGAAACACTTACAACGAATGTATACGCTTTCTCTCGCACCACTCTCTTACGTGTTATTTATGTAACAATCTTTTATAAAAAGAACGGTGTACACACCTATAAGTTTTTTCTCATAATTTGATTCATTTTAAGTGGTCATTGACTTATTTGCCAGGTTTTTTTTTTCTTTTTTTTTTCTTAAAAGTAAATTTATAATAAAGTAACACTAGGTGAAGGTGAAGCAATAAGGGGATCCTTGCATCCCATCAAATATCTCCTCCCTCTTCTTTACCACAACTATGAGATTTAGGGACATGGCATATTGGGCCAGCTCATGCAAGCTCTACTAGATTGGACGTTAAGTGCCCACCCAATAGAGAAAAATGGTAGCTTTTTTGTCTTCTTTGGTTGTCATTGGGAAGCAACAAAAGGCTCCTGTACGTACATATTGCCATGCCATTTGTATTGGCTTGAAAGCATCAAAGATAGCCTATAATTAATTAGTTGTGCATGTAATTTGGAGCTTGCATGTAATTAGTTGTACCAATCCCATGGGATTGGGATGGGGTAGCTAAGAGATGCAAACACAATAAGATATAAAATTATAAAAGGCTAAGAGAAAAACTTTTCACCCACCTCTAACATTGACGTGGTATCACAATATAGAGAGGAGAGCGGGTCTCAAAACTCAATGTCCAAAACATATATCCCTTCTCTATGTTGTGATACCACGTCAGTATCACAGGGGCAGGGAAACACATCCACATGCAAACGAATCAACTTAATTGCTCCTAACCTTATATTAGTTTTGATGCTGCATGCTTATTTGATTTTTGGCTATAGAAATCTTGATGCATAAACTTTGAAATGAGATACATGATTATATATGCTGTATAAACTTTTAAACATATATGATATACACATGCGTGTGTGACATTGCCTTGTTTGAGAGGATATCTTTAAGTTTCTCATATTATCTATACCTATGTACAGGAGGTACTTACCAGGTCGGCCATGTGTTCTAACATGTGCATGACTGGTAATAATGTGGGGAGCTTGGTCTGAGCTGCCCCATCTTTTGAATATATAATTTTTAGCTTGAGTAAGCTTTGAATTGTTTAGTCCTTATTATTTTATTACTATATATATAAATATTATGCATTATTCATTTCATGCTCATACTGGAATATATGTTCCTCACAATATATCTGTCAAAGGGATCATGAGGTGGGTAGGCAGTGCATATATATATATGTATAGTTACAAGTTCCTTTCGTTAAGGTATATCTCAACTTAAACATGATAAGGTATGGCTTGTAGGACCCACTCTGTATTGTAATTTGATGATCGAAGCCGTGTATTTTTTAAGTCTATATACAAGAATCATTTTTGCAAAAAATTAGATAAATCATAAACCGTTTAACCATTTGATTAAAGGGCTATCATTTTAATTGTTAATGAAATCTATATATTCGTCTATTTATTCTATTACAATTAAATGTCTTAATAGTTTCTGATCGATGTACCTAATTTTTTGCAAGGATGAATATAGAGACTTAGAAAATAGATGGCTTCGATCATCAAATTACAATGCGGAGTGAATCCCACAAGCCATATTTTATCATATTTAAGATGAGATATACATCAACAGAAAATGGCTCTGTATAGTTAATTATTTGTATACAGTATATAATTAAACAAAATTAAAATAAGGATTGGATAGGCTTTCCACCATCCAATTCTCCTGTTGGTCGTGAGAAAAGTGGACAACATTGTACGACACTTGGATTAATTAAAGAATAAATGGATGAAAAGGGAGACATATTATAGCTAGAGATCGAGAAACCAAGATAACAAAAATAATTAAGGAACGTACGATCGATATATATATCATGATGAATTCTATATATATATACATACATATATACATATATACATATAGTTAATGATCGAAATGGTTCTCAATATTGGACATGACTCAACCCATATCTAATCGATCAGCACTATTTGCAGCAATGATTGTGTTGCTGGCCTAGATGAACAGATACCGAACACTCATTCTTTGATTTGATTGAGTTGTGTTCGTGGGTGATCTGTTTTCTTCATCTCCAAAAAAGTTTCAAAATTTCACTTAATACTAGCACTAGCTAATAGCTATATATATAGCTAGCAGTCTCGATCTTCAACCATCTTCTTTCTATCTGTTTTAATTAAGCTATTCGGCCCCCTATTAATTTTCTATTTGAATTTTGGAAAGATCAATATAGAATTCATATATAAGAGGAAATCTTACTATATATGATATTATGATATCATAAGGAAAATAACTTGGTCTAACTCATGCATGAACATGCATATGATTAAGAATATGAGGGGTTACAACGTGACTGATATTCTTAATTACATTCTAATGACCTAAAGTTAATTCTTTATATTTTCATGCCCTCAAGCCTCCCATGCATTAATATTTTTAAGGAAATTAAATAAAGTCCCTCCTCCCCTACCTTCCTCCATCTCCCTTTCTTTGTGAACATTATGGATCACGTACAACATGTAGTTCTAACCTTTAATTAAGCTGCATATGATGCCATGGGTTACAATGTGATAAATTTCTTCAGTTCATAATGACTGGTGCTGACATATATATAAGGGTGTGTATACTTTAATTTCTTGATACAATTGAGCTGTAGTATTACTCTTGGGTTTATTAATGGCCGCACCCTAGCTACTTATCTACCAAGATCAGTTTCTCACAAATCCATGTTCAAAATTTGGGTAAAGTGGGAAGGTGGAAAAAGGGGCAAATTAATTAAGCCTACTATAGTCCTATATAAGGCAAGCTAAGGGGACTGGCTAGCATGGCAGAAAAAAGAAACAACGATAATGATACTTGCACAATTGTTATTGTGCAAAACTATGGTCTTTATAATAATTCTGCCATATTAAACTAATAAATTAAGTAGTATATATAGGCCAGGTTGTGTGCACGCTTGTGCACAGCTAGTTACACAACTGTACAAGTATCATTTAAAAATAAAAAGATAGGTCCAAATGTCTCCAAGGACATCCAAAGTATATATATAGTTTCCACTAGTAGTCCAACTTAGTTATTTAATAATAATATATGTTAAATTTAATCTTCTTAATTATCTTTTATTTGTCCCAGTAATTTCCACTACTGACCACCGAAAAGTAAAGGAGGGACACTTCGCAGTACCATATAATTATAATTTCTGTTTTTTTCTAAGCTTGTTAGTCGGCTTTGTTGAACAAACTTTTAAATAAGTTAAAAAATTGTAATAATTAATTAACATGATTGGATATGTGGGCCTTTCAGAAAATATAACATATTCTGGAATGGACGTTATGTGTGGTAAATTGAAGATGGATTTTCTTCTTCTTCTTCTTCATCTTATTTTTTCTCTCTTCACACACATATATTGTATGAATCTTATGATCCATGTTTTGGAGCTAAAACTCGATCATTCTAAGCTTTGATATGCATAAATAGCTATATTGTATATACAACAGTACCTGTCCTGGAAAAATTAATCACATCCCTGTTGCATAATCATCATAATTAAATATACCAATATTATATATATGATTGGAGAAAAGAATTAACAAGTACAAAGAGCTTCTGCTCTTTCAAAGGCTAATTCTCCATTCAATTTCAAATTATAGTTGAACTATGATATAGAGAAGAATTATATTCATGATTCTGCTAGAAATTGAATGAAAGAACTTAAAAGCGCGCATGATGTCTTAATATCTTAATAAAGCCATAACCATACCAATCTCAAGAACATGTACAAACATTAAACCAAACTTTTTTCTTTTTGACAATTCATCAAATTATAGTTTAATTATCTCTTCCAATCAAGAGTAATATATCTCTGTTGACATTGATATACAAGTAGAACAATTCACAATCTTTGGCAGCAATAAGTTAATTTCAGAAATTAATTAAAGACCCTCTTCAATCCTCCTATACAAGCGATTTACAAACTATTGGTTAATTAATGGGGTGGAGAATACTCACAAACAACCTCAGCTTCCACTTCCCTCCGATGGAAATTCCGGTGGCAGCCGCAAGCGGCGCATGTGAGCGCCTCCGTGGTCCCCTCCTCCCCACTTGCCATGAACTCCCGGCACCCGTCCACCGCATACCCTCCAATATTCGCAGCATGATTCTTCTGGCACTCCCCATACCTCACACTTCTAACCACTGATGAAGATGAAGTACTTGAGCTTCTGTTTTTCATTACCACTTGGCGTTTCTTCATGCTTAATAAAAAAACCCTAATCCTTAATTCAATTGTTGTTGATGGAATTGGATGTTGGAGCCACAAGTATGGTATTTAATTCTATTGATATCCAAACAAGGAATTGATTATTGATGAGCTCTAAAACAAGAGAAAAAAGAAAAATGGTAGGTTTGTATCGGTGGGTGCCTAACCCTAACCCTAGCAGGTATATTTATATAGGTTAGTGCGTCGAACACCACTAGCATATATAGCTATATAGAACTATAGAAGATAGAGAAAGAGGGCAAGATATGATGAGCAGCCACTAGGGAAATTTTCCATGTCCCTTGGGTTTACAAAAGAGAGCAAAGATGGACATCGAGTTCATATTGTCGGCAAATGAGCTTGTAACACGTCACTAAACTCCATTATAGTGCCAAAAATGAAAAGGTTGAAGATTGAAGATTGATGAAAGTAGGTTACAAGATTCACCCATCACTACCTATAAATAAATAAATAAAAAGTTGATATCCTCCATGCTGTAAACGTGGCGCACTTGGAATTCAAATTGTACAAAATCCCAATTGTCCTCACATAATTCATCATGGAAACCCTAGCTAGCTAGATTAATTCCTCTAACTTTGAAATGATATCTCAACTGTCCTGCTGGCCGGAGCTAGATGGATGTAACCCAAAAATGCAGTTACTTGTGGCTAACATTAATGCTTTGAAACTGATGGAGGAACAACAATTCGATCAGTAAATATGATACACATTCGTTTTATTATTGAAATTATATAAATTGTACGGTTGGAGCTAGATGTAACCAAAATATTATAATTCCATATTTGTTTTTATTGCAATTCCATATTTGTGGCCATTATTAATGTTATAAAAGTACATCAAGAGTTAATTAATAATGTGATCATTTACTGTCTATGAGAATTGTTGAGTGTGGGAATTGTTGAGTGTAGAATTATCAACTAATTTGGGGATCCTAGTTTTTATTTTTGTGGGTCTAAATTGATACCTAAAGACAGGTTGGTAGGGCCCTTAATTAGAACTGGGACAACAACTCTTGTCTAAGTGTACCTAAGATCTAATTATTAATAGCGCGCATTTGCCCACACGCACTATAGAATGGTCACAATTCCATCTCTTCTCTTTGCATCAAATCAAAATCTTAACTTTATAAAATTTCAACATCAATGAGATGCTCTTCAAATCTAAACTACTTTCAAACTGAAAAATAATAATTTTATTCAAAATAAATTTGGTTTTGATCATGATGTTGAATATATATATATATATATATATTTTGTAAAGCATGAGCTCGAACTGGATCGATGCAGAAAGAAGCAGGCATGAGGATCAGTCTCCACCATATGAATCGATCAAAGTGAGGAACAAGGCAGAGACAAATACAGAGTGGGGCGATAACATGTGTGTATATATATTTGCCACCTCCTTAACTATTAATTAAAGTTAGGAGGGAGACAAACACACATGCGCTTGTCAATCACAAATTGGTGCACATAAATGGTCACACTCGACTCACACATAAAAAATAAAACTCCATCAAATAATCTTGGAGGTATATATCAGGCTCATTTAAGTGTTAATATATGTGCAAAATTGGTGTGTTAATTGGTGACCACTGCCGAGCGCTCGATAATGCAAATTTTTTTTGCACCAAGCATTTGGACTTGGTTTGTCGGCGTTTATATTATGGTTTAGCTTTGAGATTTTGGGCAGAGTTAAACCCTAATATAAGACCTCCAGTCTATACCTTAGGAGGGAATGAGGTAAACTCATCCGTCTATACCCTCAAAACTAGGGGGAGGAAGCAGCCGCTCACCTGTTTTAAAAAATCTTCACCAAACTGATCTCGACGAAGTTACCGAGCGCTCGGTGGCACGTTCTCATATTTGTTCGTCCGCATCTGATTGAATGTGTATATATATAAATTATTATGCTCCTTTTTTAATTTCATCTACACTCACCAATGTCTAGTGACTTAGTGAGTGAAGCAATTAGTTGGAACAAGACTACTCTAATTATATAATTAGATTCGCACTGCACAATATTACAGGCATCTGAAAAAGAAAGAAAATTAATGATTTGGTGATAAAAAAAAAGCTAGCTAGCTGGCTCTATATATGCAAAGAATTGGGATAACTCAACTACTACAATATAAATTAAACTTCTAGTTTGAGATAATGATTGTATATAGGCAGCTTGGTCAGGGAGTTGGTGTACTTATATATTTGCAGGGTAATATTAATTTCTAGCTCAAGTTACAAAAATGTATGAAATTTCTGTACATATAATATCGATATTCATGGCCATCATGAGCTCTTGGTTCGTTGGAATTTATTAGTTTGTATTTCGTTTTGGTTTCTAAATCAGTGAGTCTTGTATATATAATATATGACTTACAACATATAATGCGTTACTAGAAAGTAGAAACCTTGCAAGATTTGATATCACTACCATGGCCTTTGCAAGGGTTGATTATACATGGTTCAGCCATTATCCACCAACTACAGCCACGAAAATGATTGACCACTGACTAATTCCAAAATAGTACAACTATAGGGATGTATCTTTAGCCTTTATATATCTACCATTTTCAGTTTGATGTGACTTTAGTTTTGAAAATGATTTATTGGATTATAATCCACTGACAGATACTTTATTTAAGCGACACGTTAGATTCTAGAACATTACGGAATATAAATGAGCATTTAAACACTCACTCACATCTTATGTAAAAAAAAAAAAAAAAAAAATTAAACTATGCATATACTATAAGTAATATATGAGCCTTTTTCCAAGCTAGTAAGGAACATATAATTTTAGAAGTGGAAAATCTTTATTTCAATTCACGATTCAGATCATAACAGCTATATATATTTTCATAGCTGTCAAGAATAACAGTACGCGCGTATTTCTTTTTCTTTGTTAAACTTTCAAAGCATGAAAGATATTGACTACATTAGCAAGAAACCCCAAGGCAAATACATGTACATATATAATGAAACTTGATCTGCTTGACTGCTTCCTTTGGGATTGGAATTCAAGATTGTAAGTCTTCTTGCCAAGAAAAGTAAAATTCCACATGAAGCTTTGGTAGCTTCAGTACTTATTGGTTCATGATACGTACACACGCATGAACGACGAAGGTGAAGCATTTCCTTTTCAGCAAAAAGAATCTCCCACATATAGCAGAAACTGCTGAGGCCGTACGTTTATGCAAAACAACTTGTGTGATTCTTTTGCTTCTTTTTGTTTTAGTAACTAGAGAATTTTACACTCTTCATTCTCTTACCAGTCGGTATGTGTAATTATTAGCAAACCACCCTTATCATAATAAATTGGACGCCTATAATCATTAGTAAACCACGCGCGTCAAGATAATCTAATGTTTGTTATCATTAATAAACCACGTTTATCAGAAAAATTTACATTGACGCAGCTCAATTTGTTCTTTAGCCATCAAATATTTGTGAATAATTAATCATCAAATAAAGTGAAACCCTATTTTGATTATGCTTTATGATCTTTATTGTTAAACAATAATTAGTTAGATCTAGCTCCTTGTGCAAATTAGGGTCCACATATCTGCTTAAAAAATATAATGAACTCTTATCACATCTTTGATATGAAAAGCAGTTTGTGCAGTACTGAGGTGAAGTTGTAGACAAATAGCATCTTGTCAAATTAAATTTAGATATTGGAAAAGCAAGGCCCAATTAGCCATCAATCAATTATTCAATTCTAAGGCCATCATTACCTTTTCACGTTTGAGCAATTAATGGGCCCACCACTGTTGTTGATTTGCCTTTAAAAACTTTTTCTTAGTTTCGAGAGGACCATGTACCCACCCCCACTACTCCTAATTTTTCTCCCATTACCCTTTCAATTTTCTTTTGGTGGCCCATATTGGTCCATATGAGGCTAACTTTTGGCCTTTTTAACCCACCTATAACTCAGTATCTCAATGTTTTAAGCTTGTAATTCTCCAAAATGAATGGAGGGAAAAAAACTATATATACTAACATTATGTGGTGATGAAAAAATTATAGGATATAATCGATATATCGTTATGTGTATAACTAATCTAATGTGTAAGAGTATTATAGGACAATGTGTTTATATTATTAGGGTGTATTATTAATAACATTTACTTATATTATAACATATAGACTGATTATACCACGTATTAATATATCAATTATACTATTTAATTTCTCGTAGTGATGTGGGTCTCATCTATAATTTAATAATTGAAAACAAAAAGATAAACTAGGATTAGTGGCGTAAAATGGACTAACCTATCTAAAAAGTAAAAACATGATTAGGGTATTAACATTCGTGTTATGTAATAGTGTTTGGTACGAACTTATGCTGGTTACAGAGAAAAAGCGAATTGAGTTTTGAATGGACTCATGCCTTGACATTTATGTATTGGGTTGGGTTTCTGGGAAGCAGTATAACTGTAGAAGTGTGGTTGGCCCATTGGATGGGCTTAAAGCATACAGTGATATGGATTGGGCTGGGCCTGGCTAAGATTAAGAGACCAAGTCATCAAAAATTCAAGGATCTTGTTGAGTTTCAAATTTTTATGTTGACCTAAATCACCATTGGGCTACTGGCTTATGAAGTCCTCCTTGACTGGCCTTCATAATTGCCCAAAGGAACTGAGGCCCATACATGTGCCATTGGGCCCAAAACATATTGAACCTGATTCCTGGGTCGAACTCTCTCAGCACGACCCAAATGGCCCACAATAACAAATCTTATCTTTTACGGTTTTAACCCCCACTATCCTACTTATCTCTATCTTTTATTTTTGTCCTCCCTTAATACAAAAGTTTTCCCCATTCCCTACTTATCCCACAATACAAAAGTTTTCCCCCATTCCCACCTAACAAGCAGGCAACAAATTTTAACTTTTTAACTTTTGTATTCAATAACATTGTAAATATGTTTTTTTTATTATTTTTTTTAACCAAAGAAAGGGATTGCATATAATTCCATCTCTTAATACGATCCAATAATTTAAATATTGTCAATTTTTGAAAACACTATTACACTATATTTATTTATTTATTTAATCACAATTTAAAAACTTGGATGATTCAAATGTTCGACTAATTACTGAGTTAACTCCATTAATGTTTTTTGTTTCTTTTCATAAAAATGAAATTCCCTCTTAACTATGAATATATGGACTCTATATCATGATATATAGATATGAAGTCAACAAAACAGAAAAATTAATAATTAGTTTGATTTTCATGATCAGTGAAAGTATGAATTATAAGTTTGTTGGCCATTTTATGGTGATGGACAGATCAATTTGAAAGCTCAGCAGAGACCCTACAAACATAAGAATAGTGTGAGATAAGGTATGGTCCCCCTTCCCCAAGGGACCAATTAGAGTCACCTTAGTGTTGTGTGACTTGTGTCTTGTGCAGATCAGATCTGCTTGTGAAACTTGTACCACATGATTTTACTTAATTCAGGTTGAGGTTGGATTTGTAGCCAAGCCCTGTCTAAGAGGCACATGGTTTTGTCCAGCTAATTAATTAGTGTGTATAGGATAGAGAAAAATCAAAAATTTGTTTTTCTGTGACCCAAGCACTTCTTTTTATAATTACATGCGATAGGGAAACTTTGCCTTTGTTGCTTTTGGAACTGAAAGAGATTGAAAGTTGTAATTTAGTGATAATTATGATATGGGCCAAAGGAAGTGAGTGAGTGAGTGAGTGAGTGAGTGAGTGATGAATAAAATTAATTAAGAATATTAAAATGGAAAATGCAATTGAAGAAGTTTAAGCTTGCAAGCTAGCCAAGCTAGGCTGTCACTGTGACTCTGGTGAGTGAGGAACATGGGCTCTCATGACTTTGTGCTAGCTTAAAACCCATTACTCAGCTACCACAGTCCACACGCATATGCACTACTTTAATGTTTGTCTCAAGAGTCAAGAGAAGCTTAATTCGATCCTTTCATTTATTTAGTACAGACGTATTAACAAATTTATATCTTATTATAAATTATTAAGAGTTGTTCAGTGAGCGAACTTTACTTGAGTCTTACTTGAGCTATAAACTTTACTTTTAAATTATAGGCTGAAGTGAGTAATTAACGTGAAAAAGTTTATGAACTCAAGTAAGATTTAGAATAAAATTCGCAGAGTATTGATATAGTTAAGAAAAAAAATTAAAAATTAAAAATATATTTGTATAACATAAGTGTTCATTTAACGATTTTATAAGTCAAAAGCGACGGTAGTTGTGAGCTCAGAGGCATGTGGCCCTGTGACCCTTTCTGTATGCTTGTGTGTGTGGTGGGTAGGAGGAAAAGTAGAGAGGGCATGTGTTCCAATAAATCTCGGCTGCGTTAACTGCATGGGTTATGCCAATTCAAAAGCACTGTTGATAATCACTGTGGCATGAGGGGCTTATGCATAACGCAGCTTCCTGCAGTGCTTTTACAGCTGCTTAAGTTTCGTGTGAGTGGTCAAGCAATTGCAATTCAGTTTCTAGCTAACTGCTAAAAGTCAAACCCTTCACATGTTGTGCATTTAAGGCACCCCCCATTTTTGCATATTCCCAAGGGCAACTCCTGGCTTTAGATTTTCCACTGTCGTCTCACTAAAACCTTCCCCAATTTCATAATTATGAGATTGGGTAAGAATTTGAAAACTTAGAAAGATAAATTTGATATTCCTCAAGAAAGAGAATACGAATAGAATTAATGACTGAATTGTTTCCATTTCCAACTTAATCAGACAAGTCAAATTTGGTTGAGTAGAAAGCCATCTAATTAATTTATTAATTCAAAGCAGTGCATGGCAGTGTAGTACTACTTAAGAAAATCACTCATGAACTGACCAGTTTCTTACTTGTCGGTCCTTAAGTGCTTGTTTCCTATTTGTGATGACTGATGAACTCTCTTCTTTGAGGGCGACATTATATATAATAATTTGGATTCCAATATATGAATAACATATTGGCCAAAAAAAGAAGAAGATATGAATAGCATTTTTCTTTGTAGAAATTAATGACATGTATGAGAATGATATCCAGCCACCTTCTTCAATTCACTTTTTTCACCGACTTTCTTATTTATTATTTTCATTATGCAGTGTATTTCTATAATCGGAACCGTTCATTTTTTAGATAATTCTTTAAAGATTATTTATGCAAAAAATCAACTAAATCATAAATCGTTTGGTCATGCAATCGTTATCAAATAAACAAATGGTAAATCAAATTATTATCATAATCGTCTGTTTATTTGATCACAGTTACATAACTAAACAATTTCTGATTTAGTTGATTTTTTGCATAGATAATCTTCATAGAATGATATAAAAAATGAACGGTTCCGGTCATGAATTTATATTACATAATGAAAATAATAAATGAGAAGGTCAGTGAAGAAGGTGGATATAGCATTCCTCATCATGACGTGTGTATATATATATATATATATAGGTACGTGGGATATTACAACATGCGTCCTTTTAAATTAAAATAAAAGCCACAAAAAATTAGAAGTTTCACTCAGAAATCCATGTAAAATATCTATTTATTTTTAAGCTACAAGGAGTGACTTAAAACTAAAATTTTTTATTGACGCCATATATAACCCTCACAGAGTTACACTTTTTTTTTTGGTTATGATGCAATATGTAAATAGTTACACTTTATTTTGTTATGATGCAGTATGTAACTCTTGTACAATTAACTTTATAATTTCGTAGAATTTCACTTTGTTAAATGATATATGTAATATTGTTTTAATGTTTAAACATTTAAAGTTTAGGTTTTATGACTTCATATTTAGATATTTAAGGCTTTAGCCCTAAATTCTAACTATTATACCATAAACTTTTAACTCTCAAATAATTAAAAAAAATTAAACTAAAACTTGAGTATGTTTGAGTTTGAATAATATTAAATGCTTCATATTTGATTTTTCTTGAATTGTGGTTTAGAAATATTTTTTGTGGCTTCAAAATAAATAGATTAGAAGTTTGAATTTATGACTAAAAAAATTTGTATGTTGTGGCTTATTAATAAAGTTCTATTTAAATTAAGATTGAATTAACTGTCAACTTACTTATTTATGAGTTGAACCTAATTAATTAAAACTTATTTGTTAATAATTAGGTAGAGATATATCACTACAAATTAAGGCCAGTTAATAAACCAATCATAAATTAAGCGTATCATTTCACGTATTTTTTAGGTTATGTCATAATGAGGCTCGTTAATATTTCTTTACTTTGGAATTATGATAGATGTACGTGCGTGTTACAATAACTAAAATGCAATAAGTATAAGATCTAGGGCAATATATAGATATGGTATAAAATAATAAGATCGAGTACTGTACTATTAATTAACATGGTCTATATACTACTCTTTTGAAACTAGCTAGAGTACTACTTTATTCAATAAAAAATTAATGCGATTTATTATTATTGAGGGAACCTATCAATCAACAATCAAGTTATTTGGAGCTAGCCAATCCAGCTCTAACTACATATTTCCCCTGCCGACACTTAGTTGGTTTCGTAATATATATATATATATATATATATATATAGTTATATATATTAGCTAAGATCGATTGAGGGCAAGTGTATGAGAAAACCCAGCATCAGATTCTTAATTAATTTCCACCAGAGTACTCTAGTTTTATGGATTTTGCAGATTAAGACAGTAACTAAATTAAACAGCCCTAATTCTCACTTAATTTTTAGCTTAGATATGTAAATTCCAGATTTCCAATGCTAGCCTGACAAGGAAGAAAATGGATATATACTTTAATATTTACACTAGGAATGGATTCGACCGCGCTATTTACTTGTTTTACTCCTGATCATGCGGATATTCTAGCTTCAAAGATTCACATTTGATCGATCACACATGTATTAAAAAATATTATGAATTTACTTTTATACTGAGCATAATATCCTTAAATTTATAATTATACAATAGGATTGGAAAGGAAAACAACGAGCATGTAATTTAAAATCCAAAAGAGGATTTGGATTCTTTATATATACCTACCAAATGGCGGTGCAGTACTACAAGCATTTCCTCTTTTAGGTAGATGAAATTATGAAAACGTACAGCTTTATTATTCTCCAGAACAAAGCAAATATATATATATATATGGATATACTTTTAATTTACACTTTCTCTCTGTTCCTTCATTAAGGGGGTACGTGGTATCTTTCTGCTCAGCCGCTTAGGCTAGAAAGAAAGACACAAGGGGAAAAAAAAAAAAAACAAAAAAAAAAAAGGTGCTAATTAAAAAGGCTAGCTACAAGCTGCTGAAAATAAGCCTAAATTCAGAAAAAGAGTAATTAAGAAACCCTAAAAGTTGTTGATGGAGCTTGTTTAATTAACTGGATGGATCTTTTTCAAAAGAGCCCAGCTGGAGTATTCTCTAAGGACATGTTAATTAGGTGATGATCGTGTTGATCATGGGGCTGAGGCACTAGTGCACCATCATCAAACAGCCACTTCTCCAGCAATGTGAGAGGGACTTGTTGTTGTTCGGATCCCCCCTCCAAATTATGTGCATTGTTTTGATGATCATTGTCCACTGACATGCACTGAGACGCGTCGGATGTGGAGGAGTTGAAGCTACTGAACAAGGAATCGAAAGCCTGTTCCTGATCTGGTGTGGCGGTTGCACTTTGCGCCCCATCCGTGTAGGAACTTGACCCTGTTGTAGTTGTCACACCAGCTGTGTTGTTGTTGTTGTTGCTGTTGTTGTTGAAGGAGTTGATCATGTGATGATCATCCTCTGATGATGACTTTGTTCGATTTGCTGCTGCTTTTGGCGAATTCTTCATCCAGTTCTCGAGCAATTTCGCGATGTTTTCGGTGTTGGATGCATATGCGGAGGCTTGTTGATGGTGTGGTTGGTTGTTATAAGCTGCAGCACCAAAATTGGATGAGGCTGAGGGCTTCAAGTCTTGTTGTTCCAAGTGAAGAATTGTGGGTGGTTTGTCAAGGGATAGAGCCTCACAAAGGGCTTGTTTGGCCATGTGGATATCTGTCTGAAGCCTTCTCTCCCACTGACCCTTGGAGATTGACTGCTGCTGCTGCTGTGAACCTGAGAAAGTACCATCTTGCCCCTCATGCCCTCCATCAACCCCTGTCTGAAGCTTCTTCAGCTTCTTCTTCAAGTGGGTGTTCCAGTAATTTTTTATATCGTTGTCTGTTCTTTGAGGAAGGTAGGAAGCTATGGCAGCCCATCTGCATCATCCATCAACAAAACAGAAAGTCAAATTAAAACAATAATAGAATCTGACTATTGGGATTTGCGAGTATCTAGCGAACCATATCCAAATTCCAAACACATAAGATAATTAATAATAATGTAATCAAGTCAAAACCCAAAATATAATTAATTAATTACCTGTTGCCCAAAAGAGCTTGGAGGTGGATGATCATCTTCTCCTCATGATCGGTAAAGTTGCCGCGTTTGATACCAGGGCGGAGATAATTAGTCCATCTAAGCCTGCAGCTCTTACTGCATCTCAGCAAACCTGAAATTTAAAATTAAATGAATTAATTAAGAGTGCTGCTTAATATCTATAATCATCAATTAATATTAATTTAACTAAACATATATGCATATATTAATCCGCAAAGAAGCAAGATAGAGACGGCACTGCAGTCCAGGACCAGGAGGTGAAGTGGTGCCGTGG
This sequence comes from Dryas octopetala, assembly GCF_963921425.1. Classification (NCBI taxonomy): domain Eukaryota; kingdom Viridiplantae; phylum Streptophyta; class Magnoliopsida; order Rosales; family Rosaceae; genus Dryas; species Dryas octopetala. The sequence continues at coordinate 16,813,429 of NC_141374.1, read as the reverse complement.
TGGTGGTGGGTTAATAATAAATACATGAATTTATGATGAAACCTACCCAAAATTTAACCCATGTATGAAAGTAGTACCAAAATGAAGAAACATATATAGGTGAGAGATAAAAAAAAATAAAAAAAGTATTCATCATCAAAGTTGCTAGAAGTAGAAAAAAGTAATAGTGGGGAGGGTGGGAGGGTGTAATTGTAATTGTGATTATAGATATATACCTGTGTTGGTAGGAACTGATCTCCAATTGCCAGGTCCATGTTCTTGAATGTAAGACACCAAGATGATGTCTTCCTCTGGAGTCCATGGACCCTTTTTCACTCCAACTTTGTCACAGCAAGGTGGCCTTCCCATGATTTGGATCCACCCTCGATCTCAAAGCTAAATATTTCCAAGATCAATTTGATGAATCACAAGCAGATGGATCGAGCTAGAGGGATGAGGAGAATAATTAAGGGTCGGTATCTTTTATAATTAATGATGGATGGATGGATCTATCTCCAAATGGATCAAAGTCTTTCTTGTGCTTCTGCTGAGAAACAAGCGTCCAAGGCAATTGGGTTGGCCTTGTCTTGTGCACATATATATAGAGGAGAGAAGAGGAGAGAGTGGAAGACCTGGTGTGTGTGTGTGTGAGTGTGTGTGTGTGCTGACCAAATGAGAGAGGTAAAAGGGTTTATTGCTGTGCGCTTTGCTCCAAAACTAGTCAAAACGGACAGCAAAACTGCATTTACTCATTGCTTGTAAAAAGTCAGCTATACTTTAGACTACTCTCTCTCTCTCTGCCTCACAAAACCGTGTGGCATTCAATGGGGGGTATTGTGGTGGCACCGAAATACAACCCTAATTTACTCTCTCTCTCTCTCTCTCTCTCTCTCTCTTAAATGGGCTGTGTACGTACGTATACTGTATACATTATTATGAATAAGCTAGCCGAGAAATAACTGGTATTTATTACTACTATTATTACTTTGTGTTTTTTTTCTTGCAGCATAGACGACGACGAACAAGTTGCTTTCAATGAATTTAAACCCCCAATCCTCGTGATGCGTGCATGATTTTGATGTGGCTGTGCTCTGGCCATTCTTAATTTCTTTCTTCCCATATGGCCATATATATTATCCTATATCATGAGCTTAATTAGCTACTTTTGATGGACTTCTTATCTCTTGATTATTAATTAAACTAATTTGCATGATTGATAAAATAGTCCACCCCATGAACTTCAATCATAAAATAACTCACAAGAGTTTTGGATATTAAAATGGTTTACCTAAATCGTTTAAAATGTTAAAAATAAAATATCTAAGCGTCTCCTCCGCATTTCACTAATTCTGCTTTATATTTGTGCAGCCTAAAGCCTTCGAATGTGGTGGTGGTGACCACCTACTTGAATTTTCCATATATGCTGGGTTATAACTTACACCAATTGCAATGATATGTCCACGGGATACTCACAAACAAAATCAAGTATATACATATATATATTAATACGATGGTAGGGATTGTGGGATCATGAAGGGCCAATCTCATTATATATCTCAACATTTAGAAACACAACTGGCGATTGGCTTATTTTCCATTTTTAATTGAATATCGATCAGAGCCAAGATGGGTGTTGTTTACAAGGTAGCTAGCTAGCTAGGGACCATCAACTCTTCTTTGTTTTTGGTACAGTGTTGTATATATTTGCATATCTAAGTTAGGAGAGCCTCTGAGGTATACTTTATTTTAGGCATAATAAGATATGATTTGTAAGACTCATTCTGTATTGTAGTTTAATCAAAAGTCATCTTTTTCTTAAATCTGAATTCAATGATCATCGATTCTTATAAAAATTAGAATAATCGAAAATCGTTTAACCATTTCATTAATGTCATCATTAATTTCAAGTGTACGTTTACCGAAATTACTATGTTTGTCTATTTATTTGATCACAATTAGATGTTTTAATAATTTATGATTTATCTAGTTTTTTTTTAAATTACTATATATGTTTGTCTATTTATTCGATCACAATTAGATATTTTAATAGTTCCGATTTATTTAGTTTTTTTTTAAAGAGTAGTGATCATTATATAGAGATTTATAAAATATACAACTTCGATCATCGAACTATAATATATGCAAAATAGATCTTCTAAACCATACCTATACCTTAAATGAGGTATACCTCAATGGAAAGGCTTTCTCTAAGTCAATATCTATATATAGGTTACAGAAAAAATTTCCATTTTAATATTATGCTCATATGTATAAATAAGAAATATGCATATACAAAAAAAAAAAATTGATCAATTTCCAACACTAGTTCAAATAAAATAGCTTTAGAAAATATATATTTTTCTTTCAGATCGATCATTATTGATTAAATTCGGTAGGTGACCTTGGCCAAAAAAAAATTAAAAAAATAAAATTCGGTAGGTGAATATTATATAGTGCTAATTAAGGGATCCATATTATAGGCCTACGTTCTTACAGCTACACATTTTGTTACAAGAGTATTTACAATTTACAAGTCATTGATCATGAGATTATGCATGCAAACTAAATCGATCAATAACCTTTCATTAATATTCTTAATCAAAGATCAATTCCTCTTAGACAATGACTTAGATTAGGTATAGAAATTTGGCCAAACCAGTGGTTTCCATCAATCTCAATCAATATTCAATAACCATTTATATCTATTTGTACGAAGATTTAGACTTCCGTGTCTAAATATTGTTTTTACATTGTAAAATTGTGCTTCAACGTACATTCCCAAATTATTTAGAATTAATTACTCTAGGGTACATGACAAGTATTTTATTTAACCTCTACTATACCTATTGTTCAAATTTAACAATAAGGTCACATTTGTAAGTTATGATATTAAAAAAATATGTTATATTTTTTTTCTCTCTCTCTCTCTCTCTCTCTCTCTCGCGATCCACACTGCTCCACAACGAAGCTTCTTGCTCCGGCTTTCTCCCAACAAATGGCGACCACCGGTGTGCTCCCTACACCAGCGCCGACTCAACCCACCCTCCCCGCTACCGGCTGGTCACCACTTGCAGCAAATCGATGCAAGAAAGGGGAGTAATGTCGCCGGCTTCCTCTCTCTCTCTCTCTCTCTCTCTCTCTCTCTTTCTTTCTTTCTTTCTTTCTTTCTTTCTTTCTCTCTCTCTCTCTCTGTGCTTGATCGAAGCCTGCTCGAAGCCTTCTAATGGATCTGCTCCGAGCTTGATCGAAGCCTTCTAGATCTGCTTTGACCACTCCGACTTCTCCTCGATTGGGCATGATCACAGCTTGTGGTACGTAGACTCCTACTTTGATTTTTTATCAGTAGAAGGTTCTTGATTCTGAAACTGCAATTTCTGGAACATTGGAAGTAAACTGAAACTGCAGTTTATTGGAGTTGTAGTTACTAACTGCAGTTTCTGAAACTGCAAATGAACTGAAACTGCAGTTTATTTGAGTTGCAACTGCAGTTTCAGAAACTGCAGTTTATTTGAGTTGCAACTGCAGTTTCAGAAACTGCAAATGAACTGAAACTGCAGTTTATTTGAGTTGTAAGCTTGCAGTTGTAGTGTAAGTGAAACTGCAGTTTCTGAAACTGCAAGTGAAACTGCAGTTTCTGAAACTGCAAAGTAAACTGAAACTGCAGTTTTTTTGGAGTTGCAGGCTTGCAATTGCAGAACGATGCTTGTGAGTGAAGATGAACAATTGTCGATTTGGTAAAGTTGAAGAAAGAGATCGATTTGGCAAAAAAAAAAAAGAATATCAGTTTTGGGCTGTTTGTGTAGCTGGTTTGGTTGTTATGCGTTTCTTTTGGAAGGTGTCCGCATGTTATATATTGGGGGGCTGGTAGATAGTGTCCGCAAGTTAATAAAAATAGATTGAGTAGTTTTGGTTAATATTTTGCTTTGTTAGTACCTTATAATTAATGGACTCAATTATTTATGGGTAAGGAGCTAGTAAAAGATAAAATCAATTAGTACCATTTTTTATGGAGATATAAATCCTTAAATTTATTTACAGGATTAAAATCTAAATAATAAAAAAGGTCCATTGATTTTAGGTATCAAATTGTAATGTTTTTTCATTTTAACTACCAAAATATTTATGTAATTTCACTTTAAGTACTAAATTTCAGTTTAAGTACAAACTTAAAAAAACATGGTTATATGGAACTGTGACTGTCTAACAGTCATAACTTTTTTATTGATTTGTTGTTTTTTCAATATTTGTAAGACTTAAACTTTAATGTTTAGTGTTTGGGTTATAGGATTTCATTCCCCAAACCTAAATCAAAAGTATGAAACCCTTAAAAATTTTGATTTTTTATAAATTTTAAACAATCACAACTGTAATTGTTCGACAATTACAACTGTAACTGTTCGACAGTCACAACTATTTAACAAACTGATTTGTGACCTAATCCAAAATGTCTTACTTTAAGTTAGTATCTAAACTAAAAAAATTAGTGTCTTGCTGCTTTACTGAAAAACTATTGATATTTGATATTTAATCATAATTTTCTATAATAAAAAATAAGAAAATGAGAGAATCCAAATCTATTGATTTTAGCCTATAGATATATATATCATATGAATTAGACCCATATGGCCATATGTATCTCGTTAGTGTGAAATTAAACCCGAACTCAAAATCTTGGACTTACATCACATCAAATTGCAAATGATAACTGATGTATTAGAGTAATTTGACATAATATTAATGGTTATGAGTAGTGCTCTAGAACAACTCTTGCTATATATCTCGTTATGTTATTGACGACATATATGTTTGGTGCATGGTGGGTTCTAGAAGATAAAATGTTCCATTAATTGGATGTCGTATGATCTGATGACAAATGATGATGACTTGGACTATTGTGTGATGCAGAGACAATTAATTGGACGGTCTTTGTGATTTCAGATTTCTGTCCATACATGCATGTGTGTGTGATCACTGATAGGAAGTGTGTATTGGGCCTGGGCCCAACATTGAATAATATGACAATGATAGAATATGAGAGCTCAACCTTGCCTGGAAAGAACTCAGGCTACTCATCAGCTAGCTATTTAATATCCCCTAATTGTTTGAATTGTGATCATAAAAAGACAATTAATAAGTAAATCAATAAATGGAAATTAAGATCCTTCTGATTCCTAACATATATATATATATATATGGAGTAGCGCTTTAAAACTAACTGGTTAGCAAGTTAATACGAACCTAACCATACTGTTTGTGGGTAAACCCACACCGATCCAACAGCCAATCCTGGCTGGACACGTGGCTGGTCAGACTTTGACCTCCACGTCATCACTGCTCAGCACTTCCTCCGCCAGCTCAGACCGGGTCTCTATGCCGAGCCTTCCATGTTCGGTCCGAGCCGAACCGATGGACTTCCAGGGGATCGAATGTCAATCTTTCCACGGTCTTCTCAGATCGGCTCGGCTCGGCACTAAAGAAATCTCCTCCGAGTTCTGGCGTCGGCCAGTTGGGGCTCGGAGGGATCCCTGTCTTTTAGGTCGGCTCGGTTTGAAATCCCATGTCCGATCCGATCACGCATGGGCTTCATGCATACGCATAAGGACATGTATTCGGCTCGGCTCGGCTCTCCGCCGCCATTCCCGGGAAGATCACGTTGGGATGAACCGCCACACTTGAATGCACCTGACACAAATCCTCTGACAGATGGAATATCCAGCCTGCATTCATGACTATTGAGGTAGTTTGTCTGGACCTTCCAACCTTGCATTTAATGGAGCATTCAATGCAGCATTGAATGCTGAGGAGGTGAGTAGCTATGCATGCAACTAGCTCTGACCAGGTGCGTGGGTCTCTGGCAACCATTCATTCACATGCAGGTAACTTACTCATTAAGTCTTCCTTTGCCTATATATACCAACTCATGTGTGTAAAACATCGACCTATCAACCTATCCACAAAACACTTACACAAAAATTCCTACTCACCAAAGAGCATACCCAACTTGCTGAGAATAACCCAGGACATTTGCCTTGTTCTTCATATTCTCCCAAGTTCATCCTTTGTTCTTCCTCATCTATCATCAAACATCACCATTGATTTCATCATCGGAGTGTGTTTGGCTGGTACCACACCGGTCCATCTCCTTTGATCTTGTGTTTGTCTACAGGAAGATCCCAATCAACATCCATATCATCATCCAGCAGGGCTTCGGATCAGCCAAGTCATCATCTCTACGTTGTTGCATCTACCTCACGAGAATTTGCATCACCAAATGGGCCGAAGCCGAGCCCCTAGCCACTACCACAGCCGAGCGGATGGAGACCTTCGTCTGGAAGAACATCATATGCCGGTTCGGCATGCCACACACCATCATCGCGGACAATGGCAAGCAGTTCGACTGCAACAAATTCAGGAGTTTTTGTTCACATCTGAACATCAACCTGCGCTTCACCGCTCCTTACCATCCACAGTCGAACGGACAGGTTGAGGCCATCAACAAGATCATCAAGAAGACCCTCAAGACTAAGCTTGATAATGCTAAGGGGAATTAGCCTGAACTCTTGCCAGAGGTGCTTTGGTCTTACCGAACTTCCTATCGCAACTCCACGAAGGAAACACCTTACGCATTGGCATTCGGGACTGATGCTGTCGTCCCGGTTGAAATGGGGACTCCTTCCTTCCGAACCGGTACGTACAATGCCGAGACAAATGACACCGGACTTCGGCTCGGCCTAGACATGATCGAGGAGAGGCGAACCGATGCTAATCTCTGCCGAGCCGCTTACCAACGGAGGGTAGCCAAATACTACAACCAAAGGGTCAGGCCCAGGAGCTTCGGATTGGGCAGTCTCGTCATGAAAAAGAATCCCCTCACCGTCAAGGAGAGCTCATTCGATCCGAACTGGACCGGACCATACAGAATTACAGGCATAGTCAAGCCTGGCACTTAAAACTTGGCCACTCTGGCTGGGAAGCCTCTCAAGCATAGCTGGAACGCTGAACACTTGAAAACTTATTATCAGTAAAAATGTAGTTAGGATCGGGGACTGTCCGACCTAACACCCATTCCAATCAATGAAAGGATGAACACATTTTGACTCATCTTCTTCTTTTTTTTTTCGAAGAAAACACTGGGGACTCTACTCCTATACACTTTCAACAAAGAGGAAAGATCTAAATGTTTCCTTCGAAAAAATGTGAAACCCATGTGCCGAGCCGAAGTGCCATTTCCGGCCCGATGCTCGGCATATTACAGACTCATCAGGTCTATAAACTCATGTGTCGAGCTGGCGCGCCATTTCCGGCCCGATGCTCGGCATATTACAGACTCATCAGGTCTATAAACTCATGTGTCGAGCTGGCGCGCCATTTCCGGCCCGATGCTCAGCATATTACAGACTCATCAGGTCTATAAACTCCTGTGCCGAGCTGGCGCGCCACTTTCGACCCGATGCTCGGCATGGTACAGACTTATCAGGTCTATAAAAATCCCTGTCCGAGCCGAAGTGACTTCCTACAGTCCTAACGCTCAACAGGATATTTCTAAAAGAAAAATATACACTCCAACCAAAACTTTCATCGTGCATGCCGAGCCGATCTGAAAGCAGGTTTGAATATTTTTCTCAAAAAACAAAATTCCTAAATATCTCAATGGGTATGCCGAGCCCATCCGGGATCACTAGGGTTTTTGAATTCCTGCTTATCTTCATTATGCTTATCAAGCTGATCCGAAGACAAATTTCTAATATATCATTACCATTCATTTTCATTGCGATCGGCATGCCGAGCCGATCTCAAAATGTCTTGGTTTTTATTATGTTTGTCACTTTTATCATTTTCTTATTCATGTGTTACTTGTTATGTCTTTAGCTTAGTTTCTGAGCTGAACTGACAACAACTTGTTTCATAAAAAGAAAATATTGATAAATTAAACAAGATAAACCAAATACAGAATTGTTCCAAAAACAATTAAGCCCGAGCCACACTTCGGCTCGGGAACAAAAACAAAAACAAAACAACACGAAAATTAAACAAAAGCAGCTATCATGCAGATCGCCCGGCAGGCCCTTCCTGGATCGGCTCGGTGGACTCCTCGGGCGTCTCCTCGCCGAGCTGCACCACCTCAACCCTGCCGATCTGCATCTCAGCTTTGGGATCGGATTCGGGGACTGGGGGGATCGGGGTCGGCTCGCACTCGGGCAGCGAAAGATTCCCCGGCATCGGCTCGGTCACTGAGGTAACCACCTCGGCGGCAGCTCGGTGATCAGAAGGAGGAAGGTCTTCTTGCTGGCTCTCCTGGGTGTCCCCCTCGCCGTCGGACTCGCCGACGAAGGACAAATCCCAGTCCGGCCTCTTCGACCGGATCTCCTCCAACAGCTCCTTATACCCCTCAAACTGAGCATCGGCAAGTGCCTGGACGCTCGGCACTCCGGCTTGACGCCGAACTTCGACCGCCCTCCGCTCGGCCGCCTCGACGTCCCGCTGGAGATCGTCGGCGAACTGGCCCAACTCGGCCACCTTCTGCTCGGAGGCAAGGAGCTCCTTTCTGAGCCGAGCCACCTCCACTTCCTTCTCGACCAACTGGGTACGAAGATCGACCGATCGACCGCGCTCGGCCTTGACCTCCCGTTCGGCCTCGGCTAGCTTCTCCCTCAGTTCACCGTTCCTCTCCCGAAGCCTCCCCATCCTCGCCTCGGCATCGACTGCGGCCTGGGCTACTTCAAACTGCTTTAGGGCGAGCTACACAAAAAAAAAAAAAAGTGTGTGTTAGTCCGAGCTAACTGGGAAGAGCGTAAATCCGAAGTCAGGAGTACTTACCATCATGACCTGGCGGGAGGTGCTCAGTGCCTTGCTTCCGAAGCTCGGCGTCTCCTGTCCGGCCCAGAGCCCTTCGACCACCTTCGGCGTGACCACGCGTTTGAAACCGGTCACGAAAGGCTCAATAGAGGAGTCCACCTCCATCACCTTCATGGAGGCCGAGCCAGAAACCTCGGCATCGGTACCACTGGGCTCAGCCCGGTTCCTCTTTTCTGGACGGGCCTCGGTCGCAGGACCCTTCCTCTTCTCTCCGTGCCGGTCAGTCCTCGGCACGGAGGGCCCAGGTCGGGCTGTCGCCGCGACGGGTGTTTGGGTCGGCTCGACTGGGACCCGGCCCGCAGCTTTCCTTTGGGCGCTTTTCTCGGCTTTCTTCCCCAGCCGAGCCTCCATCTCGGCCGAACTCATTCCCTTTTCGGCTCGACCTGATCTGGGTCTGCCCGAGCAGGAACTTGGTGGATGAATATTCGGTCGGCGAGTCTCTGATCGCAGCAATCTGATCCCTCAGCTCGCCTTTCAGTTTGTACTTGCCCCAGCTGACTGCAAAGACGAAACCAAAAGGAGTTAGCCACAAAATATACATACAATCATCACAAAACATATCCAAGTTCCCCTCGGATCGGCCCCAGTTCCCCATTGCCCACCTGGAATCCTAAAAGCTCTGGGAACCCGAGCCGGGGTGGAGCTGCTCGGATCGGCGAATTCCCAATCCCCAGAGACAAAGAAATATCTCCTCTTCCAAGTCTTCTGAGAGGAGGGATTGCCCGAGAACAGTGGCCCCGAGTAGGCCTGCAGGTTGTAGAAGCCGAGCTCGGTGTTCTTCGACCTCAATGCGTAGGAGCAGAACAGGATATCCTTGTCCGGCTCGCATTTGTGCACCTTGTGCCACAAAATATGCATGGACAGGATGATCCTGTACACGTTGGGATTTAGCTGATGCGGCGCCGCGCCGATCATGGCCAACCAATCCTGCAGGAATGGATGCAGGGGAAGCCGAACCCCATTTTCAAACATTTCGGGATACATGGTCACCCATCCCTTGGGGGGTCGGCTCGGCTTCTCCCCTTCCATCGGCAATCTCATCATTATGGCCTCGGGAACAGAGTACCGAGCTCTCAGATCCTCGAGATGAAACTCGGTCATCTCGTTTGGGATCTAATCGGCCTTCCAAGCCAACTCCTTATAAAAATCCGGATCGATCGGGCTCCCCATCACGGATCCGAGCCGATCCGAGGTCGATGCCTCATGACCCCTGTCCCTTTCCTCCGAACCCGAGATAAGTCTTCTCGGAACTCTTGGGCTCGGCTCGGCTTGAACCTCCTCTTCATCGCCTCGGGGTTGGCGCACTCTACCTGGGTTCCGATCTAAGGTCGAGATGACCTCATTCAGCTCCTCGGACAGGCTATCCCAGCCTGCCTCCCCCCCTGGTGGGCTTCGGCTCACCTCGGCCTCGCTATCCCCTTCGAAGGCATCCCCCGAGCCGAGCCGATCACTCGAATCGGATTCAAACATTACTAAAACACCTTTCTCTGTTTTTCTCTCTTACTTTTTGGATCGAAACGTCCCCTTTTTCAAGAACACCAAGAACAAAACCCAGAAAACCCGAAAAAAGGGAAAAACTCAAAGGTGGACAGAATCACTTACTGGTTTTGTCCGGCCAAATCTCTCCGCCCCAAACACCCTCGGAACCACCTCGCCTATCGCTGTACCTGGTCGATATCGGGATCGGACCACCACTCAAACGACGGGGAGAGAAAGAGTTTCACGGTGAGAGAGAGAGTTTCGCAGGAGAGGGAGTGAGCTTCTGAAAAATGTGAGAAGGAAGAGAGAGAAACTGCCAAACTTATACCCCCATGCAAACCGATCTCAGCCCTTCATTTTTTGGCGCTTCAAGCCCCAGATTTTGACACCTGTCAAGCATTCAAAATACCCATAAATGAGGTGACCCTTACGTTCCCCCATGCAGAAATCAAACGTCCCTTCATCTGCCCCCGAGATATTTTGGCCAAACACAAGTCATCACTTGTTCGGATCTTCAGGAAATTGGTCCTGTTGGGTTCAGCTCGGATCAAACAAAATGCCATTCTTGAGAAGGTCATCACACTTCAGCTTCCAACCCACCACTGTCCGCTCGGATCGGAAGCTGGGGGACTCATGTTTGTGGGTAAACCCACACCGATCCAACAGCCAATCCTGGCTGGACACGTGGCTGGTCAGACTTTGACCTCCACGTCATCACTGCTCAGCACTTCCTCTGCCAGCTCAGACCGGGTCTCTATGCCGAGCCTTCCATGTTCAGTCCGAGCCGAACCGATGGACTTCCAGGGGATCGAATGTCAATCTTTCCACGGTCTTCTCAGATCGGCTCGGCTCGGCACTAAAGAAATCTCCTCCGAGTTCTGGCGTCGGCCAGTTGGGGCTCGGAGGGATCCCTGTCTTTTGGGTCGGCTCGGTTTGAAATCCCATGTCCGATCCGATCACGCATGGGCTTCATGCATACGCATAAGGACATGTATTCGGCTCGGCTCGGCTCTCCGCCGCCATTCCCGGGAAGATCACGTTGGGATGAACCGCCACACTTGAATGCACCTGACACAAATCCTCTGACGGATGGAATATCCAGCCTGCATTCATGACTATTGAGGTAGTTTGCCTGGACCTTCCAACCTTGCATTTAATGGAGCATTCAATGCAGCATTGAATGCTGAGGAGGTGAGTAGCTATGCATGCAACTAGCTCTGACCAGGTGCGTGGGTCTCTGGCAACCATTCATTCACATGCAGGTAACTTACTCATTAAGTCTTCCTTTGCCTATATATACCAACTCATGTGTGTAAAACATCGACCTATCAACCTATCCACAAAACACTTACACAAAAATTCCTACTCACCAAAGAGCATACCCAACTTGCTGAGAATAACCCAGGACATTTGCCTTGTTCTTCCTATTCTCCCAAGTTCATCCTTTGTTCTTCCTCATCTATCATCAAACATCACCACTGATTTCATTATCGGAGTGTGTTTGGCTGGTACCACACCGGTCCATCTCTTTTGATCTTGTGTTTGTCTACAGGAAGATCCCAATCAACATCCATATCATCATCCAGCAGGGCTTCGGATCAGCCAAGTCATCATCTCTACGTTGTTGCATCTACCTCACGAGAATTTGCATCAACACATACTTTTGGAACTACCACATAACTAATCTCATAATTAGAACTGTCAATTATTTAGGTCATACTTCAAATAAATAAACGACCAGTGTTTTCGATAAAAGCATATAAATGGTTGTTGTTATAATTAAATGACTTCCGATTTTAAAATTTTTTTACAGGAATGATATTTGAAGTATGACCTAAAAAATAGACGGTTCGGCTTTTGAGATTACATTGTGCGGTGGACCCAATAAGGTGGTTAACTTTGTATTAACTTACTAACTAGTTAGTTTTAGAGCATTTTTGCATATATATGTATATAATATCCTATTTCTTAGTTTGCATTTTGATAGCAATGCTTAATTTGAAGAATTAAATACATAAAGTTTCGTACATCAATTTCAAACCTACCGGATAGTTGTATTAATTAATTCACATATATAATAACCGGCCTGCATGCATGGCCATTGAACACAGTTTGCAATTGAACCACAAATTCGATCTTGAGCTAATATATATGAATCTCATTAATGACATTAAAAGTCACAGATATTAGACTTTAGAGTCCATTAACGCTGAATTTTATTGTTGCTTTTTCTAATCAAGTTGAAACTCATGACTTAAAGCCTATAGGCTATAGTGACACCAAAATATATATATTTGACGTTCGACTACATTAGAAAATTGGTGATTGATCGAATAGCTAGCTATATTATTGTCACATGACTTACATAAACTACTCATCTCATAAAGAAGATATTGAAGGACAAAAAAGGTAAAGCATGAGTATATGTAAAAAAAAAAATGACATGCATGTTATAATATTGTTACACTCTCAATATCTACCATTTATATATATTATCCACGCCTTACTTGCCATATTTAATTCTTGGCATAAATTCAATTTAAACACATAACTATATATGTCATTTCAATGGGTACACAAACTTTAAAATATTTCAAATATACACCCGATTTATTATCTAAATTAAAAAATGGACTTCCGTTTATCGATTTGTTGAGAGATCAGTTAAATGTCAGCTTGGCTTTTGCTGACCGGGATTAATTGGGGACGTGGCGCCAACTCAGCATACCTTTCCCGCCAAATGAGCGACACATGTCCACTTGACACGGGCCCACATACCCATCAACTCTTTCCCGCTCGTCGAACGTTCTCATAACCATTTAGTCTCCAAAAAACATCATGTTTTCCCCTAAATTCGAATATAAATTTCTCACCTGTGTTCAACGAGTGAGAAAGAGATGATGAGTTTGTGGGCCCTTGTCAGGGGTAAGGTGGACATGTGTCACCATGTCGCTTATTTGGCAGGAAAGATTTGCTGAGATGGCGCCACGTCGCCTAGTAATCCAGCTCAGCAAAAGCCAAGCTGGCATTTAACTGATCTTTCAACGAATTAATTGACAGAAATCCATTTTTTCAATTTAGATAGTAGATCAGATCTATATTTTAAATATTTTAAAGTTCGTGAACTCCGTTGAAATGATATATATAGTTATATGTCTAAATTGAATTTATGCCTTAATTCTTTTATTAGAATGATACCTCTAGGTTTTGGGTTCGACCACTTCTCTTTCTTAGAAAAAAATATTATATTGATCGACCAAGTCTTAGCGAACGGAATTTATTATTTAATGAAGAAAAAAAAATCTTGAGCCCCATATCTGAAATGGGTTTTCACACACATGCAAATACAAACAAATTAGCAATTACTGATTGTTTGATAAGAAAGCAGACTGAGTCTTGAAGCTAGTAGTTATCTATATCTGGCTATAGGATGTGTGTACACACTGCGCGCAGTACTATATATATATATATATATATATATATATATATATATATATATATATATATGCGATGCTAAGCATTTGGTATTATTATAACCCTTTTTGTGGATCATATACTGACTAATAACAAATTGATTGACCGTCCAGTCCATATCCATATACATGGCAGAAGAAGACGAATTAAGATAGAAAAATGACTTAGAATTGGTCCTTGAATTAAAGTATATAAAACTTTGACTATGTCGATCTTTACTTAAAAGAGATTGAGTAGCACAGTATTTATTGGCCGGGATGGTTGATGTGGGCACAAAGTTCACAAACATACATATATATATATACAGGCTCCTCTGTTGAGGTATACCTCAACTTATTTATGTTGAGGTATACCATGTTAGGGCCCACACGAGTCGTTTTGTGTCGATCCGAACCGTTCAGTTTTTACATCTCCATAGATAGATCATCCTTGCAAAAAATTAGTCAAATCGGAAATCATTTGCCTATCTAACTTTGATCAAATAAATGGACGAACCAAGTATTTTCGATGAAACCGTCCATTTGTTTTATCAAAGTTAGATAGGCAAATGGTTTCCAATTTGGCTAATTTTTTGCAAGGATGATCTATCTATGGAGATGTAAAAACTGAACGGTTCGGATCGACACAAAACGACTCGTGTGGGCCCTAACATGGTATACCTCAACATATTTATGTTGAGGTATACCTCAACAGAAGGAGTCTGTATATCAGGCTCCTTCTGTTGAGGTATACCTCAACTTATTTATGTTGAGGTATACCATGTTAGGGCCCACACGAGTCGTTTTGTGTCGATCCGAACCGTTCAGTTTTTACATCTCCATAGATAGATCATCCTTGCAAAAAATTAGTCAAATCGGAAATCATTTGCCTATCTAACTTTGATCAAATAAATGGACGAACCAAGTATTTTCGATGAAACCGTCCATTTGTTTTATCAAAGTTAGATAGGCAAATGGTTTCCAATTTGGCTAATTTTTTGCAAGGATGATCTATCTATGGAGATGTAAAAACTGAACGGTTCGGATCGACACAAAACGACTCGTGTGGGCCCTAACATGGTATACCTCAACATAAATAAGTTGAGGTATACCTCAACAGAAGGAGTCTGTATATATATATATATATATATATACATACGCAAAGTACTTATTGTGATGCGTCACTGTAAAAGCATGCATGCAAGTCCAATCCATATGGTAATGACACAAATCACAAACAAACAAGAGAGGCTGTATAATATTGGCCTTGTATGCATGTCTCCCAATTCCTTGTTCAAACAAAACAATATATAATAATCAAATAGCCAGTAGAGCCAGGTACATTGCAAGGCTGCAGGTTCGATATATCAATATATTCTGCGATATTTTGTAACTCAATTTTGTTTTTTGCCTCATAAATTGTACTTAGGTAGGCAGTAGTACTAGCAAGTAGTGCTGTTGATGATGATCATGATACAACAATTTTCGGTACCTTCTTGCATTCCACATTGTGACCACAGCATATATATCAGGTTAGGAATATAGGGTTCAAGCTCAAGAAGAAGTCTGCAGCTGTTGAGGATTATGTTTATATTTTTTTGACGTATATGAGATGGGAGACTACCTCAATTATCTCATTTGTACATTTTTTATGACTTATTCAAACATAGATTTATATTACATTACGTACGTTCTTTTTCTTTTTAAATATTCAAAATAGAGAGAACCAAGAATTAATTATTGAACTTTTGTCGTGAATATAAAACTAAAGTGCTCCAACATTGAAGTTATGAGGACGTGACAAACGACCCATGCATGAGAAGTTGGATGCTAGCTAGCTAGCTAGAAACGGATTTGAATTGTATCATATATCATATATAATTTAATTGAGATTGAAAAATGGATAATAATATAGAGATGATTAATTATTGTACATAAAGACAACATTAATTAACGTTGGAGATCAAAGAGATCGATGGATCGATCAATCATGACTACTCTTTGGTCGATCTAACCACAAACAAAGTACTAATCACCGTTTTTAAAATTATTGGTCTAGACATATTAAACATACGTACTTAATTTGCATTTATTAGCTAATTTCAGCCGCTCCTTAATCACTTGATTCACACTAGCTAGCTAGATATGATAGAGAACACAGATGCATCGTTATTATCGATCGATTTCAATTAATTCTCAACTCAATTACAGGACTGATTATTGATTCTAACCATAGAGTACTAGTGTACTAGTGTGCCACCTGTCTCAGTACTCCACGCTTTCTAGCTATATATCTATCTATCTATCTCCACGCGCGTCATTTGTTTGACAATAATTAATATTAATAATTTCATATATGTTTAATTTCATGCATTCTCTTGGCCTGCCTTAGCTTGCTCCCTTCTTGGTAATTAAGCACACCTCTTCCATCTTTGATGAATAAGATGGAAACACTACTCGATCTTCTTGCACAAGAAAAACTCTCGCTCCTTGCCATCTACTCATTGAGTTTTAAATATTCAACTCGTTTTTTTTTTTTTTTTTTAAACTCTTAAATTAAGGGTTATATTAATATATATTTATGTTTTACTATTAAACCATATCAGACTGAGAGAAGCTTAAATTTCTAGTAAACGACTTAAATTAAAAATTAAAGATTTGATAAAATAATGAGAGAATTCAAAAAAATTAGAGAGCAAATATATAATTGTGCTCTATAACTAACTAACTGGGTGAGAATTAAAGTTTTTCTTATTTTGTTTTTGCATGACTTCTATTTATTATGAAAGGAATGAATTCCTACAATATTATAAAAGTTGGGTCTTTTTCGACATATATATATATATATAACCAAGTTCCCAATTCTGAAACTAGTACGTGTGAACCCACGTAGCTATTTTGGGGCTGTTACTTCCCATCTCACACGTAAACATGGCATGCATTAAGAGACACAGGTATGGAGTATGGGTATTTGGGTATCACTGTATCAGGGTATGGCAATCACACATTACGTGGATTCATAATTCATTCATCGTTCATTTAAAAGATAAAGCATACAACCTCAGTCAAAAAAAAGGTACACTACGTGTCCACATGATTGGGGACCATTGGGCTTGCTTAGGTGAAATATTGGAGCCCACCACCTAAAAAAGTAGTCTTTTAATTGTATTATGTGGGTTTGGGCCCGCTAAAACTCACAGGCCATGGTGGTCGACATGTGTCAAAATCTGATGCAACTAGAAATAAAGGTTACTGTGTTCTGAATCTTCTGATTAGGAAGTCGATCGCTCTAGCAGTCTAGCCTACTTGTCAAACTCAAGATTAATTGGAGGGAAGGGAATGAAGGTTTGGAGATCACATCTAAGTTTCGACCCCACGTGAAGACTTGACACGTACCCACTTCTGGAACGGATTGCCCGACAAATGATTCAATGCGGTTTGATCTTGGAGAGTTGCAAGTGTTGACCCCAATATTGTCATTTATGATATAATATTACCAAGCTTAAAATAGTTTTAAAATAAAGAAAATTAATCAAGTAATCATCTCAATTGAGGATCTCGTATACGGTATACCAATTCTTATATTAGAGTAGAGGTGTGATTCATCTTTGTGAATTTTATACAGGAAATTGTGGTATAAAAATAAAGTAACTAACATTATTTGTCTAATTTTATATAGGGAATTGTAATATAAAAATAAAATAAGTAACATTATTTGTCTAAACATTAGAAACAATTCTCGACATGCATTATGATTGTTGTAAATTAACTTTAAATAAGAGAATGAGTTTAGTATACTCTTTTGGGTTTGCAAAATATATTTTATAAGTTTAGATATTCATGAGACAAATTTTT
Organism: Dryas octopetala; assembly: GCF_963921425.1. Classification (NCBI taxonomy): domain Eukaryota; kingdom Viridiplantae; phylum Streptophyta; class Magnoliopsida; order Rosales; family Rosaceae; genus Dryas; species Dryas octopetala. The sequence goes on along the minus strand of NC_141374.1, from coordinate 16,795,808 downwards.
TTATTTGAAAAAGGAGATTCGAGTTTGAGACCTTTTCAGGATTGTAAAAAGAAATTTTAATAAACCAATAAGTAGATGATATTCACGAGACAACTTAACCAAAATAAATTTTTACTTGGTAAAGACAAAACTACATTTGAAAGAAAGTGTTAAACTTATTCTACAGCCTAACAAAAAAGGAAAGACATCCTAAAAGTCAAACCCAAGTGAACCTGGTCCCTGATGAAGGGTAGCGTATTTAAGAGGGGACCTATCTTTGTATAAATACCTTTTACTGAAGGTACTGCTGTCATGTTGTGTATGCCTATGGCAGATCACCACGACAATGGTGCCATCAAGACTCTCATTACTGCTATTCCTTGTTTCACGTTGAGCATTTTACACAAAAAAAAACATACATGTACATATCATTGATGTGATAAGTACCATCCAATTACCCATTATTATCACATTAATTTATAACTCTTTTCTTTTTCTACAAAATCCATAGTACATAAATGAATTGTGTGTCTGTGTGTACATTTTTTGTACCTGTAATTAATGTTAAATTACCTTACAACTTTATATAGTGATCTTGTCAAATTTGAACCAAAATTTTGTTTTAAACATGAAATCATAGTAAAAACTAGGTAGCTAGCTAACATGCTAAAAGATCCCAGGGTAGTGAGAACAGCCATATGCCAAACCAATCCCTGGAATGAGAGCCACAGCTTTATATATAAAGGGCATGCTGAATTTATGTTATCGATCAACTTAAAAACTGTCTTAAAATCTGAAATTATAGCTGAACCTAAAAAATCCTTGTGCATTAAACCCTCATCATGGAGCTGTCATTATACCAGGAAAATGGCCTTTTCAACATGAGGAATAGCCGAGCAAATCCCTTTATTACTGCCTGACCTAGTGCTTCAATATCATTCATCAAGGACTTGATGAGATTAGGTCATGAATCTTCATTGGTATTATTGTGCAAGTTATTGAATAAGTTTCCGTTGATGATCAAAGCTTTATATCTTTACCATCTCATATATTTATATATTTCATTCCATATATATTTATAGAGATTTATAAAATAGACGGTTTCGATCATTAATTTACAATGCATAGTGGGTCTCACAAGCTATACCTCATCATGTTTAAGATGATGCATACCTCAACGAAATGAGTATATATATATATATGTATGCAATCATTCTTTAGAGAGGACGCCCACAATATATTTTTCACGGATTTCCAGCGCCAAGGGCTCGGTATTGTCATTTTCTTTTTCTCTCGAGTGTTCGGTACTAGTTTGTTGGCTTTATGTTAGGTTTTAATTTAGGCATTTTGAGCTCCACCCAAAATCTTGGAGTTAAAACTTAACATGCAGCTTCCATAAGTCTCATTCTACACCCTAGAAGGATATAGGGTGAACTGTTGTAAAAGTACCCTAAAAAATTGGAGGAAGCGATGTCGAGCGTTGCAATGTGCTTATTGCAACGCTCAGCTGTTATAAAAAAATTCACTATTGAGCGCTCGGTACAATCACCGAGTGCTTAGTGACGAGAATTCACCAAAAAAAAAAGCGGACACATCACACTTAGAGAAAAACTGTATGTACATATATATATTGTAAACAAAAGTGCATAGTTTTAGTCTTTAGAGAGGGTCCAGGAAAACCTGGTTTTCAATGAAAAGAATAGTATATAGTTGACAGTATTCTAAAAACAAATGAAATTTTCAAATTGGAGCTTCCCTAAAATGACTTTTCAAGGAGACTAGAAAGACTTGACATTCAAATACTGCGGGAAGCTTAGATGTGGTTTTTCTTTCCACCTGGTTCCATAGGCAATAGCTTAGATGCTTTCTGACTATGCAGATAACAACACAATTCCTATGCATTGTAAGAATGTCATCACAGTGGCTCTTCCTTTCAACTGAAAAATGTTTTCCTGTACATCTACTAAAAATAGAGACATACAACAGTGGAATCTGAATGATTTTAAACCAGAAAACAGTGTATACAAGTTTATCCAAATTTATCGGCAAAAAAGAAAAAAAAATGCTTGTATAGATGCATATTTGTATACAATTTTTCCTAGGGGAATAAATTACAATGTTGCATAATTTGTATGACAAGTAATGGGGGAAAAGATCACAAAACTGTTGTATAAGGAAACAATACACCTGCCAATGTAAAACAAACTCTAATCCTTGAATTCAAAATTTTCTTGCAAGAACTGGTAAAGCTCCTCTGCAACCATAGCAGGATACTCCTCTTGTGGAAGAAGAGCACCTGGCACCTCAACAAACTTACTCACTCCCTCGGCTTGCCTGAGAGCTTCCATCTCTGCTTTTGACCTTTTTGGAGATCCTTCAGTTGAGAGGACAATAACTGGTATCTTTCTTCTGCTCATATCTGCAAAGAGTTCAAGAAATTCCTCTCGGGATAGTACAGGGTCAAGGAGACCAGTCAAGAAAGAAGCAGGTGCATAGCGAGCACCTTTACGTTTCGTAAGTGCATATCTACTTTCCACAATTCCAGGGGTCACATTGTCAGGATTTGAATAGACATGGGATTTATACTGAGATTCAATTGACTTCTCATTGCTGACAAGCATGTTATACATCATCCAGCCCACAGCAGGGGCTCTTAAGGTGCCCCTAAGCAGTCCATACCTGATATGTTTGTTAACAAATGGAGAGATCAATCAGGTTCATTGATCAAAAGAAGTCTGGTGCTTGCATATGGTTTTGAGAAAACAAAAAAAGCACTTTCCATTGAAGACATCTATTTAAAATGTTTAAAGTGGACCAACTACATGTGATAGATAGAAACAAGAGGAAGCATCACACACTTTCGAAGAATAGGCAAGAATAGGCAAGTCGGAGGTTTTCCATCTATATATGAGATTTTCAGTTAGAATACCTTGTTTCCATGCTAGAATCCCGACCAAACACAATAGGAAGGGGACCAGCCCAGGTGGGTGCAATAGCAGCAATAGCTTTAGGCTTCACTGCACCCCGTTTTGCAGCACGAATAGTTAAAGTAGCTGCATGCCCTCCTCCAAATACCACAAACTCATTTTCTGGTTGATAGCAAGAGATTATTAGCAAGTAAAATTTCATATAAGCATATAAAAATAAAAAAATTCCGGATGTAGACAATAAGCATGATAAGGCAAGAATCCATAACAAAGTAAAACAACCTTTAAATTTACTTTTTCCCCATTCAATGGGGATAGGGAAGCATGATGATAGTTTCAAGTAATTCTGTTTAGCTAAGAAGTTCGAGTACCACAACATATGCATGCTTTACAAACAAGCTACTAAACATCTTGTTATGAAGGTATAGAATATAAATTGCAGATAAATTATAGCGGTATCATCATAATTGATGATTAACCCAGATAATATAGATAAGTAGTCACTCATCAACCTGAGCCGCTAATAGGGCCATCGGGTGCATTAATGAAGTCCACCAAAAATTTCTCCATAACATCAGCAGTGTAGTCCATCTTTGGTCTATCAGAGTACCCCAGACCAGGCCAATCAACAATGGTTGCTCGCCAATTAACATTACCATTTTGCTGAACAATAGTACTTGCTACTGATCTCCATTCTTCAACAGTGCTAACATCAGAAATGGTTGGTATCATAAGGATATTTTTAGAAGAACCCTCTCTCTCCTTTTCATGCTCCTCATAGTAGATGTTAATATCATTTTCCTTGAATTTCCATTTCCAACAATTGGTCTGAAACAAAGCACACTCACTTGTGAGGCAAGATGACAAACATATAGTACAATGCAATAACATAGCTCTACATATTTTAATATTCATGTGTTTCTTTATACACTGATCCCTATATAGCTATACCCTTGCAATTGACAAACTTATAGTTTCCAAATGTTGTTGCCATATACGTGACATCCACTTCTAGTGAAATTCAATTTGCTAACTGATAAAAAAAGAGTTCGCCGAAATCAAATAAAATAGAATCCTTCCATCTAATTTTTCATGAAATTTAACATAGTATTAACTTGTGTTCCACGTCGATAATGAAATGAGTCACCTGGGTGGCAGAAATACAAACTTCAAAACAATATTTCAGAAAGTAAACTTATTCAGATCTTCTCTGAAATGATCTAAGTCTTATGTATTCCTATTTCTTCATTTAGATATGTATCTATGTATGTTTTTTATTCCAACAAAAAAACAAAGTAAATTGTACGAGTTACAACTTTAAAAAACCAAAATTCTATGTTGTTATTGCTTAATTTTGTGGATTCCCCTAACTCACTCAAAAATTCATTCAATTTTCTCAAGTCCCTAAGCATTCATTATTCATACAATCATACACATGCAAGATCATCGAAGCCACAATCCAAACCTCAGCTCTAAAACCCATGTGCACAATGAGACATACATCAATAAAATGAAATCAAGAAAAGCATTTTCAGAATTCTGAAAGCAAGAAAAAAGTACAATTGAGTCTCTGACCTTTGATGGGCCTGAAGATTTATCGTCCACAGAGAGCTTGGAGTAGTCCAGGGTGGTTGAAGCCCTAACTGTCAGGGTTCTCTGGAAGCAAGCAGTCTGAGAGAAATTGGGTTTACTGGTTTTGCAGGGAAGAGTAAGGGACGGTTGTGAAGAAGTGTAGAATGCTGCGGAGAACGCCATGGAAATGGTGCAGGAATTGAGAGAGGGTTTAGAGGAAGGGGATAGGATCAATGATTTTAGGAACATGGAGTTGTGGAGGAAGACGCTGACCACTAGCTTTTACTGAGATTTATCAACAATTTTCCATATATTGCCGTTGGCCTTCCTCCCGCCACTAAAAAGATTTGGTAAATGGTCAAATGGTAATTATAAAAAAGCACTTTAAAGTTTGTTTCTTTTTAATTCAATGAACTTTAACTCTCATTTTTGTGTTTTCGTCTTCACCTTAATGACTTTCACACTATATAATTGATGGGTTAAGTTTAGAACAGAATAACGAGTATCAGATATTCAACATTTCAATAACATGGCAACTCTAACCATGTGTTGATGTCCCCGAAAGTATCCACTGAAATATCTGCTTCCTTTCCTCGCTGGCCGACTATCACAAATGTTTGCAAACATCCCATTTGCAAAAGCTCCAATTTTTGGAGAAAATTCACAGTACATATAAGCTGTACAATTATTTTGAGGGTTCAGTATATATAATCTGTACATTTCAAGGAATCACGAAAATTGTTGACAACAATAATTGGGGGTAATTAAATACAATTCTGGCAGCACTACAATTACTCCATCTGCACTACTTAGTTTCTTCTTCTTGATTTAGAAGTTAATCTTCAGTTTTCAACACTTTCCCAGCAGATTCAACTCACAGCTTCATTCGAACCAGTTTTCAAAATTTAGATCAATGATATAACCCAAGGCCAAATTTCTTGGCATTCCTTCTTGTCTTGGGTTTCAGGGTCAGTATCCTTCCATGACTTTGATCTCTCTTAACTTACAGGAGCTATACTATTTTCAAGTACTTCTCGTCTGTCCCCACTCACCAGTAATCTCTGCAAGAACAAGAGCCATCTTTGAAGAAGTGAAAGCGGCTTCTATCTCTCACCACTATCTCCAATCCATAAGCCTTAGAAATCAGCTTCATCATAGTATGACAGTCCCTACAAATCCGCAAATTCTTCACAATCCTTATAATCCTTCCTTCACGCAGTCTTGCCAACCCAAAAGCTACAGCAAGTTTCTCACTGTGGCTAAACACTGAATCTTCTTTATCCTCTTCTTCTATATCATGCAAAACACTCCCAACCTCCGGAACATAACCTCCACCAACTCTAAGTTTCAACATTATCTCCCTTAACTTCTCATAAGCCTCTTTAGTAATCTTATTTGTCTTTTCACCAGCCACAAAACTATACATGACCTTGTCAACTTCGATCACACTCCATCCTGGAGTTTTCTTAATCCTCTGGTCAGCCATTGATTTTCTTACAGCAGCAACATCCTTCCACTTCCCTGCAACAGCATATATATTTGACAAGAGAACGTGATCACCAGAATTGCTGGGGTCAAGTTTGGAAAGCATTTCCTTCACTTGTTCTGCCAACTCAACGTTACCATGAATGCTACAAGCCCCAAGAAGAGTTCGCCAAATAACAGCATTAGGAGATATTGGCAATTGACATACAAAATCATAGGCCTTCTGTAGTTTACCAGCTCGACCATATAGATCCACCATACAACCGTAATGTTCAATAGCTGGTTCTATACCATACATATCTCTCATCTTAGAGAAATACTCGCATCCTTCATCGATAAATCCAGCATGACTACAAGCATACAAAACTGGAATGAAGGTGATCCCATCAGGCCTAATTCCAGACGCTTCCATCTTATGGAAAACTTGAATTGCTTCTTTGCCATAACCATGCATTGCAAGCGCTGCTATCATTGAAGTCCAAGAAACGATACTCCTTTTCTCTGGCATTCTTTCAAAGACCAACTGAGCCATGCCCACATTTCCAGATTTAGAGTATGTATCCAGGAGTGCATTATTGACTGAAATCATCCAAAGAAACCCAGCCTTCTCTACTAACCCATGTAGAATTTTACCAAACTCAAAAGCCCCAGCTTGTGCACACGCAGAGAGTACCCCAGTCAAGCTCGCCTCATTGGGTCTGATTCCCTCCCTTAGTAGTTCCCTGAAAAACCCAAAAGCCTCATCAAAACAACCATTTTGAGCAAACCCAACAATCATAGTACTCCAAGACACATCATCTTTCAATGACATCTTCAAAAACGCCTTCTTAGCCAGCTCAAGCTCATCCGCTTTCACGTACCCAGCAAGCACAATATTCCACGAGGTCAAATTCCTCAAAGGCATACGATCAAACATCGCCTCCGCACCCTCCACATCCCCACACCTAAAACACGCGGTCAGAATCGCATTCCACGCAACCACATTTGGTTCAAACATTTCCTCAAACACGTTGCGCGCGCAACTCACACGCCCACAATCCGCATACATACTGATCAGAGTCGTCCCAACAAAAAGATGGGTATGAAGCCCATGGCTCAAAGCTTGACAATGCAGCTGCAACCCATCTCTCAAAGACCGGCAATTCGCCGCCGCCTTAAGTATAAACGCGAAAGAGAAGCTATCAAGCGGGTTAAACCATTTTCGACGCATTTCAACGAACAGAACCAGCGCATTGTGCGGGGTATCAGATTCTGCGAGGCCACGGATGAGGGTATTGTACATGAAAGCATCTGGGTCTCGAAAATGGAGGAACATACGGCGAGCATAGTCGAGAGCGTCGGAGATTGAGACCGCACAGCGGAGGAGGAGTTTGCCGAAGACCAAGGGATGGGAGTCGAGGCCGGCCTTACACATAAAGGCGTGGATTTGCTTCACGGTTTTGAGGGTCTTGCACTTGCTCAACAAAGACACGCAAAGCTGTTCCGCGCTGTTCATTCTCAGGTCAAAGGCGAATGTTTACGTAGCGGTTCTTTAAAAGTAGCCGTTTCTTCCTTTAGTAATGCCACTTCAAGTTTGGACTCAATTAATAAACAAAACGGTAATTTCACCCAAAAAATAAAAAACAAATTAAATCTCGACCGCTGAAAGAGAGCACGTGACAGCCGTTGGATCCTAGGGCACCTGAGTCTCCTCCTCTAAGGCTCTAACTTTAGCTTTCTCACTCTACCCCCAAAACAGAGCTGCTCTAACCACAGAGAGAGAAAGAGAAAATGGTGCAGAGGCTCACATACCGTACGCGCCATAGCTATGCAACCAAGTCCAACCAGCACCGCGTCGTCAAAACCCCTGGTACTTCTAACAATCTAAGACATGGTATTATATGTTTATGTGGAGCTAAAGCTGGTGTCTTTGCAATCAAAGTACAAACTTTGTGTGTTTTTCATAGGCTTAGGCTTGTTTAGTGTGAGTGTCTGATCTGCTGTTAAAGCACAAAAGTAGAGTTTTTGATGAATCTATAGAGCCTAGTATATGTTTAAAAATTGTGTTCTTTTATGGATTTTTGGATTTGCAATAATATAGGGAAAATTGAAATGAGAGAAATTTAGAGGTCACATTGTGTAGATAAGATTATTGACATGCAAATCGGTGAAGAGAAGAGGCTGCATGGTTTACTATGTTATTTTGTTTCCTCATTTGTATGTCATTCATAATAGTTTTCTTTTGGATTACAATCTAATCATTTCCTGCATTTTCATTTTATTTTATACTACGAAACTTTGTGCGGATGGGTTTTTGCTTATTCCTTGGAAAAATTGATGTTTAGGTGGAAAGCTTGTGTATCAGACCACTAAGAAGAGAGCAAGTGGACCCAAGTGTCCTGTTACCGGAAAGAGAATCCAAGGGGTGGGTTCATTCTTTTGAGCCATGACTTGTTTTCATGCTTGTATTTGGTCTAACAAGTATTCAGATTAGATTTTGGTTTATTGCATGTGGTTGCTAATATTGGGTATCAAGTGTTTTGTGCAATCCAAGCCTATATATATTATGTGTTTTTGACCATATGTATATGCTTAGTTCTTTGTCATGTAATGAACTTTATATGTCATAATTAATATTTCTGGGAAAATTAAGGCCACAATGTTGATATATATTGTTGGTATGAAGTACCACTGTCATTCTTTTTTCCCGATAATTATATGTGATGAATTCATGTCTATATTTTACGTCTCCTGATAACTTTATATAATTTTTGGATTCAATTAATTGAGAGTTGGGACTAAAATTGAGTTTGATTCTATGAAAATAGTTTCATGTTCCCATGTGCCATGAAGAATGAATCCACCTTGTTTTATATACAGTTCTGTGACTCTGGATCTTCATTTATTAGCTGCTTTTTCATTTGTGTCACAAGTCCAACACTATCGACTTGAGAAACTCTGTGCTTGGTTATATGCCCTGTGTTGAGGCACAGCCCCGTGTTATTTCTCACTATCTGCTATTTGCAGATTCCTCACTTGAGACCTGCTGAATATAAGAGGTCTAGACTATCAAGGAACAGGAGGACTGTGAATCGTGCTTATGGGGGTGTGCTGTCGGGTGGAGCCGTCAGAGAGAGGTTTGTATTTCCAGAAATTTAAGCTATCAAGTTCTTAGGTATATTTGGGCACTTGTGTGGTGTTTATTTTGACAGGGTTACAGATAGAACCTTTTTTTTCTTTTAATCTTTTTTATTATTGATGTCATTTTTTTCTTGTTTTGCAGGATAATCCGAGCCTTTTTGGTGGAAGAGCAGAAGATTGTGAAGAAGGTTTTGAAGATTCAGAAGGCAAAAGAAAAGCAGGCATCAAGGAGCTAAGGAGTAAGGAGTCATAGAGAAGGACCTTTCTTTGTTTATCTGGAACGATAGTTGTCAACTTTTTGATAAATTTGAATGAGTTTCCTAGTTGACATTATAATTTCAATGAATACAATACTCATCTATATTCATTCTACTATTTAAGAATTAAAGCTCCTTGTTTCATGGATGGTATTGGATGGACACAGATATAATTGCTCAAAGTGCTAAAACCCAGTTTATGAAAAGATTTTCTCCACCACTTATTTTTCTACAGAAGTATGAAAAGATGAAGCAGCTAGAGTGCTAAACACAGTTCAACTTTACTAGGAAATGGGTCCATTTTGTTTAATAAACTGAAGGGAGTCCCACAAGCTTGTCATAAGGAGGGTGTAATTCTTTCACAGTTTCACCAACTGATGCTCGAACAAGCCCGGCCCGACCCATTTTACATCCCTAACTCATGAAAATAGGCGTGGATTCCTAGCTGGATCCATCATTTTGACACCAAAGACTTGTTCATAAGGGCCAATTGTTGCAACCATCTATAGAGTCCCAAACTCTCGCCGTTAGTGAAAGTTTGTGAGCTTCTTTGATACTCCTTCATTCCTTGTTCAACACTTTCATGTGCTTCATGTTGATTTTGGTGTGCTACCTATTGCTTCTAGTTTGCTTCCTATTGCTTCTAGTATGCGGTGTAATGGCGGCATAGGGTGATGACCTCTCGATCTCAAGGGCGTCAGATCATCTGTTTGTATGTTTGTTGTGGGGATCATAGCTTTTGGTATTTGAGAGAGAGAGAGAGAGAGAGAGAGAGAGAGAGAGAGAGAGAGAGAGAGAGAGAGAGAGAGAGAGAGAGAGAGAGAGAAGAGATTATATATGATTTCTTGGAATTGAAGTTGGAACTTTGTGACAGATTGCTTGCATTTGGTATACATTTGCATGTTGAGAAACTCCATATAAGTGGGAAATAATGTGCATAAAATAGCATGCACGTTGACATTGGAGAACAGATTGCCGAAAGGATAGGTTGTAATTACCTGTGAATTGTAAATTATATTACTAAGAATACTCAAAGGATGGTTTGGGATGACAACTGACTTATTAATAATGAATTAAAACCTGAAATAACATGTAGAAAACAAGATTATATCATAAGTGATAAGTCTGTCCATATGAACAACATGAGGGAATCAGGATTCAATTATGAAAAAAACACTAAGAGGTTGACATTTCCACTACTGAAAGTAGCTTCTATGACCAAATTCACTCATTTTAATTAGCTTTCAGTGGGGTTTTTTTTTTTTTTTTTTTTTTCTCTTAAATGAAAAATAGCTATGCCTGCTTACTTGTGCATAAGTAGCACCTCTCTAATGAAGGTGGGCTCCACTTGTATAGATAATACAATCTCATTCAAATTCAAATATTCAACCTCTCTAATGAAGGTGAATAGGTTGATTCTTTCGAGCCATGAGTTGTTTTCATGCTTGTATTTGGTCTAACAAGTATTCAGATTAAGCATTTGGGTTTATTGCATGTGGAATTGCTAATATTGGGTATCAAGTGTTGTGTGCAATCGAAGCCTATATATATTGTGTGTTTTTGACCATATGTATATGCTTAGTCCTTTATCACGTAATGAACTTAATTTGTCATAATTAATATTCCTGGGAAAATTAAGGCCACAATGTTGATATATATTGATGATCTAAAGTACCACTGTCATTCTTTTTGTTATAAATTTGAATGAGTTTCTTAGTTGACATAATCATTCCAGTGAATACAATACTCATCTATATTCATTCAACTATTTAAGAATTGAAGCTCCTTGTTTCATGGATGGTATTGAATGGACGCAGATATAATTGCGCAAAGGCTTTATTGCAAACAAAGTTCAGCAACCATTAGAGAGATCTTCAATAGCAAAAACCAGAAAGGTATATGCAAAGATTTTCTCCACCACTTATTTTTCTACAGAAATGAAAAGATGAAGCAGCTAGAGTGCTAGACACAGATAAACTTTTACTTGGATATGGGTCCATTTTGTTTAATAAACTGAAGGAGTTCCACAAGCTTGTCATAAGGAGGGTGTAATTCTTTCACCAACTGATGCTCGTTCAAAGCTGTAACCCATGAAAATAGCAGTGGATTCCTATCTGGATCCATCATTTTGACACCCAAGACTTGTTCATGAGCTTTGTGAGGGCCAAATGTTGCAACCATCAATATGTCTAGGAGTCCCAAACTCTCGCCGTTAGTGAAAGAAGCGCCTCCTGGAAGATACTCCTTCATTCCTTCTTCAAACACTTTCAGTCTCTCAAACACTTCCTTCAGAGCTTTTTCTTTTGCTTCACCATGACTTGTCAGCACTCGGCTCATGCTCTCGAACAACTGTATTAACGAAACAAGTTAGGATTGGCCATTATTTGCATGTATTGATGTTATAGAGTAGCATTGTCTCACCTGTTGATGGATAAAACTTGCCCAGAATCGAACTTTGGCTCTTTTGTATGGATCTTCAGGCAGGATCCTAGGTTCAATTTTCCAAGTTGTGGACAAGTACAGGGACCTTCTTATGAACTGGATTGTACTTAAGGAGCAGTTGGCTCTTGTTGCTCAAATCTTCCTCTATGTACTCATAAGGTATGCCTTTAAGTCTGAGGGCCAGTTCCACCCTCTTAGAGTAAGTACTAGCCCACATTCCATGTAGTTTTATTCTGTTTTCCTCTTCCATCTCTCCTTCTCCAAGTAATGGCCTAGATTTTTGGGTTCAGGTTTATGAGGCTAATTAACCTTTATATAGATCTTATCATGTACCTTTTGTCATGTTTTGGTGTGAGTTGCAAGCAAAGATGCTTTTAGAGAAATTAAGGAAGGAATTCTTTTAAGTTTGACCATGTTTTCTTGCGCAATAAGATTAAACGCATTATCTTACATTTCTCTCTCTCTCTCTCTGACTTTTTGCTCTGATGTTCATTTTCTCTCGTTAACTTGTTTGACAAATCTGTCTAAAACATAAGAATGCTGATCTCAACTTTTCAGGTGAGTGGAGCCTCAGTCCATATCAATAGTTGTGCAGTGCTAGACATAAAAACAAATGGTTATACAATTTTCTTGGTCATAAAAATATTAGTAGTGCACTTTTCATGTGAAGTTGTGATATAAAAGAACATCAAAAGAATTCTTCCATTTACCAAACACTGGTGATAAGCTCATTGACCAGAAAAATGCAGTTCTTATCTTCTTTTGTTTCTTTTGGTCAGATTAATAGTTATACATTCCTTCAAGAAGCCATTATTAAACATTTATAGAGCATTTCCATAGGAGTTCAAATTATCTTACAACATTTCCATGAATAACTTACAGCTAATTGTACAAAAACGTTGTCTTTTTCTGTTCGACTTTCTTTCAGAAAGTTTTAGTGGACTATTTTCATGTGTTTAGCGTTTGCATCAATGCTGCATGTTACATTGTAGGTCCTCTGTTTATCAAAAGTCAACATCGTAACATTTTTCATATCTGGATGACCACAGCTCCTTGAGGAAGAGGGAACTGATCCATTGGTTAGTCAATGACCCTTGTCACAAATGCAATTTAATTAAAAGAAATCATGGTGATGTTCTTTTCACATGACCAAAGGGAATATGAAATCCTAACAAAGGGTAGCTATATGGATACAACTATATTCATTATTTTTCTATGAGATTATATGACGATCAAAGTAATATTTTAAGAGCATATTTTTCTTCAGAATGGATTGTTTCTATTCCTTTTGTAGGATGATTTCTTTATAAAGACTTGACAGACAAGTTAAGAAGATAAGTGGAACTGTATATAAAGCTGCTAGTAACATGTTACTCAATAGTATCTCCAAGCGAAAACTGAGAAAGAGAGTGAAAGAGAGATGGAAGAGGAAAAGAAGGTGACTCTGCATGGATTGTGGGCTAGCCCTTTCTCCAAAAGGGTGGAACTGGCCCTGAAAGCAAAAGGCATTCCCTTTGAGTTTGTGGAAGAAGATTTGATCAACAAGAGCCCATTACTCCTCAAATACAATCCTGTTCACAAAAAGGTTCCTGTACTTGTTCACAATGGAAAGCCTATTGCTGAGTTACTCATCATCCTCGAATACATTGATGAAACATGGAAAACTGGTCCTACACTTGTGCCTGAGGATCCTTACAACAGGGCCCAAGTTCGATTCTGGGTCAGCTATGTCCACCAACAGGTTTATTTAAGTTGCATATGCATTGAGTTCTCTTAATTTGTCAAAGAAATGAGCTTTCTAGGCTAAAAAAGTGGACTAATGATTACAAGTTTTGAGTTCAGGTATTTGAGACTATGGCCTTGGCATGCAGGTCTGATGGAGAAGTACAAGAGAAAGCCATCAAGGAATTGTTTGAGAAATTAAAGACGAAGAGGGCATCAAGGACTTTTTCCCAAATGGCAAGCCTTTTATTGACTACAGTACGAATTTGGGACTTCTGGACATTGTGATGATTTCAGCATTTGGCCTTCATAAAGTTCAGGAAGATGTGCTTGGTATGAAAATTATAGACCCAGAGAAAAATCCACTTATATTTTCTTGGATTACAGCACTAAATGAGCTGCCTATGGTGAAAGTCTGAAAGAGTTAACCCCTCATGAAAAGCTAGTAGCAGTTCTTCACTTTTTCAGAAATAATGCCCTTAATAAATCTCCTGCTGCTTGACCTTGTCATCTTGTGCTAGTCTACTAGGTTAACATTTTTCTAAGTAATAGAGGCACCAAAGTGGACTTCAAATTTTGGATATTAAATGATGTCATAGATGACATGACAAATAAAAATGAGGCCAAATCCAAAATTTGGAATATCTTTTTGGTGTTTGAAGAAGTACTCTTATTTCCTCTGCCCCTGTATTTGTATAATAAGCACCAGTGAGAAGTCAGCTATCTTGTCCCCAACCTCGTGGTTCTTCTGTTTTTGTTAATAAGCATAGACAAATATCGTGCCTATTTGTTTGGGTTATGCTGGCCAAGTTTCTTACCCTTAGCTTATTGTGATTAGGCCACTTGTATTAAACTCTGTTTTGTATTTGAAATTCTATTTGCAAGCAAAGTTTTTCTTTCAAGGCATTAAGTCTTACTACTGAGTTATACTCAAGTTCATTGTATCTGCTTGTTTCTATTGAAAATCAATTTTTATATGCATAATTAACCCGTTAATAGTCTACATTGACTTTGTCTCTAACAAAAAATCAAAAGTGTATGATTTGTCTTGATGAATTAGCATGGTATCAATTTCCAATTTCTTATGGAGCCTAGATGGTCAATTTTGTTCATCTCATCAGTCATCATCAATCACTGCCTGAAGTGTCTTTACTGTTTTCTTTTCTTAAGTGTGTTCACTGTCGTTTCTTTGTCATCATACAACAGTAAGTATAATTTGTTGAAAATTTGATATCAGATCTCAAATCAACAAAATAACTTCACCCTTTAAAAGAAAAGTCATATATTACTCGGATCAAAGTAGTAAAGCAACTTATTTCATATATTTTATTCATATGGAATAACATCATAGAGGTTCCACAGTGCAACCACATCTAACACATGCAAAAGGGTCACACAAACAACATCAACAACAACAACAACATGGAAACACCAATGGATGTAATTTTAAGATTAAGATGCATGAGGAGGATTGATGAAACTCTGTCTCCAGGGCCCAAGAATTGCCACTATCTTTTCATGAGAAGGGGTTGTCTCTTTCACCACAGGCAGCTCTCTCAGAGCTTCCACCAAAGAGAATAGCAGAGGAGTCCTCTCTGGGTCTATAATTTTCAGACCAAGGACTTCTTCTGTAGCTTTAAAAGGGCAAAGCACTGAACTTGCTACAACTTCTAGGAGCCCCAAATTCTTAGCCTCAAAAGTTGGAATCCCATCTGGAAAAAAGCACTTGATTCCCTCATCAAGCACCTTCAGTAGTTCATAAACCTGATTCAGGGCTTTCTCTTGTGTCTCCCCCTCAGTTTTAATCACTGTCATCATGATGTCAGAAAACTGCACTCAATAACTCACAAACATTAGTCTTTGTATTAACAACACAAGTTTTTGACCAAAAAAAAAAAACACAAGTTTCAACAAAAGCTAGAATGGAGATTGGAGGCTCACCTTTGAATGGACAAAATCAACCCAGAAGCGGACTTGTGCCCTTTTGTAGGGATCCTCTGGGAGAAGGTGAGGACCATTTTTCCAGGTATCTTCAATATATTCAAGGATGATAAGGGACTCAGCAAGGGGCTTTCCATTGTGAACAAGTACAGGAATTTTCTTGTAGACAGGGTTGTACTTGAGCAGTTCTGGGGTCTTGTTCTTGAAATCTTCTTCCACATATTCATAGGGTATGCCCTTCACTTTAAGGGCTAGTTCCACCCTCTTAGAGAAAGGGCTTGCCCACATCCCATGTACTATCACACTCTCACTGCTTTTCCCTGTCATCTCTCTCTTTCTCTCACACTTCTTGCTTTGATTCTGAGTTCATGATACTGCAATTCTTCTTTATATAGAGATCTAACCAATGTTAGGCAGATGGCTGGCCATATGACATTTCAACTGTACAACTGCGCCACTTCCCTAGTCAAAAAGACAACTCATAAAATTGGTACTACAAGTCTACAATACTAAAGTAAGTACAAATTTTCTTGGTCTGGACTCTTGACTCTTGATGCATAAAATAATTGGAAGGTAACCAATTTTTGTGGGAGTAGTAATTAATAAAAAGATTGGATTATATATGATTTCTTGGAACTTGTGAAAGATTTGCTTGCATTTGGCCACTTTTGTCAAACACTGACTGAGTCAAATAAAAAGAAAAGGGGAAGCAAAATTGCATATCTTTGGAATGAAATTAGAGATTGAGGTGCTATCTACGTTTTATTCTAACACGCGGATCACATCACACGATTATTTTTTACTTGTAAATTAGTGTAGAATGCATGACAATGCATTCTACTTAATCTATAGTATATTTATTGTTAAAATATAATATTTATAATTTTTAGGTCACTTGGTTTATTTAGTTTAGTTTCATTTTGTTTTTTTTTTTTTTAATTTTGTTTGTTTTGAATTTTCTTCTCTCAAATTCTCTTAGTTTTTCTGGTATATAAAACTTTTATTTGTCTAAAGTGTAGTGAAAATATGTTTGTAGTTGCAATTTCAGTTTGCAATTTCAGTTTAGTACTTGCTGAAGCTATTTGGGATGAGTTAAACTTGTATTAGTTTCAGTTTTTAATTTTGTGTGGGTTAGACTTGTGTTAGTTTCATCTTTTATTTGGATGTGTTGGACTTGTATTAGTTTTAAGTTTTTATTAGGGTTACATGCAATTTAAATTTGTCAATAATTTAAAATTAAGACCATCTTATATTATTTTGTAATAAAGTTTTTGTAACAAAGAGGCTTTATTTATTTTTTATTTATAGCTGTATGACATCATAAGATAATTACATTAGACAGCCGCCAAGTAGGACCGTCCTTAAACCACACATGGAAATCTGAAAACACAAGTGCATGCATAGCAAAAGTGTGTAAGGATTCGTATCTAGATATTTTAGTTTATCAGTCGTCTCATGATCACTATTTTATCAATGAAGCACCTGTTTAAATTATAGCTATATTATCCGTAGAATGTGTGATTAGAAATTCGCAAAATAGTAAATTCACTTGAAACTCAAAATTATATGCACAAAAAAGAAAAAAAGTAAAAACGATGTCAAGAATGGGATTCGAACCCATGCCCTTTCGGACCAGTACCTGAAACTGGCGCCTTAGACCAACTCGGCCATCTTGACTGCTTGTGTCAGATGAACGGCTCTATTATTATTATTTGTTGCTACATGCTGGCCACGCACGAGTATCAGTTTATTACCGCTTGATTGCGTTTCCGCGTTTCTTCAAAAATGATCAGTCACTATGCTCTCCCTCTCCTCTGTACGAACCCAAATGAATTCTCTGCTCAATATTCAATTCCCCTCCAAAATCTCACTCTCCACTCCCAATTTCCTATCCTCGCTTGCCGTTGTTAATCACCCATCTCTTTTTCCCAGCGAAGACGACCAAAGTCCAAGTCTTTTTGACCCCTCTCAATTATTCAATGATTATACAAAATCAAGACAGTGTACTGTAAGAAACACTAAAATCTTACACACCCATTTTCTCAGAATTGGTTTATTGCAATCCAATATGTTCGTCGCGAATTCTTTACTTGATTCGTACTGTAAATCCGCTGCCATGGTTGACGCACTGAAGTTGTTTGATTTAATTGCTGACCGAAATGTTATTTCATGGAATATCATGATTTCGGGTTATAACCAGAACTCGTTATTTGAGAAATCATGGGAGATATTTTGTAGGATGCGTTCTTCCGGTTTTGAGCCTGATGAGTTTACCTATGGGAGTGTTCTTTCAGCTTGCACTGCCTTGCAAGCTCCTATTTTGGGTAAGCAGGTTTATTCACTTGCAATGAAAAATGGGTTCTTTCCGAATGGATACATTCAAGCTGGAATGATAGACTTGTTTGCTAAAAATTGCAGCTTTGAAGATTCTTTGAGGGTGTTTCATGATGTTTCATGCCAGAATGTTGTGAGTTGGAATGCTATTATTTCTGGGGCTGTGAGAAATGGAGAGAACAGGGTTGCTTTGTATCTTTTTCGCCAAATGTGTCGTGGATATTTGTTGCCAAATAATTTTACGTTTTCTAGTGTTTTTACTGCCTGTGCTGCACTTGAAGAAATTGAGATTGGGAAGGTAGTTCAAGGGTGGGTGATTAAGTGCGGTGCAGAAGATGTCTTTGTTGGAACAACTATTGTAGATTTATATGCCAAATGTGGAAAAATGAATGAAGCTGTCAAGGAATTCTTACGTATGCCAACCCGTAATGTGGTGTCTTGGACTGCCATCATTTCCGGTTTTGTGCATAATGATGATCCTATTTCTGCCCTCAATTTTTTCAGCAATATGAGAAAAATGGGGGAGAAAATAAATAAGTACACTGTAACTAGTGTACTTGCTGCGTGTGCTAATCCAATTATGACCGAAGTGGCAATCCAAATTCATTCTCTGTTATTTAAAACTGGGTTCTATTCAGCTGCAGCTGTAGGGTCTGCTTTAATTAATGTGTATTCAAAAATAGGAGCAGTTGATCTATCTGAGATGGTGTTCATAGAGATGGGGACTATAAAGGATCTGGGTACATGGGCTGCAATGATATCTTCTTTTGCCCAGAATCAATATTATGGAAGGGCAATTGAATTGTTCCAGAGAATGTTACAGGAAAGTGTGAGACCAGATAAGTTTTGTACTTCTAGTGTCTTGAGTATCATAGATTGTTTGATTCTAGGGAGACAGATCCATAGCCACACTCTTAAAATGGGGCTGGTCTTTGATGTTTCTGTTGGTTGTTCTCTTTTCACAATGTACTCAAAGTGTGATAGTCTAGAGGAATCTTACAAAGTTTTTCAGAAAATTCCTGACAAAGACAATGTTTCATGGGCCTCAATGATTGTTGGTTTTGCAGAACATGGATTTGCAGATCAAGCCCTTCAGTTATATAGAGAGATGCCATCTGAAGAAATTATACCTGACCAGATGACTTTAACTGCAATTCTAACCGCATGTTCATGTTCTGCTTCTCGTTCCTTACTGATTGGTAAGGAAATTCATGGTCATGCTCTCCGTGCAGGAGTTGGAAAAGATGTACTTGTTGGTAGTGCAATTGTGACCATGTACTCAAAATGCAGTGCTCTAGAATTGGCAAGGAGAGTGTTTGATATGCTTCCCCAAAAGGATCAGGTTGCATGCTCTTCCTTGGTTTCAGGGTATGCCCAAAATGGGTACATCGAAGAGGCACTGTTGCTATTCCATGATTTGATGATGGCTGATTTGACCATTGACTCCTTCACAATTTCATCCATTCTTGGGGCCATTGCACTTTTGGATAGTTCAAGCATTGGGACTCAACTGCATGCCCACATCATGAAAATTGGCATCAATTCAGATGTTTCCGTTGGCAGTTCACTAGTGACAATGTACTCAAAATGTGGAAGCATTGAAGATTGCCGCAAAGCATTTGATCAAATTGAGAACCCTGATTTAATTTGTTGGACAGCAATGATTGTGAGCTATGGTCAACACGGGAAAGGTGCAGAGGCTCTAAGAGTCTACGAGCTTTTGAGGGAACAAGGAATCAGACCTGATCCAGTGACTTT
Organism: Dryas octopetala; assembly: GCF_963921425.1. Taxonomy (NCBI): domain Eukaryota; kingdom Viridiplantae; phylum Streptophyta; class Magnoliopsida; order Rosales; family Rosaceae; genus Dryas; species Dryas octopetala. The sequence continues at coordinate 16,776,271 of NC_141374.1, read as the reverse complement.
TGTTGGAGTTTTATCTGCTTGTAGCCATAACGGATTGGTTGAAGAAGCTTATTTCTATTTTAATTTGATGGCTAAAGACTATGGAATAGAGCCTGGTTTTCGTCACTATGCCTGTATGGTTGATCTTCTTGGCCGAGCTGGAAGACTGAAAGAGGCTGAAAGGTTCATTAACAATATGCCTTTTGAACCTGATGCTTTCTTATGGGGAACACTGCTTGCTGCTTGCAAAGTACATGGAGATTTGGAGCTTGGAAAGCTAGCAGCTGAAAAGGTTATGGAGTTGGAGCCATGTGATGCCGGCACATATGTATCCCTTTCAAACATATGGGCAGATGTGGGCCAGTGGGAAGAAGTCCTGAAGATTAGAAGCCAGATTAAGGGAACTGGTACGAGGAAGGAACCTGGTTGGAGCTTAGTGTGAACTACAATTATGCTGCTATTGGTTAGTCTCACCGGTCAGTGATTTTGATCTTTTAGCTTTGAACTTTACACGCGAATTACAGTAAAAGTCAACCAACAAAAGGAGTGAGCAAATCAGAACAATGGACTTCAAGAAATAAGATATTCAATGGTTCACTTTATGCTGCATACTTTTGGATATATTCTCATTCTTATGTTTACATGATTTAATTGTGTTGTTTGATTCATACAACCTTTCAAATGTTCCCAGTGCAGGAATAAAATGAAATATGCAAGTTTCAGAACGCCATTTTCTATACTAGTCTACCTTTTCATTGCTTGCAATTTATGAATATACCTTTGAACAAAAGAAAGAAGATTCAGGTGAACCAATCATTTCCAAAATTTAATGGTATATAAAAAGGTTGGCATGTTAGGTAAACAGTAAACTGTTGTGCTTTGCTTCAGTTTTATATATGAATGCATGTGAGAAGCCGATTGAGAAATGCAATACTATTATCAATCCTTTTTGTTTTAAGAATATTTGTCCATTCATTCTCTGTTCACAATTTTCAATTGACCCCCCAAAGTCTGCCTGCCATATATCTCATACAAAAGCAACATTCATATCATGATCTATTCCATAGTCTTTAGCCATTGAATTAAAATAGAAATAAGCTTCTTCAACCGTTATGACTACAAGCAGATAAAAGTCCAACAAAAGTCACTGAATCTATACATTGGTGGTTGACATCTGATATTTGAGAACAGAGAATCACTGGCTACAACCAATCCCTTTTATATAATAATGCCTGTTGAACCTGATGCTTACCATGGGGAACACATTGGTGGTTGACATCTTCTCATTTGCTTTGTGCGACTAATTTTTTAAGCATGCAACTGAAGCATTCTGAATTAAAACCTGAAATAACATGTGAAAATCATGATTATAACCTGTCCATACGAAAAACATGGGGGATCGAATTCATTTATGAAAAAAACACTAATATCTTATCTTGGTTGATATTTCCACTACTGAAAGTAGCTTCCATGACCAAATTCACTTATTTTAATTGCTTTCAGTGGTTTTCTTCTTCTCTTAAATGGAAAAGTAGTTACACCTTATTTGTTCTTTATAAGTATGAACAGATAAAAATCAGAAAATTTAGAAACACAATATCAAGACCAAAATCAGAAAAAACAACCTGTATGCTTCCTCCAGTTATACAGAGGCACAAAAGTATGTCAGATGGCCTTCGTTATAAGCAGGCAACAATTTCCATACATGGCACTCTTGGGGCAGTTTCTGTTAAAACAGCTAAAGCAATCTAGTCATTTTCAGTTTCATTAAGGTAGATAAATTAAAAACAGCAGGGATTATGTATCATAAAAACCGAATGTTCACTGTCTTTACAAGAGACAATTATTTAGCGATGACCTTTCCTCAATACCAACTTTGTTCTTAGAAGACTTAACTATTTAATGTACAAGTTGGTTTCAGAAGTCCCCAAGCATGGTACTCAGGTGTGTCAATATTCAATGTCTCCACCAAGTTCTGCGACAAATATGGCTGTAAATGGGAAATAGCAATACTTCAATGAGCAAGCTATGCAGAATAAAAACCAAGCAGTAAGAGTAAAGCGATGAACAAGAAGTACCAATGGTTCAGCAGTAACTTACCAGAGCACTGGTCCAAAAGCTTGTTAGTTGGGATTAGTGCCATACCAAGAAGTATATATATGCTCCCTAAATGAGCAAATGGATTTTTCACGACTCAAGGACTTCGTTGTGAAGTCATGGGAATACCTGGTTTGGGGCTCTTTTTCGTTTTCTTAACTAACTTTTTATCTCTAATTCCATCATATAGACTTTCATAGGCATAATACGTTATATGACCCTTCTTCAACAAACTTTCTACAACAATCTTAGGTGCTGCTATTTCCTTCTTATCAGCCTCAAAGATTGAATTCACAACCTCAGGAACAATGCCTTTGCGCACCATAAGGTGGATGATACCAACAGCCTCATGAACTCTATGCTTCACACAAAGACAATTTAGCACCCTTCCAAATGTCACCAGTGATGGTATGATCCCCTTCTCAATCTTTTCCAGGAGGAAATTGTACCCAGAATCAGGATTTCCTGCTTTACAGAAACCATCAATCATGACACGGTAAGTGAAACAGTCTGGTGCAGTGTCATTGTCACCCATCTCACAAAATAGCTTCTCTGCCATGCTAATATTTAACTTTTCACAGAAAGCATTGATCATGATATTGTATGTTGCTGTTGTATGAGATATATTATAATCTTGTTTCATTCTTCTAAATAGGTGGTATGCTCCATCCAAATCCCCATTGGCACACAAACCATTCATCAATGTGCCAAAACAAACAATATCTGGAGTCAAGCCCTTGTTTCTTATTTCCTGTAGCATGTCCAAGGCCTCACTTACTTTCCGGGATTTGCAAAGGCTCTCTACAAGTATGTTATATGTGATGATGTTAGGAATACACCCCTTCTCCACCATTGCTTGGAAGGTGTGCACCACATCCTGATATTTTGAGGCCTTGCAAAGGCCATTTAGCACAGTATTATACGTGATCACATCAGGAGTAACACCATGACTCCACATGCTATTTATTACCTCAATAGCATTATCCAGATTCAACTGTTTGCAGTAGCCATCTATTAATGTATTAAAGGTAAATATGTCTGGAAGGAATCCTTTGGCAATAGCATCATTCACGAGTTTACTGGCATCAGATACATAACCCATCTTGCACAACCCATTTATAACTAAATTGTAAGTCCATATATTGGGACTGCAACCATTTTCTGACATCTCATTCATCAGTTGCAAGGCTTGCAAGATAAGCCCATTCTGTGACAACCCTTTTACCAATGTGTTATAGAAAACAATATTAGGCTTTAATCCCTTTCCCAACGCCTCATTAAATACAGCTATGGCACGATCTATGTCACCTTCCTGGCTTAACCCCTTAATTAAAGCACAATATGTGAACTCATCAGGTACAAACCCCTTGAAAATGGCGTCACTGAGAATCTTATCTGCTTTCTGTATCATACCCAATTTGCAATATCCATCAATAATACTGTTGTAGGTAAAGTCATTAGGCTGAAATCCATTGTTCACCATCTTACGCAAATAGCGCTCTGCTTCTTCAACCTTGAAGTTTTTACACAAGCCAAAGATCAATGTATTATATGTGACAACATCGGGAGTTAGGCCTTCCATCATAAAACCATCCAACATTCTGACAGCCCCATTAAGTGAACCTTTTTTGCAAAGCCCTTGAATGAAAATATTGAATGTAAACAAATTTGGAGACACACCCCTCTTCAGAACCTTGTTGAGAAGTTTTTCGCTTTCTTGGACATCCCCCTTCTTGGACAGGGTATGTATAAGCTTATTAAATGTGGTAACACTGGGACATATACCTTGCCCAAGCATGTCTTCAAACAATTCAGATGCCTCAATTCGATAGTTCTCTTCATAAAAACCACTGATGACTGTACAATATGCAACAGAATTGAACTCACACCCCTGGGAAGGCATGTTATTAAGAAGCCTCAATGCAGCATGAGGCCTACTAGTCCTACAGAAAGACTTTATTCGTATTGTATAAGTATACACATCCGGAGCAATCCCGTTATCTCTCATCTTCATATACACTTTATGGCCTTGATTGAAATACCCATACTCAACCAATATATTCATAATTGCATTATAAGATTGAACCGATGGCTCGCAATTATAAAAATCCATCTTTTGAAACACATCAACAGCTCCTTCAATCTTTCCTTTCCTTCCATAATTCCTCATGGCTCCAATGTAAACTCCTTCTAGTAAGCTATTATCGATATTCATCCTCATCTCAGCAAGCACACGCTCCATGGCTTCAAACTCACCATGAAACCCAAGCTTTTCAACCATACATTTGTAAGTTAATAATGTGTGCTTAAACCCATCTTCCTTTTTCACTGAATTGAACATTTCAAGCGCTTTGAGGGGATCCTTTTGACATTGTACAACAGCAGCAACATGCTTAGGAAGTAAAGCACGATTCATTACAAAGTTTGAAAGCTAGTAGATGATACCAATATAATCCATAACCAACACGACTTTGAAGCTTTTGTAAGCCAGTTTTGACTGTTTTTCACTTGCTTCAAGCTTGAGCTACCCTGAAACCACAAAAAAGAGAAACCCAGAAAACAATATCACTCAGTTTCGATTTAGCTACACAAGCTCATCAGTATTATTTACTTAACTATAATAAAACTCTTAAAACTCATCAATATTATTTACTCAGTTTCAATTTAGCTACCAGCTGGAAATCAGAGAAAAATTCGCTTCTTTGTGTTTTCTCCGCAATCTCAGAATAAACTGACCAAAAATTCATTTGCTTAACAGAACATTTTAACAGATATAAAGCAGCGAATGCATTGCAATATAAAGTGAAAAATCTCCAAGTAAAAGAACAATTACCTGAAATATAAAGCAGCGAATGCATTGCAATACGTAGAAATGGATTTGCCGAGAACAGGGACGTAAGCATCAAATTGGGGCAATTAGGGTTTCGAATTGAGGAATTGAAATGACTGCACAGAAGGTTCCTCTGCAGCGAGTGTTGGTTTGGTTTGGTCCAGTAACGACTGTTATCGTGCCATGTCATCTAATAACTGGGACCCATGATTCATTATCTCCCTTTCTGACGTGGCAAGATCATATATATAAGCTGCATGAGCCCTCGTGGTAGAGCGCACTATCCTATCATCAAAATTACCCCTTCTTTGCCAGACCGGTCTCGTCTCTGGGCATCGAAGCAGAGAAAGTGAGAGCGAGAGAGAGAGAATGGAAGCGTCTGGATTATGGCTGGAGAAGGCGTTGGTGGATCTATGCCAGAAGATGGAAACGGGTTTGGGTTTGGATAAGGATATGATTTCGGGCTTAGTGTCCTACTGTGAGCTCGCTGATCCTCGAGACGCCAAAGAGTACCTTGACGTAAAGCCTTTCTCTTCTACTTAAACTTTGTCCTTCTTTCTTTTTCTCCTACAAATTTGTATAAATTATTAGAATCAGTTTGCCTGAAACACAGTAATCGTGGTTATATTACCCTTCATTTTTTTTAATGATGACCCAGTTCCTTGATTATTGCATATTGGGTTTGATAGGCACCAATGGGGTTCTAATGAAGAAGTGTGTTCACTGTTTTTTGGGCAATTTAAATATTAATGACGGTTGATAATTGGAGTATACCAAAAGAATGGCACACAATTTGCTCCAGACCAATTAGTTTTATTTCCTTTTGTTTTATTGGGTTCTTGTTTTGGACTAGATTGTAGATAAGTGTTAGTGTATAAGCTTTCATCTATTTGAGGGTGTGTGAAGTTTAGTGTAATGAGCTTGGACATGTCTAAGAGAGGCCACTTTGGACCTTCAAACGAGCTATTATGGTCGTTTCTTGAGATACTAAACTGAAGCTTGTTTAGTGTTATGAAGCTTTGAACCTGCTTCAGTTCTGTGTTATGAAGTTTTTTTTTTTTTGGGTAGAGGTTTTGTGTTGTGAAGTTTTGCTTATGCATGGCACTGAATTGAAGAATGAGATATTTGCTTCTGTTGTTCCGCTGCATGTAGAACCACATTTGATGTGTTACGTATATAGCCCCCTACCCTTATATGTGTAGCCTTTACTAGGAGCATCTACTATACCTGAAGCTTCTTGCACGTTAAGATTACTGTGTTTTCCTATGCAGAACATAATAGGGGAGGTAGTGGGTAAATCTGTGATTGAGGAATATTTACAGAAAAGAGGTCGTGTGGATCTTTGCAGCAGTACCCCAGATGTTCCAAAGTCAAACTTACATGCCTATGTTAAACCACCCTCAAATGAAGGTTCTGTAAGTGGAATCAAGAAACAATCGAGAACGCCAAAAGTGGCTAGCGTCCCCAGTAATCAGGCAGCTTCCAACCATCAGGAAAGGATGGTTTCAACTGAGACCAAGGAGTCAAGAAACACAAATAATACGAACCAAGGCAATTCTAAAAAGAAGAAAGCTGGGAAAGTTGTTTCTCTTGCAGAGGCAGCCAAAGGATCAATAGTATTCCAACAGGGGAAGCCATGTACATGCCAAGCCCGTCGCCACAGACTGGTGAGCAATTGTTTATCTTGTGGGAAGATAGTCTGTGAACAAGAGGGAGAGGGGCCTTGCAATTTTTGTGGAGCTCTTGTGCTGAGGGAAGGAAGCACATATGCTGGTCTGGAGGAAAGTTTCACTCCCGTATCAGATGCTGAAGCAGTAGCTGAAGCTTATGCAAAAAGACTTGTTGAGTATGATCGAGACTCTGCAGCACGTACAACAGTTATTGATGACCAAAGTGATTACTATGAAATTGAGGGGAACAGCTGGTTGTCAAAGGAGGTATGTAATTTCTACCTTTGTTGTTGTTGCAAGCACATATGTTATCAGTGTATGCACTTTAAATTCACATGCATCTCCTTTTCCTCCCTGTTTATTGCTTCCAGGAAAAGGAACTTCTAAGAAAGAAGCAAGAGGAGATTGAAGAAGCTGAACGGGCCAAACGAAGTAAAGTAGTTGTGACTTTTGACTTGGTTGGCCGCAAGGTTATAAATCTTTGCTAATTGACTCGTATGTTTTATGAGTTGGATTTGTTGCTGCATAAATGTTTCTAATGAGTACCGCTGCATGAAACTTGCCACAAGTAGGTTTTGCAAAAGAAAAAGAAAAAGGACCTGTTCAAACTTACTTTCTTATTTACCACTCACTAGCTCTAGTAGTTACATCTGTCATGTTGCTTACTTGCTTTTTGCAGCTTGGATCTTTGCATTATCTAAAAATGTATTTTTCCCCTTTAACATTTGGTGATCTGCAGGTCCTTTTAAATGAAGATGAAGCTTCTGAATTGGAATCAGAAAGCAGAATATTGAGACCACGAGATGAAAGGGAAGTGAACCGGATTAAACCAAATCCTAATCTTAAAGTACAACCACTCTTTGTGGATCCAGGCCCTAGTAAGAAGCCTATTCAAGGTAGGCAGGCAAAAGGCAGAAAGGAAAACAAGGGCAAGGGCTTGTGTTTGGAGATAACTGGGAGGGTGCAGCATGCCAGCAATGAATTAAAAAATTTTAAGATCGACAATCAATTGGAAACAGCTTCAGATGGAAAGTTTTCACAAGGGCCATCTGTAAGTAGGGGTATGCTCAGCGATGATGGAGAATGTTCTCTAGATTACGATTAAGGCAGATTCTGGGGTTTCATTTTTAACCGTTGCTCCAATTTGTTAAAGTCACATGGCCTGCTTTTTACTGGTGTTTTGGGATGAGTAAAAATAAAGCAGTTGAACGAAATATGCGAGTTTCAGAATGCCATTTTCTATAGTAATCTACCTTTTCATTGCTTGTAACTTATGAACATACCTTAGAACAAAAACAAAGAAGTCAGGTGAACCATTTCCAAAATTTTATGGTATATAGAAAGATTGTTGTGCTTTTCTTGATCAGTTCTATATATCAATATATGTACGCATGTGAGAAGCATATTGGGTGTATTGATATGCGATACAAGTATTGATCCTTTTTGTTTTAAGTATATTGTATTCGTTCATTCTCTGTTTTCAATATACCATTTACAATTAGAGCAGATGAAAAGCAAGAAGACATCACAGGGATTCACACAAACTTTTAACCCATGATACTCTGTTCATTCTCTGTCTTCAGCTGACAAATTTAGAACAGTTTCTTATCTCTGGGCCGTTATTTCACATGAAGTATGTTGAATTCACTTAAAGCCAGATAGTTTGAGATGGTTAGTATCATCCCTTGAACCATATCAGTAAAATATAACAATCAGCATATCAATTTAGCAAAGTGCATATCTACCACGTCCTAGTGCTCAAAGAATACACTGAAACTAGAAGCGGTTCAAATGGTCTGAAAAATTGGACCTTCATATTAAAGAGGAATCTTGTCTAAACTAGTTGCTGCTCGAGACAAGGGAAGTGACAGGCCCATCGTAGCTGATGAATTGAACAATTCATACTCTGTTAATCTGAAATTGAGCTTCTACCTGCAACTTTCGAAGCTTTCCTGGTTGCCATCAAGCTCCGTTCATTTAGAACGTCATCCCACCTTCCTGCATCAGCAAGAATGTTGGAAGAAGTAACATGATCTTCAGCACCATGCAATGTCTTTAGGTCTGTGAGTCCACTAACCAAACATAGCCCCCTCTCAAAATCAGCATGAACTCTGCAAGCATTAATCAACATCCTCCAAACAACTGCATTTGGTTCTATAGGCATACTCTTCACAAACTTGTGGGCCTCCTCTAGCCTTCCTGCTCGTGCAAGCATATCAATGATGCATCCGCAGTGCTCAATCCTGGGCTTGATATGGTAGCAGTTGCACATAGCATCGTACAAGTTCAGACCTTCCTCACTCAAACCAGCATGGTCGCATGCTGATAGAACACCAATGAATGTAACAGAGTTTGGTTCAACTTTCTCAGCACACATTTTCTTGAAAGCAAGAAGGGCTTCCTTTCCTTCACCATTGATGGCATGACCCACTATGATTGAAGTCCAAGAGACAACATCTTTCCTAGGCATCTTAGCAAACACAACTTTAGCTCGAGTCATGCGCCCACATTTTGCATACATATCTATCAGAGCATTTTGCAGTACAATACTCCCTTGAAGATCATTACTACTCTCTATATAGGAATGAATGTCAATACCATGAGACAAATCCCCCAAGTTTCGGCAAGCTAAGATTAATCCTACCATTGTTACTTCATCTGGCTTTAGCTTTCTAGATTGAATCTGATTGAAGAGCCCCAATGCCTCTTGATTATGCCCACATTCGACATACCAATGAATCATAGAGTTCCATAACACAATATTTTCATGTGGAAATTCATCCAAAACGTTTTTAGCACACGCTATTAATCCACATTTGGAATACATGTTAATCAGCGCTGCTCCTATTGCTACTGTGATCTCTGTTCCACTAGCGGTCATATACCCATGAACCAACTTCCCCACATCAAGATCTCTACTATTAGCAGCAGCCAAAATCAAACTAATCAATGACACTCTATCAAACCCAGCATTCCTTGCTCTCATTTCTCTAAACAAAAACAAAGCTCTTCTACAATCACCAACCCCAGCATACCCTGAAATCATTGTATTCCACGAAACCAGATCCCGCTCAGGCATCTCATTAAACATGCTTGTGGCTTCATTCATATACCCAAACTTCAAATACAAATCAATAAGTGCATTACAAACCTCATTTACCAAATCCAAACCCGTCTTACAACAGTATGAATGAAGTGCCTTTCCCACAATAAACTCATCAAGTTCTACACACCCTGAAATCAAAATAACCAAAGTAACATAATTTGGCTTCAATCCCAAACCAAAAGCGCATTGCAAAACTTGATTAAACAAACCCAACCCCGCTCCGAGCAGATTGTTCTTCACAAACCCAGAAAGCATACAATTAACAGTTACAACCGTTTTCTGAGGAATTCTTTCAAACATAATGCAAGCATATCCCATTAAACTCTTGGAACACGAATAAAAATTAAGTATACTGTTCAACAAATTCACATTGTAATCCAAAGCAAGCCTAACAACATGACAATGTACAGATTTCCCTTCTCGCGTAGCCGATAATTTGGTACAAGCTTTGATCAAAGAAGCAAACACATAAGAATCACAAACCGGGTCATTACGTTTTAGCCTTTGCATGGCTTTGAAGAAAGAGAAAACCCGAAAAGGGTCGGTATCTAAGTTGAGTCTGCGGACCATGATGGGCCATGTGGACGCGTTGGGTGGTTGTGTGTGGGTGAATAAGGCAGTGGCATGGTGAAAAGTTGAAGGGCTTGAGAGGGTGAGGTTTAGGAGTGAGAGAAGGCATGAGGGGTGTGAGTAGAGGAGGCCTGTGGTGGTGAGCTGGGCTTGGATTTGAAGGAGGTTTTGTGGGGAGAAGAAGCAGGTGTTTTGGTGGAGAAGATGGGTCAGTCTTTGTGTTTGGAGGTGAAACGAGGGGCTCATCAATCAAAGCAATAATTTTGCTATTATGGCACCTGCTTTTATTCCTTTCTTTCAACCACACAAAGATAAAAGCTTTAGAACAGTAATAGCACAAAAGCTCTTTCCTTTTGAGCTTGTGAGCTCTACATTACCCAATATCTTACTTGATGATCTAATTCCAATTTTCCCCAACAAATTAGCCAATTCCTGATGAATCTACAATTGGTAGCATAATAGTATTGTAGAACAAGTGAGCTCTTTTTTCTACTTCTTTCACTCACTAAAAATAGAACCTTTTTCTGTTTCAACCCAGTGTAGAAAGATACACTAGACCAATTATGCAAATGATTGTTAAAAGGGTTAATTAAGAGACTACATTAGAGTCTACACATTATGTTGTGTCCATGCTTTGGTTATATGGATGGTGTATAATTTAGTGCGAAGTCCCTATAGGCTCCTATGTCCGCGGGACCCAACTGATTGGAAACTAAAATGGCGGGATCTGATTGGATTAAGCATCACCCCAATTTGCATTAAACAAAATAATAATAAAACATGCGATCTTAAGTCTAACTAACTAGAATCGAAACAGTGCAAACACAGAGAAAGAGACTCCGTTTCTCGGACTTATCGTACTTGTTCTGTTCGCAGTAGCCTGTAGGTTGTAGCCAGACACAACCAAAGAGAAAAAAAAGCCACCCACATCTCATCCCTTTCTCCATTTTACCCACTACCCACAATTTCATATACATTTTTGCTCACGAAATTCTCTCTCTCTCTCTCTCTCTCTCTCTCTCTCTCTCCCTCTTCCATTGTCTTTGGCTCTGTCTTCTCTTATGGATTGTGAAGGATGAAGATGCATTTGATTTGATTGGACCCACATAGATTGTCATTGCCACTCTCTAAGATCCGTAAGAGTTCTCAATTCTTTTGATTTAGATATGAGTTTTCATTCATTTGGTACTTGAGTCCTCTCATACCCAAGATGAGATATTTACCTTGCATTTTCTGATTCTTTTAAAATGGGATTTAATAGAAAGTTTTATTAGTTTATTTGAATCTCATTTCGTAGTTTGCTTTTGTTCTTGATTTTGTTCAAGCATCTGTAATTGTTGGTTAATTTCGAGTTTGTGAGACTCTCTCTGAGAAGAAAAGGAAAACGGGAACAAAAATAAAACAAAGGAATTGCAATTAGATAGGATTTGATGATTTATTTTTCAGTCAATGTGGTGAAACACGTTAATTGAGCTTGCAAGCTGTGTTAGTCTTAGCTGTGTTTCAATATTTATTATTTATTCAAACCATGAAGGCTAGACTTAGAATAAGAATTTTTGATTGATAGAAATCATAGAATTGTATGGAAAACGCTAGGGCGTCGCAAAAGTGTACAACAGAACACTGAAGTATACATCAAATTGAAAAAGTGAACTGGGGAAAAATCTTACAAATAACAATGAGACGCATGAGGGCTCTTTAACTCATAAAGTCTCCTCAAGATATTATTCTTGAAATCCTTTGTAGCATGCTCAACCCCTTCGATTGTTCTTCTATTTGTATTCTGTATTGAACAAAAATTACTAGAAAATGCATAATGGAATCATCTTCAATTAGTATTGAGGTTAATTTTGTAACCTATCATTTATTATAAAGTTTAATTTTCTAATTTTGATTTTATAATTTACATATTTCTTAGCAACTTGTCTTAACAACCTGTTTTATGGCCTTTGGCTGTTATTAGTTGGCTCCTTATTATATACTAGCAATTTGTACATGGCAGTTCTCACCAGTGACATGTCGGTGACTTGTTTACATAAGTTGTACTACTTTTCCTTTCTATTTTTATCAAAAAGAACAATATACATCTGTGCTGTGCACACACAGACAGCAGGCTGTTATTCCCCCCCTCCCCCTCTGGGAGTTTTGTAGCGATGGAGTTTGAATATGAAATGTCATATATAATGTCTAGGTTCATATATACTTTTCCTAAGATATTTAAGGATCTACCCTATACTTTCAGGCACATCATGGCGACAAAAGGGAACTCAGGAGACAACAGAAGTCGAAGTTCAATGTCAATTTTCATTGTAGCTGGTCTGTGTTGTTTCTTTTATGTATTGGGTGCATGGCAGCGAAGTGGTTTCGGAAAGGGAGATAGCATAGCTTTGGAGATTACCAAACAGACAGACTGCAGTGTCCTTTCCAATCTGAATTATGAGACCCATCATGGTGGTGATGTTGGGTTTGATGATTCTGAAGAAGTTGTCAAGGAAGTCAAACCATGCAACGATCGCTACATTGATTACACTCCCTGCCAAGATCAAATGCGGGCAATGACTTTTCCTCGAGAAAATATGAATTACAGGGAACGACATTGTCCACCTGAAGAAGAGAAGTTGCATTGCCTTATTCCAGCACCCAAAGGATACGTGACCCCGTTTCGATGGCCCCAAAGCCGTGACTATGTACCCTATGCCAATGCACCTTACAAGAGCCTGACAGTTGAGAAAGCTGTACAGAACTGGATTCAATATGAGGGAAATGTGTTTAGGTTCCCAGGTGGCGGAACACAGTTTCCTCATGGGGCAGATGCGTATATCAATGAACTTGCAAGTGTGATCCCAATGGACAATGGGATGGTTAGGACTGCATTGGATACTGGATGTGGGGTAACTTAAATATCCCTTTTTTCTTTTCACTTTTCCACCCCTTTAATCTGCCTGGCTGTTCATAGTGCATTTCTCAAATACAAACATACATTGTCCCTCTTTGGCATTTACATCCCAATTCTCAAATATATAGCATTTGTTGCAGATTGTCTGTTTTTTGAAATGCCATCTAGTATCATATTTATGTTCACCCTTTTCTCTGATGGGTGAACTGTTAATTTGATTATGTCTTATCTGTATCTAGCCCATTAAACTTATTTATTTGTGACTTATATTTATTTATTATTATTTGATTTGTTGCCATGTTGGTTCGTGCTTCATAGGTTGCCAGCTGGGGTGCTTACCTTTTTAAAAAGAATGTTATAGCCATGTCATTTGCACCAAGAGACTCTCACGAAGCACAAGTTCAATTTGCTCTGGAAAGAGGTGTTCCTGCAGTTATTGGCGTTCTTGGAACTATAAGGCTGCCATATCCTTCTAGGGCCTTTGACATGGCTCACTGTTCTCGTTGCCTGATTCCATGGGGTGCAAATGGTGATTTTAGCCTTCTAGCGTACATACATTCATACATATATACACACACATCTCTACACCCACCTTAAAAATATGAACTTAGTTGAGCATAGTCTAGACGTTGGCTCTGCTGAGGCTGCCTTGACTAATTAGGGCTCGTTGTTTTCTAATCCAGCTCTCAAGCCACTTGTCCTTGCTCACACTGCCATAGATTTTGGCATTTAACAAATGACTTGCCTTGTTTTTTATGAAGTTCAGGATTTCCATAATTTTTTATTCTTAGATAACGATATCATTTATGACACGACATCATCATTGGACTTCTTCTGCAGATGGAATGTATATGATGGAAGTTGATCGAGTTCTTAGACCTGGTGGTTACTGGGTGCTTTCTGGTCCTCCTATTAACTGGAGGAATAATTATGTTGCATGGCAGCGTCCTAAAGAAGAACTTGAGGAAGAACAGAGGAAGATTGAAGAGACTGCGAAACTTCTTTGCTGGGAAAAGAAGCATGAGAAGGGTGAAATTGCCATCTGGAGGAAACAAACAAATAATGAATGTCATCATAACCAAGATCCTCAGCCTACTCTGTGTGAATCCATGAATGTTGATGATGTTTGGTATATTACTTAATTTGATCTTCTTTAAAGTTCCTTTTGCTGCTTTTCTTGTCCCAGTTACTATTTATAATTTGTCTGTTTTATACAGTAAAGTTTCTTTAAATTTCATGAATATAGATGGAAGCAAGAGGAAAATTATAGAATGGAATATGTAATGCCTGTTTAAAATTTTTGGATAACAAAGAAAATCTATTTTAGTTGACTGGCGAAGAAAACTTCATGTGGTGCATTTAATTAGTTTGAGAGAAAGATTCATGTAGGCAACCTGAAGCAGTTGGAATTAAGTCTGAGTTGAGTTGAGAAAGAAAATGTTGAATTGTATAGCAAATAATTTCATATTGCTTCCTGTTATTGTAGGATTTTTTCTTTTTGTTATGAGTTTAACTTGATGCATTTCTTTATCATGTTTCGAAGCAGCATTTAATCTTTTACTTTTTCCTAGGTACAAGAAGATGGAGTTGTGCGTAACTCCTTATCCTGAGACTACTGATCCCAATTTGGATACCGGTGGGGCATGGAAGCCATTTCCAGAGAGGCTCAATGCTTTACCTTCCAGAATATCTAGTGGGTCCATCCCTGGAGTATCTGCTGAGACATACGAGGAGGACAACAGGTCATGGAAGAAACATGTGAATGCTTATAAGAGGACAAACAAATTTCTGGATACAGGAAGGTATCGCAACATTGTGGATATGAATGCCGGTCTGGGAAGTTTTGCTGCTGCTCTTGAATCTCCCAAATTGTGGGTTATGAATGTTATGCCTACAATAGCTGTGAAAGACACTTTGGGAGTTATATTCGAGCGTGGATTGATAGGCATTTATCATGATTGGTAATTCTCAAACATTGCATTTCTGTTTCAATGCTGCTGTGACAATCATTTTGTCAGGCTGGATTCTGAATTTTCGGAGGATGAGGATTTAAATAAACATATCCTTTTGCAATCCTTTTTAGTATTATTTTACTTTATTTATGCTGTTTTCCTGGCATGCTATTGTTTATTTGATAATCTTTTTATTTTCCACCAGGTGTGAAGCCTTTTCCACGTATCCAAGGACATATGACCTTATTCATGCAAATGGTCTTTTCAGCTTGTACCAGGATAAGTAAGTCTTTTTCGACCCTGCTTCTTGTTCTATTCCAACCAGAAACTAAGGTTCATTGTTTGTAAGCGATCCCTTTTTTATTTTTTATTTCAATTTGATGATTGGCTACACAATAGAAGATATGAAATATCCCTTCCGGCCTTCCCAGATTTGGCATGTGAATGTTTTTTGCAAGTAATCAAATGTAGTTGATCTTTTTGTACTGATAAAATGTCAATGCAGGTGTGATGCTGTAGACATTCTTCTGGAGATGGACCGAATTCTACGGCCTGAAGGAGCAGTGATATTGCGAGACCAAATGAATGTGCTGGTGAAGATAAGGAAAATCATGAGAGGAATGAGGTGGGTTACGAAAATGGTGGATCATGAAGATGGCCCTCTTGTTTCCGAAAAGGTATTGTTTGCTGTAAAACGGTACTGGGTTGCAGGTGAAGGCAATTCTACATCCTCAGATTGAATAACAAATAAAAGGGACAATTCTACATCCTGGGCATCCAAGCAAGTTCTAAGCCAAGGAACCTGTCTTCTACATCATTTTTGTTCATTGCCTTGTTCCCCCCCTCCTCTCTTTTTTCATTTGATTAATTGAATGATTTTTTTTTTTTTTTGGTTTCCTCAGTCCTTGAATATTACATTTCTACAGCATTTTCTTTTAAATTAGTTTTTAGTTTCTCTTTTTTAACATTTACTTGTAGATTGACCCATGCGACCCAGTGGATTAAACTAATGATGTAATTTAATCATTTTTAGTGAAAAAAATTTCTCTTGATAATAGTATAGATGAGAGTAATATCATAAAATATATAATAATAATATTAGTGGAAATTTCATCCTGGTCTACTTTTCCTAGACGATTTTCAATGATGAGTGCAAAGAGGCGAAAATAGTTTTACAATCAGATTAAATATCAAGCATGCATTTTAGAGTTCGTCTATAGTGTGAATTTGTATGTCATTCGAACAAATTCAATAGTTCACAAATCTAAATTCTAGTATGGAAAAACAAACCTATGGCATATGAATTCACATTATAGATTTTTCCCAGGCTTATTTGCGCCAATGCCTCCTGAAAGTAACTTCGACTTTCAATTTGCCCCCTGAAACTTTATTTCTCCCACTTTGCCCCCCGAATTTTACAAAAAACCATATTCCGTCAAGTCCGTTTATTCGTCCGTCAAAAATCCTACGTGGCGCTTACGTGGAAGGGGTAATTAGGTCTTTTACTCGACGCAAACCTGAATCACCCTGACATGTTGCCAACTCGGCTCCACATCAGCATTTAGTGGGACCCCCAACTGTAATTGAACCCATTTCCCTCCTAATTTAGCCACCTTTCCCTCCAGTTCCTTAATCTAAGCCCTAAAAATCTGCTCTTTCTTTTATCCTGTACACTTCTCTTCATCTTTCTCAAAACCTCTACACCGCCATGAGCAACTTGAGCCACCAAAGCAGTAGGCAGCGTGCTGTGGGTGCTAGGGGAGAACAGATTCGCTGCTATTGTGACAGGGCCGCTCGATTTTCAACTTCTTGGACTGACCGCCACCCAGGAAGAAGGTTTCATTGTTGTCCACTATCTTCGGTGGTAGGTATTTGAGCTTTAAAATTTCTAATTTTTGTGTATACAAAATGGAAAATGGGTTTGATTTATTGTTGGTGTTGGTGCAGAGGTCCAAAGGCTGTGGGTTCTTTGAGTGGTTTGATCCTCAAATCTGCGACCGTGCGAAGACTATCATACCTGGGCTATTGAAAAAAATTGGAGGGTTGGAAACTCAAATTTCAAGGGGGAAAGCAAGGGAGAAATGTCTGTGGTTTGGGTTGATTTTGTCGTGGGGTTTTTTCATTGTGTGTATTTGTTTTGGTCTGGTGTGGCAGATGGGGTAGAGTGTGTATGTGGAACTGGTTTTTGGATTTGCAACGTTTGTTGGGTAGTTTTAGGGGTTTAATGTACTATGTAGTTTTTGTCCTAGCTTCATCTTGAACCTTGTAAATTTTGTCAAAGAAAACCCCTATATTTGAACCTTGTAATGTAATGCTGCATTTCTTGGCAGTGGTTCAACCTTGTAATGTTCTATTTGGCAATGAAGTTGAAATTTAGTATATGTATTTCCTTACCTCATTGTTTTGTAAATGTGATTGTATGAGCATAATTGAACATCATCAAACTGCATGGGTTTAGATATGTATCTGCCACAAATTAGATTGAATACAAACTGACTTTTCATCAAGCTCAAAATACACAAAATAAATGAGCTATGCTCTGTGTTTCCAAAATACTCTCTCACCCTAAACATATCTAATTGTCTTTCCAAAACCTTAATTGTTCACAAACTGTCTTTCCAAAATATTTTCCAAATGTCATAATGCAAAAGTCAGTCATGGATAAAAAATGCCAAAGTCAGAAGGGCTTCTTCTTCATGTACAACTTCTTGCACTTCTTCTTATGAGCTTCTGAATCCACCCTTTTTGCAGGAGACTTGTATCTCTTGTGACCACTTTCTTGCTGTGATGTAGATGGTTGCTTGGATTGGGACTGTGGAGGTTGGGCAGTGCTTGAAAGAGGTTGTGAAGGTTGGGCTTGAGATTGAGATTGTGATTGGGCTTGTGATGACCTTGCAGCCTGCCTTGTGGTCCTCTGTTGTGTAGGTCTTGTCTGACCTTCACCCCTCTTAACCTGTATAAGTAACCATCACAAGCAAAATACCACAGTTGTTATTGTCAAGTAAGCATGGGATTAACTAGTATAGATAATATTCGTAACTCACTGTCAATTTTGAAGATCTAGTCTGATTTTGTGTGGCTTGCCCTTCCTGTTGGGATGCGTCCTGTGATGTGCTCTACAACAAAATACCAATATCACTGTGTAAATAGGCTAACCAGCTACGCAATTATTCTTTAACATAGTCAAGATAGGTTACCTGACTGCTGCCTCTAGTCTTCATCTTAGGACAGGACCTGATGTTGTGGCCTTCATCCCCACATCTGCTACATCTTATCTTTATATTAAACCTTCTCAGCTTATGAGCTTGACTTGGAGGTCTTGGGGGCTCATTTGGAGCTCTGATCCTAGCCTTCTTAGGCCTTCCAGGTTGCTTGTGAAACCTTGGTGGCATCAATGGGGTCTCCCCAGTCTTCACCCACAAGTCATGGCTTGTCATAGGCTCAATCATTGGCTTGTAGGTTCTCTCATAATTCTCCTTCTTATAACAGTCAGTGACAAAGTCTTCAGGCTCACCATGAAAGTTACTAATGGCAGCACATGCATGTACACATGGCAGGCCACTAAGATCCCATACCCTGCAACTGCATGTTTTTTTGTCCAAGTCCACTCTGTGTGACTTCTGGTTGTGGTCCATCACTTGGTATTTTTTCTCCCCTGCCAATTTAGGAATGCACCAGAATGCCTCTTTCTTGTAATCCTCAATGATTTTATGGATTCTTGGTCCTACAGAATGCCTCCACCTATCAACTTGTGCTCTCCTACCTGCTGTCAACAACATCAGATATAGCCTAATTCTCTCTAACATAGTCAGAATAGGCTTGTCTCTTGCCTCTAGTATAGCCTTGTTAAAGGCTTCGCAGTTGTTATTGTGGAGCTTGTCACACTTGATATTTGTGCTGAAATGGGACTTAGCCCAATGTTTTGCAGGTCTATCGCAGAGCCACTTGAATGCTGCATCATCCATATCAAGCATCTTTTTCATCTCAGCATCAAACCATTGCAGTGTGGTTGCCCTTGCTATATTCTCCATCTGATGCTTCAAGGCTAACCCCTTGTGTTGAGTATTAAAGTTAGCATAGAGATGTTTCAGACAGTGTCTATGCTCTGCATGTGGGAACAACTCACCAACTGCATCTATCAACCCCTTCTGCTTATCTGTCATAAAGATATATGCATGAGAGTTCTCAATACACAAGTCCACTGCTAACAACTCTAAAAACCATCTCCAAGTGGAATAATTTTCAACCTCGACCACGGCATAAGCAATGGGGAACATGCCATTATTGGCATCAACCCCAACAGCAGACAAGATCTGACCAGGGTGTGGACCCTTGATATGACAACCATCAAGACCTATGAATGGTCTACATCCATCAAGGAACCCTTGCTTAAGTGCTCCTAGACATATGTAAATCCTTTCAAATCTTGGACTCTCACCTTCTAGCTCTGATTTAATAACAACTGTGGTCCCCACATTTTGCTTCCTCAACTCTGCAGCATAATCCCACAAGTTTGCATATTGTTCAGTATAGGTGCCCTCTAGAATTTTTGCTGCTTTCTCTTTAGCTCTATATACCTGTGAATCACTAACATTAACCTTACATTCAACCCTCACTTGCTCTTTGAAGCCTTGCAAATTCCAATTGGGATTGCAGCTAAGTTGATAAGCATACTTAGTTGCCAACCAATTGCAACTAACAGCCCTATTTTTTGTAGACTTGCTGCATTTGTGCTCCACTTTTAAAGTTTTCACAATCAGATCAACACTCCCATTAATAGCTGATGCAAACACCACAAAGGGACACTTCTTATGGACACATATGGCTCTCACAGCATCTGGGTCATTCTTGTAAAATTTTAACTCTCTCTCAGTCTGAATAGAATATTGTCTTACTGCAGCCCTAAATATAGCTGCAGTAGCATATCTTTGCCCCAAACAGAACTGCACATTCTTCATATCAACTTCAGGTCTAAAGACTACACATTTAGATATATCAAACTTTGGGAGTTTGCCCCTGGATCTGCTGTCAACATCATCACATTCAGAAGAAGACCCTTCATAGTTGCCAATCCCATCAGAATGAGTACTATCTGAAACTTGCTCATCCTCTTCCAAATCAGGTCTGTCAGGTGCAGTGTGATCCACATAACTCTCATACAGTGTCTCATCCTCTTTCAAAATATTCAGCTCTGAGCCACTATCCATATAATCACTATCATACCAATCTGAATCACTTGCATCATCCTCATCCACCCCAGGCTCACCAGTATCCTCATCTACCCCAGGCTCACCAGTATCCTCATCCACCACAGGCTCACCAGTATCCTCATCCACCCCAGGCTCACCAGTATCCTCATCCACCACAGGCTCACCAATATCCTCATCCTCACCAGGCCCATCAGTATCTTCATCCTCACCAGGCCCATCAGTATCTTCATCCTCACCAGGCCCATCACCATGATTATCTTCTATATCTGCACCTTCAACATCCACAATGGCAATTACATCTGTCAATAACTCATCTAGTGTCACACTTTGTATCCTTTCATTTCCTGTCAAATATAGGCTAATCTCCCTACGGTTACCAGATGGTATTGCCTCAATTAAATCCAATATCATTTTGTCAGTTTTAATCTCAACCATGGAATTCTCAGCCCTAATGTAGAAACCAACATCGGTATGGCCTAACAGTTTGGCCATGCCATTTAGCTCCAACAATGACACAAAATCCACACAACAGTGGTCAAACCAACTTACACTGCCACCAACATAGCTCAGGTTGCCATCAATACACACTAGTTTACCCCCATGAAAGACTTTAAATGTTACCTCTTCTGGACCAACTACAAATAACACAAAAAGACAAAACCTCATTACTGTAAGTAACTACCTTCATAAATCCACACAAATAAATTTCACAAACCAAGTACCACTTCATTCAACAACACAATCCAAGTTAACACATTTTTGAATTCTAACAAATATGACAAATTATGATATAATAGGTCGATGTTGTTTTCAAAATATTAAACTGCAAAAGACATATTAAAGTGAAATTTGTCCAATTAAAAACATGTTTTTTGGGTTATTAATCAATTTCAAAATTAATTTCAACCTAACAGTCAATGACAAAAGGAAAACAGTATCGCCCTAAAAGACAAGAGCACATGTGACCACCGACAAAAAAAGACTAAAGGAACCCTAACACAGCCTCAATAATGGAGATGAGCAATAAAAAAACCCAAAAGTTTGGGACCATTATCATCGATACAAACAAAGTGTAACCCTAAAGTAAAACCATATATGCCCACTTACTTTCCATCGGTCCAGCAGATCCGTATTCCCTGAGCACCGTCATGTTCCACCCAAGAATACTGTGAAACACCCTTTTCCTTCCAGTAGAATCGAAGCTTCTACAGAGATTTACCTTTCCTTTTCGATCTGCACAAACCCCTTTCTTCCTTTTCGATCTGCACAAACCCCTTTCTTCCCCTTTCTTCCTTTTCGATCTGCACAAACCCTTTTGCTTTTGATTTGCACAAACCCTTTCGATTTCTGTATTTTCTTTATTTTCTCTGTTTACAACTTAACCCCAATTAGGAGGGAAATGGGTTCAATTACAGTTGGGGGTCCCACTAAATGCTGATGTGGAGCCGAGTTGGCAACATGTCAGGGTGATTCAGGTTTGCGTCGAGTAAAAGACCTAATTACCCCTTCCACGTAAGCGCCACGTAGGATTTTTGACGGACGAATAAACGGACTTGACGGAATATGGTTTTTTGTAAAATTCGGGGGGCAAAGTGGGAGAAATAAAGTTTCAGGGGGCAAATTGAAAGTCGAAGTTACTTTCAGGGGGCATTGGCACAAATAAGCCTTTTTCCCACGTTTATTATTGTATGTATCATAATTCATACCTGCAGGAGGGCTTTCAAACCTTGTCCATTAATCCAAAATTCCAAACCACTGAAAAAATAAAGAGTACAGGTACTTGATGTGATGAGGGCAAGAGGTGGCATTGTTGCAATTTAAGTCCAAATTAATGTAGGACCCATGTTCCTACACTGTTACACCTCCTCCAAGCCTACTTATAGAAACTAGTTCTCAACAAGCCTAGTCAGCTCCAAACCCTCCAAAAGCTCCCTGTCATTCAAAATTCCCCTTCTTCAGTTTCTGTTTTTTTCTCCTCTTTTTGCAGTCATTTAACTATTCCATCCAACAAGCTTCTTATCATAACCATGGAAGGAGACGCCAAAAACAGTAGTCATACACGCGATGCCTCATTTTCTTCTTACCTCAGCAGAGCAGAAGGGAACTTTGTGGTTAAGCTTGCAGGGTCAGTTCAGAATCACACTCCTGCCATGACCTTGAGCCAAAAGACTGAGGGTGAAATCAGTGTCTTTGGTGCTGAAAGATATTTCAACATGGTATTGGAAGATGATGGTCCAAGAGTTGTGGACTATAACACAAGCAAACTTGGGCATAAGAAAGAAAAAAGAGCTGATCACCACCACAAGCAACCAAAGATGAGAAGGCCAGGAACTCCAAGTGCTTGTTCTGAAGCAAGTTGGAATAGCCAGAGCGCTTTGTTACCTTCTCTGAGAAACCCATCTCAAAATAAGAAGAAAAGGGTACATGGGAAGAAAATCTTTTCCAGTTTTAGCTGCAATGGATGTTCAGATGAGAAAGCCATTTACATTCAGGAGATCAGTGTTGGGCATGGAGGGCGTCATGGCAAAGATTTTAGGCAGTCCCAACCAAGATTCAAGGCAAAAGATGAGGTTCCCTACTCTAGCTTTGAAAGATCAAACAAAGAAGAGCAATTTGCTGTGAAAAATTTGAATTCTGTTGCACAGAATTTGGGAGCTAAATCCCAATTGGGAGAGAAGAAAACAAAAGAAGAAGACCCAAGAAAGTCTCTGGAGGTGTTTGGAACCCACAAGGGAGACATAGTAGCAATAAATCTAGAGAGAAGACTGTCCATGCTTGCTTGGGATGCCATTCCAAAATCTCCAAGCCTCTCAACTACTTCTGAAACTGGCCGAGTGATCATCAATGAAGATATGGAGAGTGATGCTAGTTCTGATTTGTTTGAGATAGAGAACCTGCCTGGCAGTGGACAGCTTATGTTCACAAAGCAAGTATCAGATGGATTGTCTATGGCCTCCACCACCATGTATGAGTCAAGTGAGACCAGCATTGGGTGGAGTGTTGTCACAGGCAGTGTTGTCTCAGCTGCAGCTTCAGACTATGATGAAAAGAAAGTAGCAGCAAATGGTCGAACACCCACATCCACAAGCAAATCTGTAAGAGTCAAAAGAGAAGGCAAAGACTGAACTGCAACATCAAAGCTTGGATTCTTCCATGGAAATAGGGAAAGTTACAATCTGATGAGACTGTGGTGAAAACTTATTAAGTGCAACATGCCTTCTTAATTATGAGGGTTATCATGATCGTACTATGCGCATGCATTGTCTTTGTGCGTTATCTACAGCTAATGATTTGTCTTTTCTAAATTTGAGACTGGCTTCACTTTCTGATTTATCTTGTTTATGTATTTCATTTCTTCTTGATTACATAAAGTTTATAAACTACTTTAAAGGGTAAGATAATTCGGCACGCTATGTTGTCAAACTCTATATTAATTTAGATCACACATTCATATCAAAATCACCCCATCAGTAGTTCAAATTAACATTCTAACAACACAATATGTCCGACTAATAAGAGAACATTTCCTAAATATCTGTTATGTCAATCAAAGGCAAAACAGCCAAAAACATTAGAAAGAGATTCCAGATTTTTGGGGCCATATTTGCACCAAAGGATTAATAATATAGACCGCAGCAGACTTTTTTCCAACATAATTTATAACTTTTTAGTTCAGATTTTATCTTTGTTTTCCAGATTTACAAATTGGGTGGCCATTCATGTCTTGGAGCTTTTCAACGACTTTAACAGAAGCTGCTTTTGGCAAGCCAACTTTGCCTCACTCAGGACTTATGAATGAGTCTTCAAATCTAGATCACTGGCTTGACATGTCCCTCTCTCTTGATCTAAGAAACTAAAGGCCCTACAAACAGAGCTCATGCTTCAGAAAGCACTAACACACATTAGTCGGGCTGCCATAAACTTTCTTATGGCCCGACATGGACAAATTATTTGTGAGAAAAAATCACAACTTACCAGAGGCAGGGAAAAGCTTCTGTCATGTCAATGATGGCAACTAGCAACAGCTATGGCTACTGAAGAATTAAATGATCATGCATAAAATTACACCAATAGCTATGGCTTTATATTTTCCAAGATAATAGATGACCCCACACTTAACCGAAACACCAATCCATGTGCACATGAAATTACAGACAGGTTTACAAGGCAATCAATTTTGATCAAGTGAAGTTACTTCTGGAAAATTGTACCATACAAACACACTTTTAACCTTTAGATCTTAATGAATTCACTTTTTTACTACTAAGGTATAGATTTTTGTCCGTTAAATCTATATGTATGTCATATAGTGTTCATACCAAAAACAAACTCATTACCTTTTCATAGGAATTCTCAAGGAAGATATTATTTATTAAAATGATGGAAATATTAAGGAATGTCATCACAATGACCCGTCCAATATACATTATAATCACACCAATATATGTATGATGAGCAAGTTGGGTAACAACATTCAATTCTGTAACCATCATACAACCAAAGTGGACCCCATGGTCTCTTCTTTCCCCTCATACAATAGAAAGTAGGTTGGAGATCAAGTTAACACTGCATAAACAAGATTTTGGCAAATCCTATTCCTATCTTGCAGAAAAGAATATATATTATTAGATTATAATAGCACTCAAATCTCTGTACAAGTCCACCTAAAAGCATTAAAATGGCATATGGGATTGAGAGGGAAATATGGACACCAAATTTAAGAATTGGCTGCTCATTTAAAGCTGCCTAGTAGAAGGAATTGTTGCCAAGGACCTGTAATTTAATTCAAGCCACTAGTCAAGCAGTGTAATGTTGTGAAGGGACCAATATATACGGTTGGAATATGGATACTTTGGATTAATACCATATCGAAATCATGGGCAATGATATTTATAGTCACTGTGGACCACTGTGCTCAATCCTCAATTCCTCATAGGGGATCAGTCTACAAGTAAATACTATAGGTACCAACATAAATTTTTTCATAAATATTTGGGTACCGGCAGTGACACAGTGTTTCATATGTTTATGTATTTTCTAGTCCCACTTATTTATTTTGAACAAATAAAATTTTATCACATGTACCTCAAAGTTGGTACATTATATTTGTTTGTGTAATATTACTTTGTGCAATGAGGAACCATTAATATGAAAGGGATAAGAAGTTCCTGTTCTTCTGCTTGATCTGGTCAATGAACTTATCCTCAGTGTTTGGTAATTGGAAGAATTGGAGTATAATTTGTGTTAGAAAGTTTGATTAGCTTTGATTATGTAATTTTAAATTAATTAGTCTTTGATTTAGTGATTGGGAGTTGATTCAGGAAATAGATTTATTTTCCTAGTTAAGTATTGTTTTACTACTATAAATTCCTCTAAGATGGAGAATAATAAAACAACTCATGCAATGGTTTTTACTCCAGGACATGCAGAAGAGAAATGCTATCCCCACTCGGACCAAGTTTGATAATCTGGTATTTTAATTGTTAGGACCAAGACAACTGTGTAACCACTTGTGTTTCTAAATTATACCCTATGGACTGAGTTGCCTTAGTTGAAAGGTCGAGAATATAAAGAAAGGTTTGTCAAGAAAATTAAGGAAATGGTTTAAAGTACTCAGCATTGGAGCAAAGAGTAGAGAATTAAGACACACAGAGATGGCAGTGGAAAACAAAGTGATCCTATATGGAATGTGGGCTAGTTATGTTAAGAGGGTGGAATTGGCCCTCAAACTCAGAGGCATACCCTATGAGTATGTGGAAGAAGATTTGAGGAGCAAAAGCCCATTGCTCCTCAAGCTTAACCCAGTTCATAAAAAGGTTCCTGTGCTAGTCCACAATGGAAAATCCCTTGCTGAGTCTCTTGTCATCCTTGAATACATTGATGAGACCAGGAAAACTGGCCCTTAACTTCTCCCAGAAGAGCCCTATAAAAGAGCCCAAGTTCGTGTCTGGGCCGGCTTTGCAGCAGGTGAGAGTTGAGAGAATAAATAAATATTGTAGCCTTTTACCAATTCCTACTTGATAACACAATAGCAATGCTCAGTTGTTTACCATTTGATGTTAGACCAGATCAAACAGATGCATGCATTAAAATGATTAGAAGAAGTGAGTTACTCAATTGCTAATTAATTAAAGAACTTATATATGCTTGTTCTTTGGTGTACAGGTGTTTGAGACCATGATCTAAGTGATGAAAACCAGTGGAAAAGCACAAGAGAAAGCCTTCAAAGAAGTGTCTGATAAACTAAAGTTACTGGAAGAGGGACTCAAGGATTTCTTCCCACATGGCATTCCTTCAGTTGACAGAAAGAATGTGGGACTACTAGATGTCATCATTTTTTCACTCTTTGGTGCATATGAGGCTCAGCAAGAAGCCCTTGGCATAAAGTTTGTAGACCCTGAGAAGACACCACTGGTATTTTTCTGGATAACAGCTCTAATTGAGCTACCTGTGGTGAAAGAGATGCATATTCCTCATGAGAAGGCGGTGGCCTACTTCCAGTATTTTAGGGAGAATGCCCTTAAATCTTCTACAGCTTGACCATGAAGCTAGCTAGTATTGTGTAATGTGTTTGCTACTTGTTGTTAAACTCTGTTTTGTGTCTGTGGCCCTGTTCAGATCCTCAAATGGCAGCAAGAATCCTGCTACTTTGGTTTTGTTGACCAATGTTTTGTAGTTTGTTTGTAAGAAAATAAAACTACTTATACCACAATTGGATCTCTTTGGGTGAGATCCACATGGGACCTATCTATATAAGCGGGTTTCGTTTTTATAAGAGATATGATCAAGTAATCAAATGCTGGCTGCCTAGTAGAAGGAATTATTGCCAAAACCTGTAATTTAATTCAAATGCTTGACTCTGGAGGTTCATGCATATATAATGTCATTTCATCTGTAAAACTCTATCTTACAAATAGCATATGCTATGTGTTATAAACCTTTCTTTAAAAGTTAATAATCCTCACTTATTAGCAAACTGTAGGCTTGAAGAATTGGGCAGCCATATGCATAATGTGATGAAGAGGGAATGAAGGAAAGGAAGGCAGATAATACTTAATGCAGAGGGGAGAGAGAGAGAGAGAGAGAGAGAGAGAGAGGCTTAAAAAGAGAGACAATAAATTAATGAAAATTAGTGCTAGAAATTTTTGCTGGATGTGGTCTAACAAGCCAAGCCACTAGTCAAGCAGTGTAATGTTGTGAAGGGACAAAAATATAGGGTTGAATAATGGATAATTTTGATTAATATCATATCAAAATCATGGGCAATGATATTTATAGTCATTTTCTATGTATAAGAATTATAGAGTTAAAACGGAAATAAACATAAACAGAAGAAACCGTTTACCCCAAGGTTGGTTGATTAGTCATCCTAACTTGAAGCGGGCTCAAAAGATCAACCCTATTAAGTTTTCACTATCATTTGTATTTACCCCAGGACCACTATCCTCAATCCTCATAGGGGATCAGTCTACACGTAATAATACAGGTACCAACTTAAATCTTTTATAAATATTTGGATACTGGCAAAAATACAGTGTTTTATTTGTTTATATTTAGTCCCACTTATTTATTGTTAGCAAATGAAATTTTGTCACATCTATCTGAAAGTTCGTTGTATCTGTAATATGACTTTGTGCAATTTGGAACTATTGATGCAAAAGGGACAATGACTGATTAATATGAAGAAATTATTCTGTATAACCGATACACTGACACGTGGTATAACCAGTGTATGTGTTATAATATGAATGAATGTTATCAATATTATACCCTACTAATATAAATACATCATCTAATAATACCCTTACACGTTAGATTGGTTATACCACGTAGCGGTATATCGGTTATACCTTATAATTTTTCCTTGATATGGTCAATGCCAATGTTTAATTGGTAGTTGTAAAAATTGGAGTATAATCTGATATCTTAATTGTTAAGACCAAGAAAACTGTGGAACCGCCACTTGTGTTTCAAATTATAACACAATTGACTGAGTTGCCTTGGTTGAAAGATCAAGAGAATATTTTATGAAAGGCTTGCCAAGCAAGTTAAGGAAATGGTTAAAGTACTCTACAGTGAGCTGCCAATATTGCACATGAACTCAACATCCGAGCAAGAAGAAGAGAATTGAGAGAGAGAAAGAGAGAGAGTGAGAGTGAGAGAGAGATGGCAGAGGAAAACAAAGTGATCCTATATGGAATGTGGGCTAGCCCTTATGCTAAGAGGGTGGAAATAGCCCTCAAACTCAAAGTCATACCCTATGAGTATGTGGAAGAAGATTTAAGGAACAAAAGCTCATTGCTCCTCATGTTCAATCCTGTTCACAAGAAGGTTCCTGTGCTTGTCCACAATGGGAAACCCCTTGCTGAGTCTCTTGTCATCATTGAATACATTGATGAAACCTGGAAAACTGGCCCTCAACTTCTCCCAGAAGATCCCTATAAAAGAGCCCAAGTTCGCTTCTGGGCCAGCTTTCTGCAACAGGTGAGACTTGAGAATAAATATTTAAATATTGTAGCTTTTTTAGCAATTCTTACTTGATAACACAATATCAATGCTTAGTTATAGATCATTTTGATGTTTATACCAGATAAATTAGAAGAAGTGAGTTACTCAAGCTAATTAATTAAAGAACTTATATGTGCTTGTTCTTTGGTGTGCAGGTGTTTGAGGCCATGGTCTTAGTGGTCAAAACCAGTGGAGAAGCACAAGAGAAGGCCATTAAAGAAGTGTCTGAGAAACTAAAGGTACTGGAAGAGGGGCTGAAAGATTTTCTCCCACATGGCAATCCTGCAGTTGACAGCGAGAATGTGGGACTACTAGATGTCATCATTCTTCAAATCTTTGGTGCATATGAAGCTCAGGATGAAGCCCTTGGCATAAAGATTATAGACCCTGAGACGACTCCACTGGTATTTTGCTGGATAACAGCTTTAATTAAGCTACCTGTGGTGAAAGAGGTGCAAATTCCTCATGAAAAGGTGGTAGCGTTTCTCAAGTTTTTTAGAGAGAATGCCCTTAAGTCTTCTACAGCTTGACCATGTAGCTAGTATTGTGAATTGTGTTGTTTGCTTCTTGTTGTTAACTTTGTTTTGTGTTTGTGGCCCTTCTCAGAGTCTCAAATGGCAGCAAGAATCCTGTTACTTGGGTTTTGCTGACCATTGTTTTGTAGTTTGTATTATTTGAATAAGGGAGCAGAGGATTGGCCTACCTTCAATAATTCATTATAAATAAATCATGTGTAACTGCTTTATCTGGTCAAGGAACTTACCTCTGGTGTTTGGTCATTGGAAGAATTCTAGCATAATATGATATTTTAATTGTTAGGTTAGGTACTTAGGACCAAGAAAATTATGTAACCATTTGTCTTTTATAATTACAACAGTATTGACTGAGGTGCCTCAGTTGAAACTTGAAAGGTGCATACTTTTTTTTCAAGACTTGTCAAGCATGTTAAGGAAATGGTTTGAACTCTACAATAAGCTACCAATAGCATGAACTCAAAATCCGAGCAAAAAGTAGAGAGACGGAGAAAGATGGAAGAAGAAAACATAGTGATCCTACATGGAAGGAGGACTAGCTCTTATGTTCTGAGGGTGGAAATGGCCCTCAAACTCAAAGGCATACCATATGAATATTTTGAAGAAGATTTGAAGAACAAAAGCCCCTTGCTCGTCAAGTTTAACCCTGTTTATAAGAAGATTCCTGTACTTGTCCACAATGAAAAACCCCTTGCTGAGTCTCTTGTCATCCTTGAATATATTGATGAAACATGGAAAACTGGTCCTCAACTTCTGCCCCAAGATCCCTATAAAAGAGCCCAAGTTCGCTTCTGGGTCAGCTTTCTGCAGCAACAGGTGAGAGTAAATGTAGCAATTCGTATTGATAACACAACCAATGCTTGGCTTTGGATCGTTTTATGTTAATGGGTTCCAGTGATCATGTTGCCATTTTAATTGTTTTGGTTCTTAAATTTAGTCATTAGTTGTAAGACCAGATCAAACAGATGCATGCATTAAATCAAAAAGAGAGTTAATGAAGCTAATTGAAGAACCTCCTTGTTATTTGGTGCAGTTGTTTGAGACCATGACCTTAGTGATCAAAACCAATGGAGAAGCACAACAGAAAGCCATCAAAGAAGTGAATGATAGATTAAAATTACTTGAAGGGGGAGTGAAGGATTTCTTCTCAGATGGCATTCCTTCAGTTGAAAGCATGAAAGTGGGACTACTAGATATAGTCATGTTTTCAGTATTTGGTGCATATGAGGCTCAGGAACAAGTCCTTGGCATAAAGCTCATAGACCCTGAGAAGACTCCACTGGTGTATTCCTGGATAACAGCTCTAATTGAGCTACCTGTGGTGAAAGAGATGCAAATTCCTCAGGAAAAGATGGTGGCATTGGTCAAGTTTTTCAGAGAGAATGCCCTTAGAGCTTCTACAACTTGACCATCTAGTATTGTGAATCACTGAATTGTGTTTGCTTCTTGTTATTTACACTGTTTTGTATAATTTAACATAAATAAATGTTTCGAATAATACACAAATTAAACACGTGTGTAGACCATCTAATAAGAGAATATTGAACAACCTAGATTACTATTACCATTTTTACTTAAGATTAATAGTAACAACTTTTAATCCATCACAAACACCAAAATGGGTTAAAATCTGATCCAACTTTTAACAAACAACTGGATGTAAACTTTGGAGCCGGAGTGAATCAAAATCAAAGTAAAAATCAATAAATTACAAAAGAACAGATATCATGTTTAGCAAAAAACAAAAAAAAACTCTTAAATTTGATTAGAGTAATATTTTTCTGTGTGTACGACGTATTTTATTGAGCACTAATAAGTAATACCTAAACATTCGATTCCAAAACAACATCATAATTGTGCAGATAAACATGCATTAAATTTTAAAAGGATTTAGAATGGGCCCGCTAATTTTTAAGCTGTCGATCCGGCCCAATGTGCTTTTATGGGCCGTACAAACGGTCCGCCCACTTTTTATTATTACATGTCAAGAGCTGACTGGTTTACTATCCGTACCCTACTTTCAGTGCCCGTAGCCGATTATAAACTCCCCAAAACCCTACCCCTTTTGTATTCTCTCACACTTTCACACTCGCGTTTCACCTCACGAAGTGCAAGAGCGAGAGAGCGGTAGGGTTTTAGACGAAGGAAAGAATCAGAAGCGAAGCCGAAGATGGTGGCTGACAAGGGCAAGAAGCTGAAGCTTTCAGAGAAAGGCGAAGATGAAAACTCGGACCACATCGACGAAAAGCTCGTCCTTTCCATCGAGAAGTTGCAGGAGGTCCAAGACGAGCTCGAAAAGGTTGTACCTTTGCTCCCTATCTATGCATTTGCTTATTGTACCCTCTGTTCCCTTCATAATTGAGCCAAACAAAAGGGTTTTTTTTATTGGACATAGCTGCCTATTGAATTGTTAACTTGTCAGATAGGAGCTTTGAATTTAATTGCTTTATGCCCATGCATCAGTTGCAAAGCAATTAAACGTTGTTTCTCTCGCTCCATTTTTTTTTTCTGGGTTTAAGAAATTAACCCATATTTTTTGTTTTTACTAAAAGCCTAAACCCATAAAGGATCTAAGGGTGTGCTTGGTTTTGATAGAAAATTGGTGATTTAGCTTATTATAGCCACACCATCGGGTACAATTTACTTGTTTAACCATTTGGGGTCACAGCATTATATAGATTGGCATAAGCAGTAGCCCTGTGCTTCATATTGTTGTATATGTTGTGATATTAGATTCTGAATATAGTTGTTGCAACTCTGCTATATTTTTCATTTTGTGAAGTTGGAATTGTATGAGCCCTCTTCAAATCTCACCTATTTCAAAGATAAGGTTTGAGAGGAAAATTTATAGTTTGCTCCTTCTGTTTTTTCATTTTCATGTTCGCTAGCAACCGAACAACAGAAAGCTGGGAAATTAAATTTTAAGACTGTGTATTAATAACTGTGAATTGTACAAACCTTGTTAATTGGACTTTTCTGTATTCTTTTGAATGCTTTATAGATCAATGAGGAAGCCAGTGATAAAGTCCTGGAAGTGGACCAAAAGTATAATGAGATACGTAAGCCGGTCTATGATAAGCGGAATGATATCATCAAGGCCATTCCTGACTTTTGGTTAACTGCTGTTAGTGATCTGTCCTATCTCCTTAGTTATATTCTTATGGGAAGAATTTATGATGTTAACCAATTTTCTTTTTCAATTAATTAACTTGCTACTTCCTCTGCAGTTTTTGAGTCATCCTGCGCTTGGTGAGCTTTTGACCGAAGAGGATCAAAAGGTTTTGCATTTATTTCTATAATACCCAGAATTAATTAGTGCATCTTTTCTTTTATAACTATACTTTTTAATTTCTCTATGAATAATAAATGTCAGTTGACGGTCATTTAATTGCATATTCAGTTACACACCGCCCCTCCCTGCACTTCCATAATCAATGAAGTCACTATGGATATTCTTCATATGGAATCTTTCAAATTGGATTCTTGTTTGCTTAGTATTTTCTAGTAAATCTGGGTTCATCATTCCTTCTCCTTTCATAGATTTTCAAGTATTTAACTTCTCTGGAAGTGGAGGATTTTAAAGACGTGAAATCTGGTTACACCATCACATTCGTGAGTTTTCTCCTTTCCCTTGCCTTTTATCTTTGAATTGCATTAGGTATATTTTTGTTTTGTTTCGTTTAATGAATATTACTGAGATAGTAACTTAAGTTTTCTATATAATCGTACAGTACTTCAACCCCAATCCTTATTTTGAAGACACAAAGATCTCGAAGACCTTTACCTTCCTTGATGAAGGAACAAAAGTTACTGCAACATCGATAAAGTGGAAAGAAGGGATGGTATGAGATTTTTTCTTATATTCAGTTCATATATGCTTGTTAAATTTTGTTTTGGTATTAAACTTACTGCATAACTGATCTGTGAAGGGCATACCTAATGGAGTTAACCATGATAAGAAAGGTAACAAGCGGCCTCCTGCTGAGGAAAGGTTGGTTATCCGAACCTGTTAGAATGGACCTCCAGAAAATACTATATCATTCTTTAGATTTGTTTCATATTGATTGAAATTCCTAACCGCACTCTATTTATTGTTGTCAATGTAGCTTCTTTAGCTGGTTTAGTGATAGTCAAGAGAAAGATATTATGGATGAGATTCATGATGAGGTTAGTTTCTATTTGTACTTGAAGATTGTATTGAGAGCTATGTGCTTGTTTCAAATTGACATAGACAATTTTCTTTTACTCTCGTTTGAAAGCTTTCCTGAACTTTGACTTTATACTGCAGATTGCGGAGGTTATTAAGGAGGATTTGTGGCCCAATCCTCTTACTTATTTCAACCATGTAACTTCTTTTTTGCCTTGTTTCCGTATTAATTGAGCAAAATTTTACTCATTGGTCAGAAGCTTTTACTGCTTGCCTAATTTTCTAATGGTAGTTAATGACCTCTTTGACATAGGACGCTGATGATGAGGACTTTGATGAGGATGAAGCTGATGAAGAGGTAAATGCAGATCCTTGTACTTTCTAGGATTCTTTTAGTTCCCCATTAGTATTAAGTGGAATTACTGTTTTGTCACGTGTTTGCTTTCCACACCTTCATCTTATTGCTTGCAAGGTTCTATCAAAATCTTTTAATATGATGTAGCATAGTTGTGTTGCAGCAAAAAATACATAGATATGTTTTTAATTCAAAGTAGTAACATGTACCTTGAACTGTGAAGTTTACTTGAGGTTGACAACTGGAATTTACTTTTCAATAAGAAAGAAATTTATTTAAAAAAAAAAGAAGTTTATATATGATTATAAATAAGATACCTTTTATAAGTTTACTTTTTAAAAAAAATTCATGTGGATGGGAAATTTTAGTTCTTTTATTCGCTGTCACATGCATTCATCTAACCTGAAAAGTAAGCACAACTCTTGATTTCTCAACATCATGATCTGCCTATGTATTTGTAAGTTCTTTTAAGCCCTAATATGGTTATAAAGTTAATACCATATCTTACATATTAAGATGGCCTGATTTAAAAGCCTATGAAAAATTGCTGGTGAAACTGGTAAGATGGAAATTATAGCAGGAAAATCCGTTGTCTTAATTTTTTATGCTTGCTTACTGACAGGGAAAGAATGAAGATGACTCTGATGATGATGAGGATGATCAAGAAGACGATGACGAAGATGGTGATGAGGATGATGGAAAGTAAAATACCATCTGGGTCTTCAAAGCTTTTGGCATTTGCTGCTTTGATAACAGCTTGTGTAAAGTGGTCTACAGTAGTTGATAAGTTAAGTCTGAGGTGATAGGGGGGAATGACTATTATAACTCTTTTCTTGACAGTGTTCTGTGTCATGCAGGCCCCTGACAGCTCTCATAGCTAGTCAGTGGTTTTCTGATTATGCAGTTTCTATTATCATGACCTTTCTCTGTTACAACAGGGTTATTTTTGTGGCTTCCTCCCTGATATGCAGGTGTCTAGATGACAATATTATAATGGTCTTTTAGTTTCTTATGTTTTTGACTGCCATCAATGAGGATGTATGCTACTTATGGAATGGAATTTATGGAAAGCTATTGCCATCTTTTATTGTTGATTCTACTAAAGTTGCATAAGCACTGATTTTGAATTTCAGAAAGTTTCTTACACTGCCAGGAAAAAAATGGGTTATAATTTGTTGTATGCTTATTTCTTTGAGACTTTGACTGCCAGAATCTAGTTGGAAATTCAAAATGTTTAACACGTCTGAAACCAGAAATTACACATTCAAAGCGTACGCTTGTACAAGTGTGCTGGCAGTCTCAATTCAGGGACTGCTTGTAAAGGGGTCTGCATATAGCTTACCAAACCTGGGCTCTCCGACATGTCAATGTTCTTGGGCTGGACTCCATCAGGCAAGGCCCAATAAAAGCTATGCAAAAGATGACCCAGCATAGATGTGACCAAGTTGGTGCCTAACTCTGCTGCTGGGCACACACGCCTTCCTGCACCAAATGGCAGAAACTCAAAATCATGACCCTTCGTCTCAATATCTTCCTCCATGAACCTTTCGGGTCGAAAATTGAACGGGTCCTCCCACACTTTTGGATCACGCCCTATGGCCCAAACATTCACGTGAACAGTAGTCCCCTTGGGAATGTCATAGCCACCAATCTTGACGTTGGTATTGGCCCTGTGAGGTAGCATTAGTGGGGTTGGAGGGTGCAGCCTCAGTGCCTCCTTGGCTACACATTTTAGGTATGGAAGGTTTGGAAAATCAGATTCCGTCATTGTGCGGTCCAGCCCAATTACCCGGTCAAGCTCCTCCTGGGCCTTACGTTGCACCTTCGGGTTCTTGATCAACTGGGCCATGGCCCATTCAACAGAGATGGCAATTGTGTCCATGCCTGCAATGACCATGTTCCAAAGGAGTCCCACAACATTGTCCTCACTGAGTTCATATTTTTCTTGAAGACTACGCAATGTATCCAGAAAATGTTGCTGGGCACCAGCATTGTGCTCACCATTAAGCATATGCTCCTCCCTAATTGCTTGTGTGAGTTTGTCTCTGCGTGCCAAATGTTTAGAAATTGCCAAACTTTGAAGCCACAAAACCCATCTAAGCCACCAAATATCATCCCCCATACCTTGCTTTCTTTCATTAGCCAGAATAGCCACAAATTCCATCCCTAGCTGGTCTAGCACACCCTCTTCATTCTCAAACCGCTTCCCAAACACCAATCTTGTAACATTATTGAATGCTACTGACCCCAAGTACTTTCTAACCACTAAATATTTTCCACCACAATCTTTGAAAATGGACTCCACCATTGCTCTGACTTCATCCTCTCTAGTGGGTCTTGAAGTCTCAAGGCTCTTCTTAGAGAAAAGCTCAAGCACACAAACTTTCCTAAGATGTATGTAGTGAGGGCCATAATCAGCCCATATAAGGTCCTGACCATTTTTGGTGACCCTAGCAGAGTACCAATTTCTGTGCCTGTGTGCTAACTGCTCATCATGGTCTTTGAGCACTTGCTTTGCCAATTCTGGGTTTGACACTACTATGTTTAAACTTGAACCCAACCACACTGACATGATTGGACCATAAACTTGTGACCACTCAAAGAAACACCGAAATCTAACAGCTCCCATGTTGTGAAGGTTGCCAATGATGGGCCATGGGAATGGGCCTGGAGGCAGCTTGAATCTTAGCTTCTTGTAGAGTTCGTAACCAATGTAACCAAGGAAGATGAAGATGATTGTGATGGGCAAGAAAATGAGAGCCATTGTTGAAATGGGTTAGGATTGAATTTTGAGTT
This sequence comes from Dryas octopetala, assembly GCF_963921425.1. Taxonomy (NCBI): domain Eukaryota; kingdom Viridiplantae; phylum Streptophyta; class Magnoliopsida; order Rosales; family Rosaceae; genus Dryas; species Dryas octopetala. Next base: position 16,739,622 of record NC_141374.1, on the reverse strand, counting down.
CTGCAATTACATATATAAATGATGGCTTAATTAACCCTTGAAGATCAGACCGTATATAATGGGAATGTTATTTACGTGAATACTGATTAGTATGGTAATTTAAGGTCACACGCAATATTATCATATGATCCAATGCGTAATGTATTTATTGAGTTGTTACTCAAAATGCTTCTCTTGCAGTTAATTAGTAGTACACAAATTAAGCAGCAACAAGTTCTAAGCCAAGAAAACCAACATATTAATTAGCCCAAAAAAAAAACGTGCTAGCTAAAATATTGCTATATATTTATACATATTAAAGAAATTTCTCAACCAACCAACAATATTGTGACCAAAAAAAAACCAACCAACAATATCCTTAAATTTTTAAAGGAGTACTGCAGCAAACACGTGGCTTCACGTACAGTTCACTGCCTTCAGTACTTCACAGCCAGCAAAGGTGATAAATGCCTTTAAACAAAGCACGTGCATTTGTTTTCACTCTCTTTATACACACACAAACTAACATGCATTACTCTCACTGTATCAGAATGCAAATTATGGATTGTAACTCAGTAAGCCCCCTTTTTTTTTTTCTTTTTTTCTTTTTATCTATTAAACTCATAAAATATATGAATATCATATGTTGGAAGGTATATGGTTCTCGTAATATTACATTCGTCTCGATCTGAAAAAAGGGGTTTGGAATAAAGGGTAAAAAGGGTCCTATGGATCTTCTTATATTTTACTGAAAAGAACAAAGATATGGGTGTAAAAGTAAGAATATTGTATTCAGATCAAATCCTAAATCGAGCACTGAAAAAGTAAATGTAAAAGAGTAAGAGATTTTGTTACTTTTTATTTAGAGCTAGAATAGTACTCTTTCCTATTTTATTTTTCTTTAACTGAAATGAAATACTTAATTATGCCTAATGTTGTTCACATTCTCTCTAACTTTCTTTTACCCTTCATATTCTTCTCAATTTTAATATCTTGTACTACGAATTCCTTAATATATAATAAAAAATGCGAAATGTTAGAAAACGTTCAAATGTTTTTCCTTTATATTTTTAGTGCACATGAAAAATACAAAAAATATCTCAAATATATCTACATCCCATAAGTAAAGAAGAGAAAAATATAATGGGAACTTAATTCAATCAATTCTTAAGCTTATCCAAGACAGAGCATGTGTGGTCCTCGATCATATATGCCACTAGGGCAATAATCAGTAGGTTATTGCTAGCTAATTCAACCTGCACAGGAATTATTTAATTTTGGAACAAAACTGATGCTCTCATAATCTCATTCACTGTCTAAAGTGAATCAGTGATGGTAATATTACATATGAAATTTATAGTAATCTTTGGAATTTTCTTTTTGTATGAACTCAGAATCAGAGACACGGTGAAAAATAAAGTTAATGGAAAGCAAAAATTACATCGATCAGTATATACGTACATATATACTGTTGAGCTCGTGTTCACTGTCCAAGGAAGATACTTAAACAGTAGTGTCATTGGTTCATTGTCTTTTCATGCCTAGCTGGTGTGTTCTGATTGGACTTTTCAAAGCTTGTTTGGATAAGATTTTCACTACTAGCTCCTGGATTTTAGCAACTTGCACGACAGCAAAAATTCATCCAAGCCAACTTTTTTCATTGGTGCATCAAAACTTGCATCCATCTTCTTGAGGCAGCCTCAATGGCTTTGAGAGAATATTTGGTTCACTATTTACACGTTTGGATATCATTTTTTCGACCTTGATGGTAAATTCGATTGCATGACATTTTAATATTGTAGAGAAAAACATTATTAAACTATTTATTTGCACATTACATATGATTTATATACAATTCCTATAATTCTTAAAAAAAATAAAATTTATAACACTTTTTGTGAGACGGAATATAAATATGATAAGGTATCAAAATCTCAAATTAAACCAATATCATAGAAGAATCCATGTTTTTATTGTTATGTACTATGTAGTATATATACTATAATAAGTAGTTAATTAACTAAAGTTTTTAAATTTTAAAAAAGTGATACATCTTTTAGTGAACTCTTCCATATCATATTTTTTTAAAGAATAATTAATTATGGCACGAAGCAATTACATGGAGGCAAGCCTCAAAACCTAGTAGGCTGCTATATATAGGATACTCGCTAAAAACAAACTCAATCATAATAGAGAGGAGGGGTCCAATTCTCAAGTGCTATATATGCAACAGTACGTATTTATGCTAACATATATAGAAACATCTATAAATTAATACATTAAGCATGATGTATGTGACAAATTGTGCTGTGATCAATTGGATATAAAAACATTTTACGTAAACAGATTTATGGGTATCAAACCCACTCCATAAAAAATCATTAAGCAAACTCAATTATGAATTATATATTTTTAATTTGGGATCTTTCTCTCAACATTATGCACATTACTTATTCACAATATTTGTCTTAAGTTTTGAATAAATAGTGATAATTCTAACTCTAAAGCCTAGTGGGTAGTGCATGGAGATGCAGTATAGTCTGTATAGAGGAAGAAAAGGAAGCAAGCTAGGTGTGGATCACAGAAGGGATCCCAAAGAGCTTTTCTTTTCTTTTTGTGTATGGTGAGTGAGTCCGGAATTAATAGATTAGAGGCAGACAAAAAGTTTGGAAAGTGATGTGACTCAACTCCTTTTCTGTTTTCTAAAATATTCCAGCCCTACATGAACGCAGAGATTCCAACTGTCTACTACTACTACCACTCTGAAGTCTAAACCCCCCATATATACATCTATATATATATATACTCCAAATTAACAAAGTTATTAATTTGGAATCCCCAATTACTGTTTGGATTAAGCAGAACAATCCCCAATTAGTTGACCTATTCTTCTCTGCCTAAACCAACCTTCTTTTTTGGGTTAAGCGGATATATCATTCCAATCCTCCTCAATCATACACTCTATAAATGTTTGATTTTGGATTTACCTTTTCCTTTCATGTACGTGTAATACAATTATGAATGATGACCAAACATAAGCCTTGACGAGCCTGAAAAAGAATCATGATCAATTCAAAACCCAACAATTTTTTTTTTTTTTTTTGACAAAACCCAACAAATTTAAAGCCCAATGAAAACCAACAATTGGCATGTTTCAGGAGAGGCCTAGCTACCTAGCTACAAGCCTAGAACCAAGCCAATATACTAATAATGACGATCGACTAAAGCGTTGGAGTGAAGTCGTTGCTAAATACCTGGATTCTAAAGGAACCTCACTACGCTACGTCATTACTGTGCCTGCACAGATGCTATGCGTTTTGGTTGACTTCAATACATTGTATGGAAATTACACAACTTAATTAACCTAATTTAGAACATGCACGCATATATATATATATATATATGATTATATGTTGTATGAGTAAACCCAATTACCCTTAACTTGCTTAATTTTCCCTATATATATAAACAAATGATCGAACTCATACACTCACATTAGTGAATAGTGATCATCTTTGTTGCAGCTGACATCAAATTAAATAATTAATCACGTATTATATATGTACATATATTATCTACAGATCATTGAGAGGAAGCTCCAATATTTGAATGAGGGGGTTTTAAGCAATAAATTGAGAAAGAAATTGGGTGTAGTTGGAAAAGTAAAGATGGATATTAATTAGTGTGCACGTACACGTACAGCTGAAGAAGATGGTAAGCTGTCTCGTTCAATGGCATATATAAGTGGCAAGGCATGTGGTCTCAAAATAAGGCAGCATTTGCTAATTTCTGGTTCACATTTCTCGACATACACTTACCCCACCAATGCCGTCATCTACAGAAAACCAGCTTACCATGCACCCCAGGCCATATCGATCAGATGTAACCATGCACATATATATAATGTTACAATTAGATCACTTGGATCTCTTCAACTGGAGCCCCCATTAGATTTGGCTGTAAAAACAAAAAGGGTGATCGAAGTGGTGTGTTCACTAATTTTTCCTAGAAGCTAGCTTATAATATATTAATATATAGTGAAGGCATTAATTCTATATATATGATTAAAAAATAATGAAATTTTATATACAGAGCAATATTTATGTGGTAAACTAATTAAGATGTGTAAATTTAAACTGCATGTTCAATATAAACCAACTAATTATAGTTTAAATTTACAATTTGACAATGTTGCAAATTAAAGAGTATTAATTTCCATCTATATATGTGACTATGTGTGAGACAATTATTGTTAGTCCTTATCACTTTTGTAAATTAGTAATGACAAAAGAATCTGACTAATTCTGACTAGCTAGCTAGCTAGTTAAGACTTGTTTCTTTGATGGCATATATATATGGGAACTATCTAGAATAGTTCATCACTTCGATCTTTTTTCTTGAATGTTTTGGAAGTGCCAATAAACTATCAATTCCGTTTATGCCACATGTTCATTTGAGATTGGAAGAGACATGAATGCGTACCATATCAATCAGCCAAATTAAACGTACGTATCACATCATGGATCAGGGTTGTGCGGAGCAGATCGCATTAGCTGTTGTACTCAATAAAGCATCCAATCAGTTTCATGCAATTCAGATTTTGGTCCATCAGCATTCACAGTACGTAGTTCTTCTTCATATACAGCTAGCTCTCTCTCAGCAAGAAAGCTCAATCCACAAGAATTAATTTAGCCCAGCACAAATAGTGCCTCAGTTCATAACAATTACAGTATATATAGAATTAAAATTGCATCATTGAATATATTGCAGTCAAATAAATAAATGAAACTGAATGAAAGAAAACCAATGGGGTTTAATTTGTTTTGTTTTGAATATTATGTAGATTGCTCAAATGAGTGGAAGCATATATGGACCAGCAGTATATGTAAACAAATCTTAACAGATTCCTTAGAAAACCAAAATGATTTTAGATGGGCCTGATGCCTGCACATATAAACCAGTAGCTCCATATGATCATGATTGCATATCATCAGCTACCATATTTGTAAATTTAAAATTTGGAAAGGAGTGCTGAATCCAGGGCCATCTCCTACCAATTGGTCCTAAAGGGTAACCCACATTAGCATAAGTTAAGGAACACTAAACTCTAAACATTTATTAATTATTATTTGTCTTTCTTATTTAGGGAAAGAAATTGCATAGCCTCTATCTTTAAACTTTCTTTTTTTTTGGTATTCAGTCAATTGAAAGATTAAATAGGAGTATGGTACATATTACACATAAATAAAAGTAGGGTAATATTTGGGGTATCATGCATGTTTTCAGATTATCAACCAATTATATATGCATATTCACACATAACATGTTAGATCGGATGGGAAGAGAAAATGAATCCCACTAATCATAAATGGACCCAATTACCCAAATTGATTGGGAGCTGCAGGTGGTGTTACATAAGGGACCAAGAGCAAGACCAAAACTGAAGAATTGAAGATGTTTGGAAACCCAGAGAGGGCAGTGGCTAATAGAACCCTAAAAGGGCAGTGAAACCCCAATGGGGAATAGCATAGCAGAGAGGAATCCCGAAGTCCCTTCTTGATTGCCAGCAACAAATGTAATGGCAAAGGTGCAGAGCAAAAGGCAAAGAAAGGGCCAAAGGCAAAATGAAATGATTACTTGAATGAGATGGGACCCGCTTTATAATCTCTTTCCTTTTCCAAGTCTCTAAAATTTTTTGACTTGGGATTGGGTCCCACCTCGGCCACCATTGTCTTTATGGATTGAATGATAAAAAGAGCACCTCACGTGGAGTCTGAACCAAAGGGGCTGTCCAACCACAATAAAAAGGGAACCCCCTCTCCTCATCATACTCATCAATTAATTCCATCACAAAATAATCCAGATATTTCATATTTTGATATGTTTTGATATGTTTTGATATAATTTGATATTTCCCTCCCAAAGAAAAAAAAACATTAAAGAATTAAAATAAAAAAGAAAAGAAAGCAATCAAAAGCTCAGCACAACTGCACAACAACAAAGCAATTTCTTTTCCTAAAAAAATTTGCTTTTTAAAGCTCACCCATATAATTCCCACTCATTATCTTTGTTGCTTAAAGCTTGCCTGCCCAGCCCTCCTCCTTCCCTTATCTTCTCTCTCTCTCTCTCTCTCTCTCTCTCTCTTCATAAGACCAAAGTCCATAGCTCTCTTTCTCTCTCTACCAAACCGGCCTCCAATTAATTCAACACAACAATATCAATTCTTAATTTTCTCATACAAATTCCAGCCAACAAATTAGAGAGACTTAAAAACAGACAGACTATTCCTGTAAAATAGAGGGAGAGAGAGAGAGCTAGAGACCCACCAAAAACAATTATACTAAATTAAGGGTGTCTGTTGTGTTGTAGCTAGCGAGCTAGCTCTCTCAGTAGTACTGGTTTCTCATAAAACCCTTTATACAAACACTACTGATACTGATTCTATTTTCCTTTTCCATGCGATTATGGAAGGAGGGGATGATCAACTCCACCACCACCACCACCACCAACAACAACAACATCACCACCGTCCAAATTTCCCATTCCAATTGCTTGAAAAGAAAGAAGATCAAGAAGCCTCTTGCTCCAACTCGACCCATCCTTACCCAACTTCTCTAGCCATCTCCGCCATCGACCCCACCACCACCACCACCACCACCACCGAGACCAACGCAAACCGCTCCAACTCCGCTCTCCAAGCTGCGGCCACAGCAGCCGCCGAGCCCTCCAAGAAGCCCCCGCCCAAGAGAACCTCCACCAAAGACCGGCACACAAAGGTCGACGGCCGCGGACGCCGTATCCGAATGCCGGCGCTCTGCGCCGCCAGGGTGTTCCAGCTGACGCGCGAGCTCGGCCACAAGTCCGACGGCGAAACCATCGAGTGGCTTCTCCAGCAGGCCGAGCCCGCCGTGATCGCCGCCACCGGGACAGGCACAATCCCAGCCAACTTCACCTCGCTCAACATCTCGCTACGAAGCTCAGGGTCTTCCATGTCAGTCCCATCGCAGCTAAGATCTTCGTATTACAGTCCAAACTTCTCCGTACACCAGAATCAGCGTCGAAGTCTGTTTCAAGGCATCGGGCTTTCCTCGTCATCAGATAGCTCGTCGACGCTGCTCAACTTTCAGACCAATACCATGCACAGCATGCTGCAGGCCAAGCAGGAATTGCGCGATACGGTGTCGTTGGACCTGTCGGAGGCGGCAGGCGCAGGGGCGGATGGGAGCATGGGGAGGAAGCGGCGGCCGGCGGAGCAGGACATGAATCAAATGGGTGCCGGATACTTGCTGCAATCGAGCACGGGCGCAATTCCGGCAACCCACCACAGTCAGATTCCGGCCAATTTTTGGATGCTGGCAAATTCCAACAACCAAGTTATGAGCGGAGACCCCATTTGGACTTTTCCGGCTGCTTCGGTCAACAACAGTAGCTTGTATAGGGGCGCCATGTCTGGCGGCTTGCATTTCATGAATTTTCCTGCCCCTGTAACCCTACTGCCTAGTCAGCAACAGCAATTGGGCGGCTCCGGCAGCGGCGATAACGGCGGCAATGGTAGCGCTCACGATCATCATCATCATCACCATCAGCATCATAACATGAGCGACGGACAGTTGAACATGCTCGCCGGGCTCAGCCCGTACCGGCCTATGTCCGGTACCGGTGGCGTGTCGGAGTCGCAGCAGCAGGCCAGTGGGTCCCACTCGCACCACGGCGGCGGTGACGATCGGCACGACAGCACCAGTCACCACTCTTAGACGAACGAACCAATTACTACGATCAATCGGTCGTCATTCGTCGCCGTCGTCTTGAGTGGTGATTCGTCGCTTCCCACATGTGTACTGTGTAGTAGTTTGCTGTGTAACAACACACGTGAGGTTTGATTGATTGCGCTTAAAATTGAGGTTTATTTTATTATTCCAATTTTTTTGTGTGATTAATATTTATATGGCCGGAGAGGGTTTTTTAGGGTTTGGAAAAGAACAAAAAAAAAAAAAACACTGTTTAACATGGTATTTTGGCTGCTCTTATTATTTATTTGCTAATAGTGATCTCAGTCTCATTCGGTTGGGAGTTTTACCACAAAGTATACTATCATCATTATTGTTTATGCAATTTTTGTTTTGAATTTTTTTCCTTCAAAAGCAACTACTTTGTAATTTATGCCTTTTTTGTGTTGGAGAAAATGACTTATTTGCATGCTATAGTAAGTCTCCTACCTAACTAACAATTGGGTTTTCTTCTTCACACTTGATTCTCTCTCTCTCTCTCTCTAGCTCTCACTCAGTCTGTGTTTCTCTCTAGGCCACCACCATTTACCAAAGTTTGGGTTGATGTAGTGTGGTGGAAGTGAATGGTAGTGATGAAAGGGATGAAACAGTTCAGTGTTGTTACTTACTGCGATGTGGTATTAAATTTACACAACAGGCTTTTGATAATTCTGATTGATGATTCTGTATCTCTGATATCTCTCTGCCATGAATCTCAAGGTTTACTGCATCAATGATTAAGATTTTCAGAGAGAGAGAGAGGTGTGGGGTTGTGGTGGGGTGGTGGGGTTGGGGGTAATAGGACGGTAGGGTCCGGACCTTATCAGTTCCAGGTGTTGGCTCAGGTGGTGGGTCCCACATGCCGGTCATTGCCCAAACCTATATACAACGTCACTGACAAACAGGTGGATCATTCCTCATCTTTTTCTTTTTTTTTTCTCTTTTTTGTTTTTTGGGATGGGAGGGGGGGGGGGGGTTTATTACCACTGATGAGGGGATCGGTGGTGAGTTTTAAATATTTTTTAATAAATCTGCCGGGGCGTGGCCCACCATCCCATCCATCTAGACCGTTCATTTGATGGAAGTACCTTTTGATGATGGGTACATTGAATGATTGGATTTCAATTGTGGGAATGTGTGTGTGTGTGTGTTCATGCCCCAAGGCCCGAGTCGTGAGACTGTCTCCCCCTCTAAGCGTTTGTTTGGAAATGTTTTTGTAAGAAATATTTTTATTTAATAACACTTTTATTAAAAGTGGTTTTGTTAAAAATTTATAGATTTTAACAAAAAAAATTCAACTACTTCTTGTTAATATACTTAGAAATGCTTTCTAAAAAAGAACATGGTAGGTGTTTCACCCAAAAACACTTCCAAGTATTTTTAAAACTAAAAAACGCTTCTTCTTTTTGTTTTCTCAAACATAAACATAAGTATTTTTGACTATTTAAAATACTCTCAAACAAGCCTTAATTTCAAGATTCAATAATTGACAAAACTATAAAGGCATATACTTGCTTACCTTTACAGGAGCGGACCAATTATTTTATATTTTAAAAACTTCCAGAACAATATCCCAAGTAGAAAATGAAGAAAATAATATTACAAGGATTATACTTGTGCACCCAATTGGATTCTTGATTCCCAGAGATCATATTCTTGATCACACAAACCAGGAGTCAATTTGACCTTGACAAAGGTCACATGCCATAAATCTAGTTATGTCCCATCCTACTACATGACATGAATAGTGGCCTGGTGGGTGGGCTTGTGGGGTTATGGGGTTCTTATGGGGTTTAAGGGTTTTATATATGTGATGTCCATTTCATTTTGAATCAAACCCAAAACCTTCTTCTTAATTGGAAACACCCATATGATTTTGCTTAATGTGTACTTTTGGTTGAAAGCAATATGAAAAATCAAGGAATGTATGTCATTGTTTCAGAGTTTTTATTGACAGTTCATATATAGTAAAAAATTTGTATGTCAATATTTTTAAAAGATAAACGTACTCCTTAATCTAAGGATTAAAAATTAAAGTATTTGTAGCATACCAATGCCTACTCTAAACTTTTGTTGTTGGGTCCCAAGTTTGCATATTGTTTTAAGTGTTGGAGTTGGGATGAATGCAAATCTTGGTAGTGCTCTAATTATCTATTTATTTTTTCGCTGGATGCTAGCTATTAATTATTTATTGCGGGCCATATGTATGTTAATGCTTAGTGACCCTAATTTGTGAGCCTTTTGTTTTAGAAAGAGGGTGCAGATAATAAGTTTAAAGTGAATACTTGTTGTTATCGTGTATTAAATACAATGGTGTGTCAAATACAAAAAGTATAATTTTCATTAATTATACAGACATATATACCTACGTACTAGATATATCGATCCAAATAAATCTGTCAGGTTCATAATATTTTCCAAATTAGCTCTTTTGTTTGATTTGCAACAAAAGATAGAAGAAGATGTATATTGATGGAAGATGGTGACCATGCACAATAATTCCATTTCCATTGCAATCTTAAATTTATAATTAATGCAAGAAAATGTTGCAAAATAGTAGTTGCTATGCATATACTAGTGGTACACTTTTTATTTTGGTCAAAATAATAGTGGAACACTTACATTACCAGAAAATAGTGGTGCAGTTGTACAGTACGTGGCAACATATATATATATGTGTGTGTGTGTGTGTGTGTGTGTGTGTGTGTGTTATAAGATAGGTTTTCTGCTTATCGACCAAAAAAAAAAGATAGGTACGTTTTATGCTCAGAAAATCATTAATGCAGTGATGTGGTAGTTGTATATATGCTTCGAGTAGTTAGGATTAATGCAGAAAATTATTGATTAATTTGCTGCTCCAGTTAATTAATTAATTTATAAAAATGTAATTAGATTCAGCAGGAGTGACAATTAATATATATATTAACTTAATTATAACATGTTTGGTGTTAGTTGGTAAGCCCAGCTTATAAATAAGGCCTTATTAACTTACATAATGATTAATGAGCTACAATATTAATCTCACAACTAGGTGAGGGTTTGATTCTCCTATTTCCTCTTTTAATGCATGCCTTGAGTCTTTTTTAAAGAAAGATGTATCATAGTAGAATAAATTTTTTTATAAATGAGAATGTATAAGAGAATTTCATTTCTCACGCTTATATGTGCTTACATTTCACATTTCATTTTTCTCAGACACAATATGCAATTATATTATCAAAAGAAAAAAATTGTGATTTATAGGAATTCAGATAGAGACTTAGATTTTCTATTAAAATTTACTTAAATAATTTTATTTAAGTAATATATTGTACAGTCTCTTTAGCTGCATTGTAGGCCAATGATTCAAATTTGTTTAGTTTTAAATTTTTATTCAAGGATGATCATTACAAAAAATGAAATGCACAAAAAACTATATATTTAATTATTTAATTAAATGATAATCAATTTAAGTGTTTACCATAAATATTGTATTTGTCTATTCATTTTCCAAAAAGATAAAATTACAACAATATTCCTCGAACTTTACTCTTAGTATTATTTTGGTCTACAAACTTATTGTTTGAATTATATAGTCCGCAAACTTTTACCCTTGTATCACTTAAGTCAATTCCATCAATTTTATCCACTTTTTTCGTCAATTTTAATTACGTGTCAACCATGTAAGCCTCTTTTAAAAAGTAAAAATTATAACTTGATCACTTTCTCTCTCTTCTCCCAACGTGATATATGTAATTAAAATTAACGAAAAAATATAAATAAAATTGATAGAATAGACTAAAGTGGTAAAGCAATACACATGTGAATGTTTATAAACTATAAAATTTCTCTATTTCTGACAAGAGCAAACACACATGGCCATGAGGGCATAGCACATATCTCCATGTACATAAAAATTAGGTTGTCATGATCATGACAAGTGGGTTTTGGCATTTACCATCTTTAATGTTTTTGTGTGGGAAATCTGTGTCACACATGATCGCAAACTATAATCGGTCTGGGTCGTACCCAATATGTGCACATGGATTTGAGCCCATACGGGCACCCAATTGGTCCCCCAGCAACCAAAATCTTGTTTGCCAAAAATAGCATGATTAGACAATTTAAACTTGCAAACCATGCATGTAATCTTCCAGACTGAACAAACAAGCCTGCCTCCATTTTGGGGTTAAAGCCTAATTCTTATTACAACATAGGTAACACATGAAGAATCAGCTACCTAATTATATTCCATTAATTTGGCCCATAAAATCTCTCTTTTAATTTCGCTTCATTTGGTTGGTTTGGGGCTTTTGGGCCCAGACAATCTTATAAACCCACTTAGCTTTTTTGTTTTTAAATTTATTTTATGGAAATAGATACAGTGGCATGTGTCACATGTGCCTGCCTACTGGCTTGTAGCCTACGGAAGACGGATTGTTGGCTAGCAAGTAAATTGGGTGACGACCCCACCACCACATGGTCCACAATCCACATGCACCCTTAAGTCTCTCATGCTTATCATGAAAATTATACTTTAATTTTCGAGTAAAATTTGCATGTAACAATTAATAGATATGTATATAAAGTAAATTACTTTCAAATCTATTTTATAGTTTTTAATGATAAACAAACTCACCTATAAAGTTATAATGATAAATATGTCTATTTTGTACAAATAAAATTTATTTTATTTATTTTTCTTATTTTTGGTACTGAGAGCTCGGCAGGGTGTCGAGCACCCGGTGAATTTTTTAATTTTTTAATTTGGCAAATTGTCACTGTCAAACAGTGACAATTAATAACAATATAACACATGTGTTTTTTGCAATTCAAATAGCTACTGTTTCACAGTGATAATTGTCAAGCGTTCGATGACTTCCATGTCGTGTTCTCATTAAAGTAGATCGGGCTGAGATTTTCTATAGCAAATGAGCTTGGTTATCAACCTAATTTTTGAACTGGACTTTTTAAAAAATAACCCTATATAACGTAAATTACCCTATATTATATATTTTTCTCATATTATAGAATTTAATACGTGATATGAGAGATAAACGCATACATAAAATAAATAAACATGTAAAATGTATATACACAATCTTTTAATCACTGGACCTCCATCTTAAACCGAGTTAATATTCATTTAACTACTATTGTTTTCTAGCAAAAAAAAAAAACTACTGTTGCTTTGGTTGTTAGCCCCAGCAGTAGGGATGGCAACGACGCGGGTTCGGGGTGAGTTTGCCAATACCATACCCGTCCAGCCGGGTAATCAGGTCCCCATCAGGTATTAAGGGCCTCTATTATTTTTTTTTTTATTAATAACATATCAAGCTAATATAAATATATAATATAATAGATAAAATACATTAAAATTCATCATATTATATGATAATAATACTAAATTATAAAGAGAACACTATTAAATTTTAGTGTTAATAATTATAAACCCCCTAGTTAGAGATAAAATCTCTCATAACCTCCACCTAAAATCTAACTCTCTTATAACCTCCAATCTTACACTTAATATTTTCCTAAACCCCCTAGTCAACTAATACCCAGTCAACTTTGACTCCCCATATTTTAATTTTCCAGTTTTACCCTTTTTGTTTTATTTTCATTTTCAGCCAACTAATTCTCTCTCTCTCTCTCTCTCTCTCTCTCTCTCTCTCTCTCTCTCTCTCTCTCTCTCCTATCTGTTGCCTCTCTCCCCTCTGCGTCTCTCTCTCCCCGCTGTTGTCGCCGGCGCGTGCGCCGCCGTCTGGCGACGGTTGCCGGCGAGACTGGTCCCATCACACTCGCCTCTCCTTCCTCTTCCTCCCTATGCCCTCCACGTGCCGTGAAACTAAACGTCGACGCCAGATCGGGTCTAAGCAGATCTGAGCTCTCTCGCCGGCGATCCGTCAATTCCGGCGGCGACGAGGTGTCGGACCGGTTGGGTTCTTCTCGCCTCTTCCTCTTCTATCTATTCATGGCCTTTTCTTTCCCATAAAATCCACAGAAAACCAAATGCAGCCCGAAGTCCGATCGCATCTCCGGCGGTGACTTCGCGATTCCGGCGACGTCGCAGCTGCTCTCCACTTCCAGAAGCTTCCTCTCGACGTGGTGAGTGTGATGGTGGTCTCCGATTCTCCAACTGACCACCGTGGACGGCGAATCGACTCCGAGAAGGTCTGAGACTTACCACCGCAATTGTCGGCGATTCCGACGGCGGATTGAAGTGGTTCCGATCCCATTCTTCTCCCCTCGACATTCTCTCTCTACTGGTATACAAATTTGTGTTCAATTGCCTTGAATTTCAAAAGCCCTAATTTGAAAACCCCAACCTCCGCTGCTGCCACTCTCGGAATTCGGCGGCTCCGACCACCCATGGTTAAGATTTTGGTATGAAAATGCTCATCTCTCTGAGTTCTTTATGTTTGTTAAATCAATTCTTTGATTTAGATAATGAGATTGAAATTCTTGTGAATCTGATTTATAAGTATATTTGTGAACTGATTTGTAAGTATGTTTGTAAACTATTTGTGAAATGTTGTGAAATCTGATTGTGAAATTGATTCACAAACATTTTTGAAATGTACAGTTTGCGAAATTGATTTTGTGAATCAATTTGTGAAATTCTTGAAATTAAACAGTTTCAGTTCGTGAAACTGTTTCACGAACTGAAACTGTTTAATCAATAAATTAAGTAAATTTGTATATACTTATAAATCAATTTGTGAAATTCAGTTTTACCCCAAATTCAGTTCTAGCTTAATTATGTGAATCGGATAGAAATGTGGGTTTTTTAATTGATTTATAAGTATATACAAATTTACTTAATTTATTGATTAAACAGTTTCAGTTCGTGAAACAGTTTCAGTTCTTGAAACAGTTTCAGTTCTTGAAACAGTTTCAGTTCTTGAAACAGTTTCAGTTCGTGAAACATGAGTTTTAAATGAACTTTGAATGAAATTATGGTTCTGAAATATGATGAATCAAATTTGCAGGTAGAAACAGATCGAGGCAGTGGCGACTGTCGTGTACTCGTCGCGCGTGAGGTGATCAGACGACGTTGTATTGTTGGCTACTCCTCTCATCTCAATGACTTGTTGTATTGTTGGTTTTTTTTTGATAAGGTTGCTGTGTTCTTTTTAGTGAAACGGAATTCAGTAAAGGTGTAACTGTTTTAGTGAAGTGTAATTGTTTTAGTAAAGGTGTAATTGTTTTTTAATTAAGGTGTAATTGCATTTTAGTCGAGGTGTAATTGTTTTATCACTTAATTCAGTTTCAGTAAGTGAATTCATAACTGAATTCTTCAATTTAGTGTAACTGAATTTCTGAAATTCAGTTTCAGTGTAATTGAATTCTTGAAATTCAGTTTCAGTGTAACTGAATTTTTGAAATTCAGTTTTAGTGTAATGAAATTCAATTTCAGTGTTTGATTTTAGTTTTAGTGAAATATTGAGTTTTAGCAAAAACTTCAATTCCAAAAAAAAAAAAAAAAACAGTTTCACCAAAAAACAGTTACAGTGACGTCAGCATGCATCAGCGCGCGTCAGCATGCGTCAGAAGGGTAATTTAGGATTATAAATTTTAGGGGGTTTTGAAAGAGTTTATATATGGGTGGGGGTTTAGACAAATTTTTTTGGTGAGTAGGGTGTTTAAAATTAGGCACTATAAATTTTAAAGACATACAACAAAAATTAAGATAATAAATTAAAATATAATTATATAATATAATATTTTTATTAAACGAGAATACATAAGAGCAGGACGGGACGAAAATGGTATTACCATACCTACTTCATCGGAGCGGGTCCCACATAAATTTTCAGGGGTGGGGAATTTTGTCATCCCTGCCTAGCAGAGTTGAACTTCGGCCAAAATCTTCAAAAGACCCACCAATTACTAATACAGTGCAAAATGGGCCTATGACTAGACTTCAAGTACAACTAATTGATAACTAATAATAAAATATGAGATTAACCAAGATATGAAAAATTATGAAAATAATTTGCTATGTCACATCACATCCCACATGAATAACATATCTTAATCAAACAGTAGGGAGAGAATTGAACCCTAAAGTATATAATAAACTCCAAAATACTATGTATGCGTCTGTGACTCGTGATTAAACAAAGAGATCCTATATCAAAACAAAGCTTGCCTAATATTTCTTGTAAGAGTTCTTGCCAAGGAAAAGTAATTAAACATACCTAATTAGCTATGGTGCTAGATTGTCTCAAAAGGGCATATATAATGGATTCTGTGTCAAAACCTGAATGTTAATTGCATGCATGCATGTACCATGTGCATACTCAACCTTTTATTTTTTGTTTAATAACTAAAGCACCCACAAAGGACTAAATCTTCCATGGGCCGAGTCTCTCCCCACAAAGTTCTTATACATCCTTATTATCCTACTACACAAACAGATGCCTCGGAGTGGAAAGCCTATAAGAACATTCTCATTTTTGTTAACTACGCCAAGCTAGCTAGCACCCATATATGAAACATTCTTTAAATTTGCTGACCTTTTCTTTATTTTGTTAGAAATTCCACGATCATGTATACTTTAGTATATTGAATAAAATTTTCATTTAAGGAGTGTCTTTACTCGCGAGAATAACTTACTTACAATATGAATAGTACAATGGCATCTTAATATGAGAGAAGCAAGAATCTCATTACTCAATATTTCAACCCTTCTTTCTCTTATGTTGTTGTAGGTAAGTTATTATCTTGTATGAGAAATAGACACATAAAATAGACTTGTGTGATAAGTAAATTTTTCTCCAACATGAGACTTGTCATGCTTTCCTTATTTGTGCTTATTAACTTCCATTATAACTGCAAATCAAAGAGTTTATGTAATTCCACTTACACTTAAAAAGCTCGAGGAATTCATTTATAAATATATAATTAAAATTAAGAAAAAATAAAAAAAAAACAAGTAGAGAATCTTAGATCGACCTGTAACATATGTATTAAAAATGAGTAGTACTATTCACATCAATTATTACCTAAACATTTTTTATTTCAATTATGTGGCAATGTTTTATTTATTTTTTTTCAACATGAAAAGAACTGTTATGTCATTTTGGTAAGATAAAATAAAATAATAATTAGTGTTACTACTAACAAAATAAAAGATGATTACTTTTATACTTCCTTTTAATTTATCCCCTTAATCCAAACTAACAAAAATAATCACTTTTTGAGAATTTAGCAGTAGTCTACAGAGCCAGTGGTGAGTGGTGAGGGGTGAGCTTGATTATTTATGGCTTTGGCTAAATGGCGGTGATGCCTTGAGTGGCGGTGACGTGGCGGTGGTATGAATCACTCCAAGACCGTAGCTCTTCTCTGGCTCCTCTCCGTGTTCCTCTTCTACTCTCTCATCCAAATGGCCCTCCGTAACTCCGAGTCCTCGCACAATTACACCTTAATTTCTGGTATATATATAAATTCAAATTCAATTAATTTCATTTCCTTCAATCTTTCACTCTTTCTGTTTGTTTCCCAAGAAACGAGCTTAATCAACATTTTCTGTTTCAGATTCTGTGATTTCGAATAAGGAACGGAGGTCCGCCTTGTACGATCAGATGGCTAGGGATTTGGGCGAGCACGGACCGCTTTTTCTCAGGCACGGCCACACCTCTCAGTCTCTCTCGCTTTCCGATATTTTTACTATCGAGGATGGATCTGTAGCACCTCTACTTAAGGTAATTAAACTTAATAATATCTCCATTAATTAATTAATTAAAGGTTTCGACTTTGGGAGCTTTGGCTAATTGGTTTCTATGTTTCCTCTGCAGGCAGCAAATCCTCCTGTACGTGCTAATGTTTTGTATCTGAGCACACAGTACTCGCTTCCCATCTCGTAAGTATTTGCTTTCTTTCTCATATTTTCATTCTTCATTGTGTTTTCTTATTGAAAATTATCAATGCTAATATGGAAAAAAAAAAAAAAAGATTTTTAGCTGATCCTAGCATTTGTGTATTATTTAGATTATTAAGTGTGGGCATTTAAGTATACATTAAATGTAGTGTAGAAATTTTACTCGTGGAAGGTGTTTAGCTGCAAAATTGTAGGATTAGGTACAATTTCATAGCTTCAGTTTAACTTTAACACCCTTTCATTAAAGTCATGAAATCATGCTTGGCTTGTCGCAGGGAGGCTCTGAAACCTATACTTGATCCATACTTTGATAAAGGTAAGCTTTTGTTTGCCATTTTATATGGTCTTTGGCATTCATTCATGGGTTGGCAGATTGTAAACATAGCCAAAAACTAATATGTTTAGGATTAGTTTAATTATTTTTCAGTTCTCCCTATTTACTATTTGTTGGTATGCTTATGTGTATCTTGGCTAGCTAGTGATCTGGTTTCAGAACTCAAGTTTGTACCATTTTAGCATGTTCCATGCCTCACATCATATTTCACCTGTTCCTGCCACTCAAGACGAGGTAAACTGCCTTTTTAGAGTCATTTATATGTTTCTTAACATCTTTCTTTCACTTAGATGCTGGTTTAGTTTTTGAACCCTGTTTTTTTTTCGTCAGATTGAAGCTGAAGCAGCTGCTGTCAGAGCTGTTGCAGAGGGTCTCTGCCCTTTAAAAATTGCCTTAGACAGGGTGGTCTTAACTTCAACAGGTGTGCTTCTAGGATGCTGGCAGGTTATTTCTTGTAACTTATATACTCACCTTTTCTTTCTACCCTTCTCTAAATGTATGTTAAACAGGAAATCATTTGTGTTTTTTGTTGCCTTTTATAAAACATATTTCCCCCATATAGTGAAATTTTTTTTACCACCATAGTTGTTTGGTTATTGACTTAGAAGATTTAGCAGGTGGGGAAACCTTTGTATTTTGGCTCTCCATGGATTATCGTAGCGAATAATCTCTCTTGATTGAGAAATTACTGGAATCACTAATTTATATGTAATGTTTGTGTTCTGATGTAGGTAATCTCAGGATCAGATCCTGTAACCATTCGCGCTAAATTGAGGACTGCACTTCCACGTGCACCAGAGAAGCAACTTGTAAGAACCGTGTCTATGCTTTAGTTCCTTTTAAACTAGTACTGGAGCTCTAAAAACTATGCCGGTTAAGACTTGTTAGCCAACAGAGTACTCTAAATGACTTGAGATCATCGAAAATGAATTTTGTTTAGTATAAGTGTAGCCTAAATTTGAAAATGAATTATTGTACTCTTGCTTACTATATCCTGAAGCTTACAGAACTTATTCTTTTTGTACTTTACCTTATTGTTTTCCATATTTCCAGTTGGGGGGGAGTGTGTGGACTCCCAAAATTTATTTTATTCTTCCTAAAGTTCCTCAATTTAGAGTAGGCCCATCATGAATATGAAAGATTATTTGAGGTGACGACTGATGAGCACCTGGAACTTTCAAATGTTGACTTATGAAGTAAATTTTTTGCTAGACAACTGTCATTAAAGGAACAATACCTAAGCTGAAAGTGCATTTATCCATTTTTTTTGCATGGTAAATTCTAATGTAGAACTCATTGTTGTTGCACCATGGATCTCATCCTCATGACCTGGCCACCTCATTAGTGCTTCATGCAATATTATCTGTAGACTGAGAGTAAAGAGCTTCTTTCCCTCTATTATCTTATGCTTGTAGCACTTACTAATCGGCAGCCATTATCTCCTGCAGTATGATGCCGCTATTCTTCATACATCATTAGCAAGGCTTCTGGGTCACCCCAAGGCATCATCCACGGTAGTACATCTAAAGACTCTGAGTGCAAAAAGTTGCCTATTTCATTGCTAGACATCACATTTAGGTTTTATAACATTGGAGTCACAATTTATTAGGTGTTCTGCTGCAAATGTTATTTCTTCAAAGAAAACTAGGCTAGTTTTTTAATTGTTTTTAGTTTTTTGTATATAGTATGTGTATAAACTACTTTTCATAGTTTGTGGAATTTGACAATTCTTGATCAGATCCAGAACATTCCATCAATAAGAGTTCAAGGAACATGTTTCATTGATTCTAATATTGATTGCCATTATCTGTCATTATGTCTGTGCTCAGATATTTACTACTCTTCTCATCTTTGTCATGTTCAGGTGCTATCTAACACTTTGGATCAAATCCACTTCTTCCATGAACTAGTTGATCGTCTAAACAATGAACTCAAAGGATTTGAGGTAGGTTGTTTTCTTATTTTTATCATAGTAAAAGTGCCTCTGTGTGTGTGCGCATCCATGAGCTTACAAGGGCCTTTAAATCTAATACAGGCAGTGGTATCTGAGCTCTGGTATGTGGAGGAATTTGATGTCTTGGCTCTTGCGTTGAACGGAAGAATGAAGGTTCGCAAGTTCCAACTTGGCTGCTCAAGAAATTGACATTATGAATGAGGTTCACAAGTATACTTGAAACATATATCACAAGGCTTTACAAGATCTCACATGGCATGTATGATATATTTCCTTTCTAGTACAATAACTCGATCAAGTTGTATGATATATTTCCTTTCTTATACCATCTCACGTGTCATTACTTTATTGGACATAATTTTTCTTTTTCTTTTTGGGTTTTTATTTTTATTTTTTAGTATCCAATGTATGAATGCCATGTAAGTTGCCACATAAGGTGGTATGAAATTATGGTATAAAAATGTGGTATATCTAGCACTACTGCATTATTAATTCACCCCCCACACCCGTTTCTCTTGATACGTCTTTTGCCTTTGTTATAAATTAGTTGTTTTTCATTGAAGGCCCTCCATTTTGGCCTGCATATTCGCATGTATAATAATTTTTCTGTACTGAAATTTAAAGAACGCATGTGGTTTTCTTTTTAAGGATGTAAACTGGGTCAACACAAAAGCAAACTCCTAAAGTGACGTCATCTTAGGGGTGAAGATATCATTGTCATTCATTCCCATGTAATAATACACGCCTAACCTTTTCTAAAAATTGAAAATTGAATTCGCTTTCAGTATGACTTGGAAGATGCGTATGCCTCCTCGTGGATACCACAAGTCTCTTGCCATTATTTGGAATGAACTTTAGGAAATAATAAAATTACCAACAGCTATAAAAATATACATGTGTATATCTATTTAAAACTAAAGGAATAGAACAAAAATGGTGGAATTTGAACCTGACGTGAATCGAACACGCAACCTTCTGATCTGGAGTCAGACGCGCTACCATTGCGCCACAGATCCAATTTCATTATAAGTAGCATTTTATTTATCTAATGGTAAAAAATAAATTGAAAACTAACTCCAGGCCCAACCCATGTGAAGACTAGGGCCCTTTTATGAGTCCATGTAAATAAGCGAATGCCGAATGGCACGTGGCGGGTTCACGTGCCTGGGTTCATTGCGACAAAACAGCGAGCGCTCACCACACGCAATCCTGTGCCTCGTTTTCTCCCGCCACACTCTCTGTCTTCCTCATCCAACCCTCGCCATTTGCAGCCTTCCTCTTTCATCATTATTCCTACAAAATAAACCCCCCAATTTTCCTCAAATTCCTTTCTTCTTTTTCTTCCAAATATCCCCAAAGTTTTCTTAATCCAAGACACCAATTTGCCGTCCCCGGCATTTTCATCTACAGGTAGGTGGCGTTCGTTAACAGGAATTTTTTTTTTTTTTGTTTTAATTTAATTGTGCGTTTGCTCTTTGTGTTTTTATTTTCTTAGTTGCTGTGTTGTGATCTAGGGTTTCTGAATGCACGTTTCTTTTGAATCTTTTGTTGGGTTGGGTTTGATTTGATGGCTAATTCTGAATTTCTGAAGTTTCAGCATCTGGGTAAGCTGGGGTTATTAATCTTCATAAAGGAAATCCAGATATCTATTTCAATGTATTAAATTTTTAATTTATTTTTTTTTTTCGGTTCAGTTGCCTAAGGGGTTTACTGGTCAATGAGGCAGAAGAATAATTTGTGGGAAAGAGAACTAGGGTTTCACTTTTAAAGTCGACTGTGTAATGAATACTGTTAAATAGAGCATATTTATATTCTGAAGTGCAAAAAAATCAGACCCAACCACGATGAATATGGTTGTGCTGTCTACTGTTCTTTTGATTAGCATTTGCTTTGGAGGATCATTAGACTAGAAAGTCTGAATTTAGTATTGTTTCTTATTCTAGGGCATAAAGCTTTACTGAGTTCATAGAGACGGTCATGGGCTCACAGGATCCTGCTCCAGCGGCTGACAAGGTTAATGTGGCAATGGAGGCATCAGAGCGCCGGTAAGTACTAGAGATCTTAAGTTTGATACAAATGCATAAGCGTTGCTCTGAATGCTAGCAATTTTCCAGCATCTGGATTGGATTTAATGCTTGGAATATTAATTAAATATTGGTTGTTCATTTGTACTTATAGTTTGTCTTACTGTAGAAATTTGATGTAAAATAGTGTAACATTTAGAACACGAGGATGCAAAATGAAAATTTAGAAATGGGGTTGCTGAAGGAATGGTTTAAAGATACAGGGTACATACAGTATGTTGTGGCACCAGTATAACCTATGTACCTGAAATCTAAACTTTCAGGAATGTTGGATGTGCTGCCCACTAGTTATGTTTTTCAACCGGTTCTGAATTAGCTTTAATAGAAATAGCAGCAACTAGTGATGAATACATTTTGGACTCTAAATTTTCTCTAGACAAAGTTTATGATATTTATGTTAAGGAAATAATACCTTTACCTATTGGTTGGTAGGCGTGCATGATCAAGGTTAATAGTAGTGCTGACTTGATTCCTTGGTGAGATGTTAAGAAAGCTGTTCGATGTGCAGGGCTTGTCCTGGAAAAAAGATTCAGGGGAAACTTCCTAAGAGAATCCACAAGGCTGAGAGGGAGAAACAGAAGCGTGGGCATTTAAACGAGCTTTTTCTTGAGCTGGCTAATGCTTTCGGTAAACTTCTATTTTAATTTTTTTTAATTTCTGTGCAGTTCATCTTACATTCATGATTAGCTTCATTTTTTGCATGTATTGATTTTTTATATGGTGGTGGGTCATTCTTAATTTTAGATAACTCTTGCACAGAACTGAATCAGCAGAACAATGGAAAGGCCTCTATATTGAACGAAGCTAGTCGACTATTAAAGGACTTGCTTGGTCAAATTGAGCACTTAAGAAAGGAGAATTCATCCCTGTTGTCTGAATCTAACTATGTAAGGCACTTTTGTGCTTATTTATGTAGCTGTGTCTATTTCCCTACTGGTTTCTTTGGGTCAATTCCTTAACCATTATAATCTTTGTTAGAACTGAGAAGAAGCTTGTACTTCTAGCACTGCATTCTTCTAATCAAGCATGTTTTCATACAAGTTCTTTAAAATTGAACAGATGACCATTGAGAAGAATGAGCTCAGAGAGGACAATTCTGGCTTAGAAACTCAGATTGAGAAATTGCGAAGTGAGATAGAAGAGAGGGTGGTCCCGTCTAAACCGGACCTGAATGCACCACCCTGTGAAGAATTTGAACCAGATGTGGCAACCCAGTTTACTGGAAATTGTCTCAGATTGCCGGTGCAAGAACCCGCTTTGCAGCAATCACCTGCTGTCTTTGTCATGCCCCTCCATCCTGATATCCAAGCTTATCCACTGCCAGACGCCGCCCTGCTCACATCTAACACTACCTCACAGGTGAGTAAACCACATGCAAGGTATCCAACCTCAGTGGATTCTTGGCCGTCCCAACTTCTCGGGAAGCAACCAGCAGCAGGGAAACAATCTCGACATAGTGATAACGGTGGCAATATTTGCAGCAGGGGGGCAAAAGGGGGTCCTGATTACTTTTAAACTTTTGTGATTGAAATCATTTATGTCCAATGCTTCACCTTTTCTTAGGGTAATTGACAATGCCCCCTAGTGATGGTTTGTATATTGCAAAATGATGGTTGGTAATATAAGGTTGCATAGAGAAGTTGATGTTAAGTTTCCGCACCCATTATTGTTACTGTTGATTGAAATAACGATAATCTCTATCTATTTTTGAGAGAGGAGATTCAAACTTTAGACATCTTCAATAGAGTGGTGAGAAACATCACTAAACTAATCCTCATAATTACAATCCAAATCTTTTATTTTTGGCTAACACTAAGCCAATTACCACTACTGCAAAAAGAAAAAGAAAAAGAAAAAGGCAATGACAAAACTTTCCAGAGCATTCAAACTACACGTGTCAGAAGTCAACCTTTGACGCTCCTAAGTCCGTACATAGCCACCATCATTCATTCTTGTCATTTGATTGGAGAGACCACAGTAACTTACATGAGAAGCGACCACCGAACACTAGCCCTATGCAACTTTACCAATTGCCAGCAACGCGTATACTGTGCCCTGTGGGCTGTAGTGGTGTTCTAAAGAGCACTACACTTGTCCCTATCTTTCTCTCTTTCAGAGCAATACACACACTCACAGACTCACTCACACAACAAAAGCTCGCAAAAAGAAACAAAGAAATAATTAGACCCTATCCTATTCCAGAAGCTTCAGTTTCAGTTCCGAATCAGAGAGATAGGCATTGAGAAATCGGAGATGGGATCTGGTGCGGGCAGCTTCCTCAAAGTGCTTCTTAAAAACTTCGACGTTCTTGCTGGGTATGCCACTCTCACACTTTCACAGTCTCACCTACTTTCCCAAAGTTGCAAACTTTTTTAATCTGGTTTATGGGGTTTGTTTGTTTGTTGCAGGCCTGTGGTTAGTCTTGTTTATCCACTGTAAGTTGAGCTTAATTGTTCAAAGACAGTAACTTGCAAACTTGTTTCAATTTTCTTTAATTTTTGCATTGTTCTGTGTTTAGTCTAAATCCTCTGTGATGGGGACTTTGGTTTTGGGTTCTTTGATAGATACGCCTCGGTTAGGGCAATAGAGAGCAAGTCCCCTCTTGACGATCGCCAATGGCTTACTTATTGGATTCT
The DNA here is from genome assembly GCF_963921425.1 of Dryas octopetala. NCBI lineage: Eukaryota > Viridiplantae > Streptophyta > Magnoliopsida > Rosales > Rosaceae > Dryas > Dryas octopetala. The sequence continues at coordinate 16,715,004 of NC_141374.1, read as the reverse complement.
GTATTCTATGATTACGCTGTTTGAGCTCACCTTTGCCAAACTCATTGAGTGGTAATTCCCTTCTTTCTTTTTGGAAATTTAGTTCCTTTTTTCGATTTATGTTATTTATAAGCTGGATTTGCATTGAATGTGGTCATATGTTGTTTAAGATTTGAGACCCTGAAATGGTATTATAAGATCATCCATTCTATTCATTAAATTTTAGTTTTATAAACTCTCCCACACTTTTACTGGTTTAGAACTGAACAAAAACTTATTGGTGCTTCAAAGGAGGACATGTAAAAACTTTTCTTTAAGTTTGCTACGTTTGCCTTATCATGTTAAGAATGAAAACATTGCATTAGCTTCTAATAAATTTATAGCTGTTATAATTCCCAAATGATGTACCATACTCCCCTTTCATTTAATTTTGTGTCTGCAATGTTCTAAACCTTTTCTGGCAGGATCCCGATCTGGTCATACGCTAAGCTGATTGTGACTTGTTGGCTGGTCATTCCATACTTCAGTGGTGCTGCATATGTTTATGAACATTATGTCAGACCTTTCTTTCTCAACCCACAGACAATTAACATTTGGTATGTTCCAAGGAAGAAGGATGTCTTCACTGAGAAAGATGACATTTTGACCGCTGCAGAGAAGTACATTGAAGTGAATGGGACTGGAGCATTTGAGAAGCTCATCCACAGGGTATGCCCATCGACCATAATATTTCAATGTTCAAAACAATGTGCTTATAATGTTAGACATGCTTTTGAGAGCTATATTGACAAAAACCAGAAAACACAAAAAAAAAAGGGTATTTACAAGTGGTGGTGACCAAGTACCTTTTTATTATGTATCCAATTGAATATTTGCAATGCATGCATCTTTTTAACAAATGCTTTCCAGAGTTGGCTTAATGAATCTTTCTTATTTTGTAGGCTGATAAGCCCCAGGGGAGAATGGGATACGTCGTTGATGAGGACCATAAATACTATTAAGGCTTGCGGTCACAATCTGTTTTACAGAGTTCCTTGGTGAAGGCAAAAAGTTGTTGTATGTTATCCTTTTATGGCTGATACTTGGTTTTGCTGTATTTTGCTCTGTAAGGTCTTTTGTTTTTGTAAAGGATACTGAAAGTTCCTAGTTTTCTTTATAAGGTAATTTTCATGGTTTGATCCCTTATGTTATTCCACTGGTCTTAATTGTTTCCCATTATTTTGTTTCATATTAATCCCTCGAGACAATCCAATGAATGACAACTTAGATTGTGTATTTACACGAGTTATTGAGCTAATAGGTGCTCATCAAGACCTAAAACAAGAATTTAATTACACTAAAACAAAAGTTAAGTGCAAAGATAAATAAGTTAGCTGAGTTAACAAAAGTGAGAACGCCCAGAACTATTTAATAAGACGCTCTATTATAAATAAGATCCAGTCATTTTTTTCAATTCACAATCATCTGTTCAGCACATACAAGGAGGAACAAGTTCTTGAATTAATGGACAGAGATCACTGATCCATGGGCTTGTTTAGGCGCTGGTGTCTAACCAGGGCAAAAAACCTCCATTCTTACTCAAAAACTCAAGCATCAGTTACTGTTTCTTCTTCAGCTTCTTCAGCTTCATTTGCAGCAGCATTCAGGCTTTGTTCAAGGTAATCCTGAGCTTTAGCAAGTGCTGATTCTTTTGCATCAGCGGCATATAAGATCTTCTTTATTGCTACTGACATCTGCATGATGAGTTGGTATTTAAGATAATACCAGCAGTTAACAACATTATACAAACATGAGGTTAAGAAATAACTTAGTTGTCTATGAAAAGAAAATTCAAGTCTGGAGTATTCACAAGTCCAGAAACTCCTACCGGGAGACTCTCCAATTCAGGCGTCTGACAAAGAATTTCAATATCCCTCAGTTTTGCAAAGTAAAAATCTCTTTCTTTTTCCAAAAGGTCGACAGAGAGCTTGAGATCCGTAATCTGTACAATAGAAGCATCCAACAAAACATTTTAGGAATCAGACAAAATATCAAAGCTAGGTAGGTGAACTCTACAGTTCGATATGTTCTCAGTTCAGTCAACAACATTCTAACAAGTGTTTAACATTTCTTCTATTAAAGTGCACGTGATAAACAATTTAAACAATACAAGACATTCTTTTTTGGAAGAGAGATAGAGAAAGAGAGCATGCAGGAGGAGAATGACTTCCACAGGCAACAATCAATAGGCATTGGCCTGCTAATAATACCTCCTTGGACAAAGCCTGAACCTCTCCTGAAGAGGCTGCATAAGTCTTCCCTTGCTTTGGTCCTAAAGTAATAAGCATCAAACAATGGGAAGCACTAGTTGTTAAAAATAACATAAGTGGAGCAGAAACACAGTTTTTTTTCTTGGGTGGAGGGTATCTGACCAGAGGTTTTATTAAGACCGCCTGTGTCTCCAGAGCCAGGGTTATGTAAATTGCTTGCTTGCAGTGATTTTGAGAGCTTCTGAGAACCCTTGGGATACCCCTTCCCACCCTTACTCCTTCGCTCCACAGGGTTATAGTTTCTACAAGGAGAAAAAATGGGAATTGAAAGAACAAAATCATTAATGTAATACCAACATACAGGAACCTAAAGGAGAGCAGAAATAGGGAAAAAATAGAACATACTCATTCATAATGCCACCGTTTACAGAATCACAGTAGCGTTTCAGCCATTGTAAGAACTCCAAGTTGTCCAAAGGCCTGCCTTTAACAAGCCTGTTGACTTCAATATGCTGCAAAACATCCAAGGGAAAAAAATAAAATAAAAAGATTGGTATCAATAAAGATAGAAATTGATGGTTGTGCCAAAAACCTCCCCAATCCAGTTTCCCAATTCACATAAATTAAAATTTACAAGATCACAAACTATCCAAGACATGGAAGACCACCATTCACAAGCTGGAGTCCTTCGCATGACAACCAACAAAACTGGGATCAAGTTTCACAGTGGAAATACATGTCAATCTTACTCTTAATCACATCATTTATGAATAGGAAGGTTTCAATTAATTTCTCAAAACTGTATGAACAGCATAATGACTTATTTACCTTCTCAATTTTCAACTTGTTGAATACTTCCTGTAGAACCTTATAATTTTGAATCATATCATATTCTGTCTTAGCATCAAAATTGACCTACAATAAACCAAATGGAAGAAAAGGGAAGCCATTCTATTAGCAAAAGGGGGCGTGGAGTCATTATAGCAATAGAAATATTAATTGAAATATGATGAGCCGACCAAAGAAACAAAAAATGCAGAGGCACACGTATACCTTGTGCATTGGAACAACTCCGGGATAGGTCATATCCATCATCTGACATTGCACAGCACCCGATGCAGCCTAGTCACAATTGTTTGCATGGTTGAAAATAGCAGAAGTTTATTAATCATTGTTAAATGGAAATATCAAAGGATGAAAACTGCACATTGTGACCTAAATCCTTAAGAACAATCCAACAAAAATATGTCAACAATCAAACTAGAATTAGTTGCACAAAATCCAACAGATATCTAACTTCCATACAGGATTAAGTTTCTTTTCAACACATAACTGGAAAATTACCATCACACTCCTTGCAATTCTCCAAAACTTTCAAAAGCCCTACTGCAGGCCTTTATGTATTTAGTTATCAGACCAATGAAAGACCATACATAGCTCCAGGAATCATTGATGTATATGATTCAAAGTTACCTCAAGTTTGTTTATATATTTATCTTTCAAGCAAGGCTGCCATTTAGTTTCCAACGCTATATCTAACCTTAGTTCCATTCCATCCATCCATGTTAAGACAAGTATGTGTAAAACTGTTTTTAATAGAAAGCATAATCAAACATCAAATTACTAGTATAGTTCAAATGTGAAACTCAGAATTGAGTTCCAAGACTAGAGCTAATGCTCTTAAAGCTATGCTAGATGAGATATGGGGTTACCCCATATACAGCTCAATCAGAAGCAGTACACAACTTCCCATGACTTAATTTGTGAAAAGCAATATTAACAAAGCCCATGATTTAGTGTTATTGTAGACCAGAATAAACCCAGTGCACCTCTGAATCAAATGGGTCAAAATAAATGCACTAAAAAACACAGCATTCCTAACAAGTTACAACTACTAAAGATTTAGGGGGAAGAAAAAAAAAAAATTTGTGGCCACTTCATCAAGAAAATTGTACACTAAACCCAATGTGACCACCCAAATAAAAAGGAAAAAAGTAAAATAAAAAGGGAACAAATAGGGCACAAGAGCTGCTTAAAAATACGATCAAGATCAGTTCTAACAATCTCATTCTCAGCATGCCCCAAAAAAAAAAAAAAAAAAAAAAAAAAAAGAGAGATAGAGAACCTCTTCAATGCGAGAGAGATTGAGCTGAAGACGATTATTGATCCATGTCAATATCTCATTCCTGCCAACAAAGTAAGCACTGTCCATTATCCCTATATTGGAAGCCATTTCCACCCAAATTTCCCAATTCTTCCGATTCACTCGAAATGGGGGCAGATATGAAATGTTGTGGGTATTTAAGAGGAGGAGGAGGATTAGGGTGTAATGGGTTTTCTCTTCAAACAAAAAAGATCCAAAAAAGTTTCCTTCTTTTTTTATTTTTTAAAAAGAAAATAGTGAAAGAATGGAATTGAATGGTGAGAAACTGAAATGGGGAATGCAGGGCTGGCTGGCACTTGAAATGAAGGATATAATAAATGAAATGATATTTTCTAATTTCTTATCGTAAATTCGTAACTGCATTTGTCAACAGGAGCGTAGAAAAAGGAGGGGGTTTTCTTTATTATTTTTAATTTTTCTATTTGTTTTATGACTTTATCTAATGCTTATAATTTTTTATTGAAAATTATTGATTGTATGCCACGTGGGTTTGGCAGTGACTTATGTCTCCAACATCATTAGTGGTAGCTAAAGTTGATACATTAATTAGATAAGAGGAATGGCAGGCCACTTCTATCAGATCCCTCATTTAAGGATAAATATTGGATTTTTTACGGGGCCACTTTATATTATGTTTTAATAATCAAAATCGCTTATATTTTAGGTCTACACTAAAATATTATGCTTATAAAAAATTAACTGAATTAAAAATTATTTATTTGTTTGATTAAATGGTAATAATTTTAAATATTTATTGAAAATATTTTATTCGTTTATTATTTTATCAAAGTTAAATGGCTTAATTATCAATTTACCACCTAAAACTGTAACTCATTCCCACTTTACCACCTGAAAGTTTTTTTGTCCCATATTACCACCTGTAACTTACATCTGTGTCCCATTTTACCTTGTTCCGTCAACAATTCCATTAATGCTGACGATCTGGCCGTTAATGCTGACGTGGCGCGCTAGATGTGCGCCACGTGTCACATTTTTTTTTTATTTTTTCGCATTTTTTTATTTTTTTATTTTTATAAACTTTGAAAATTAATTAAAAATAGCTCCGAACTCAGAAAAATACAAAAAAAATTCTTACGAACTCGTCTTGACTAGCACTAATTTACTATAAGGTTAAATTACCAATTTGCCCTCTAAAAATTTTCAAAAAAATTAGAAAGTCCAAATTTATTTCTAAAAAATTAAAATAAACTTTCCTCTATTAAATAAATTCTAGAATTTTCGTAAACTCTTGGACAAATTCTCAAAAATATTTTGAAAAATTACCAAAAGCTTGTTTTAAAGAATTATTTTGAGACTTTACAGAAATTTTAAAATTTTTCTAAAATTTATTTTATAGAGAATTTTATTTTTCTCTAAGACCGAGAGGTCTTTTGGGTAGCAAGTGTTCACGAGAAAGGTATTGTTAGTTTTTAGAAGACTAACGGTGCAGACCTCATATTTTTTGGAGTTCGGGAGATTATTCTATGAATTTTCAAAGAGTCTAGAGTATTTTAATTTTCTAGAAATAAATTTGGACTTTCCAAATTTTTTGAAAATTTTTAGAGGGAAAATTGGCATTTTGACCCCATAGTAAATTAGTACTAGTTAAGACAAGTCGGTAGGAATTTTCCGTGTATTTTTCTAAATTCGGAGCTATTTTTAATTAATTTTCAAAGTTTATAAAAATAGAAAAATCAAAAAAATCAAAAAATACAAAAAAGATGTGACACGTGGCGCACATCTAGCGCGCCACGTCAGCATTAACGGAATTGTTGACGGAACAAGGTAAAATGGGACACGGATGTAAGTTACAGGTGGTAATTTGGGACAAAAAAACTTTCAGGTGGTAAAGTGGGAATGAGTTACAATTTTGGGTGGTAAATCGATAATTAAGCCAAGTTAAATAGTCTAATGGTTTCTTATTTGTCTAATTTTTTGCAACGATGATTTTTGAATAGAGTCCTAAAACGTAAATGGTTCAGATCGTTGAAATATTATATAGAGTGGACTCCATGAGAAATTTCTTAAATAAAAATTATTTGAGACATTCCTCAATAGAAGGGGTCTGAGAGGAATAGTATTTAACTTCTCATTTTCATCTTTTTCTCTAACCATGAAATAAAAAATAAAAAAATCTTCTTCTTTGACCTTTTTAAAATTTTGCAGTGTAGTCTCACAATTGCAATAGTTCATTTTGAGATAACTCTTTAAAGATATCAAAAATCGTTTGGTTATGTAATTGCTATAAAATAAAAAAACGGTAAATCTAATTGTTATCAAAACTGTTTATTCATTTGTTGATAGTTACATGATCAAACAATTTTCAATTTGATTGATTATTTGCATATAAGATCTTTAAGAGATGATTTAAAAAATAAACGATTCTGATTACGAAACTACACTACAAAATAAAAATACTAAAGAAGAAGGTAAGTATCATTTCTCATTAGGTAAATAAACCCATACCTCATGGAAACACAAACACTAGAGACACAAAAAACTTTTTAAATTTTAATTACTAAATAATGTTGCAAATAAGTATAACATTATTTTTATTTTTTTATAAATAAATAAAATTTTATTGAGAATGTGACGTGTGTTATCTTATATTGAAGAATATGTAAGTATTTATATGGCTGTTGGGCACATAACTAAAATAATAATGCTAGGGATCTCAAATTTGAATCCAAAATGATGTGTCATTAAATATGTTGATATTTACTTGTTGTGAAGTAAATAATTCTTAGAGTGTATTATGTATGAATCAATAAAATATGTATGAATCAATGAAATATTGACACATCATTTAGAATACAAATTTAAGATTCTTAGCACTGCTCCAACTAAAATTCATAGCATCCGGACCAAAATTAGGTTCCCAAATTTAGCCAAAACTGAATCACTAAGATCAACTCATATATGTAAGACGGTCCTAACATATTACATATGTGGGATGAGAACCATCATACATGGAGACACTCGTATAAGAATTTGTCCGGCCATGGAATAACTTCATTAAATAATCAAGCTGGACTGCTGGAGAACTCAACCTGAACCTTAGGGCACCCATGGCCATGACTTGAATTGGTTCATATATTTTAATGTTTTGGGTCTGTTTTGCTCCTGTTTTTGTTCAGAATAGTCTTCTTCATTCATTGAACCACCTAGGTCCATTTTGATTAAACAATGCATGATTGTCCAAAATTGAAGGCCTGCAAATGTGAGAGCGGCCAAGATCGACAAAGTGATGTGAGGTCCTCAAAAACAGAAGAAAAAGAGAGAGAGAGAGAGAGAGAGAGAGAGAGAGAGAGAGAGAGAGAGAGAGAGAGAGAGAAAAATAAAAATGACACATTGGGAATTCTGTTTACTGGGCTTTGAGTTGGGTTTGGCATTGGGTTGAAGTACTGGGTATCTTTAAAAGGCCTTTAATGAAGTGGGTCTGCCATATAGGCCCAGAAATAGAATTGGGCCTAATACAATATGGGCCAACCCTTTATCAAAAGCAACGTATTTAATAACATCACAAACACATATTGATGCTAGTAGACCCAGAGTTAGGGTTTTAGGGTTCTCTTCTCTTATAAGAGGAGCTCAGAGTTCACCTCCATTTTCACCGAAACTGAGGGACGAGCGACCTTGACGGAGTAGAGCCATGGTTCACGTCTCGTTCTACCGCAATTGTAAGGCCTCTCTCTCTCATATGTGATCGTGTATATTTTATATACTCTCATCTTTGAATGCCTGATCCGTGAGAACGTTGTATAACATTCTTTACAAGAAATTTTTGGGGTCAGAAATTTTACAGTGAAAAGTTGATGTATTGGTATTTTTTTGGGACAAAGATTTTATGTTGATGATCCGATTTTTATTTGTTGGCATTGATTTTACATTGTTTTGGTGCTGAGAAAATCTAGACTTGCTTATATTCATGTAGTCTTTACTTAGATAAGTACTTTAGGTGCTTAGGGGTTAAAAATATTGTGCCTCATATGCTAGGAAAAAATTAAAATTCAATGTTAATTTGGGTACTGGGTTTTGAAGAAAAATGAAAATTTCAAAAAGCTCAATTGGATATTTTTTCAGTGGTGGCTGCTAGATTATTGTTTTGTAAAGAAAAATGTATTAAATTTCAGATGGGAAGACATTCAAGAAGCCCCGTCGTCCCTATGAAAAGGAGCGTCTGGATGCTGAGCTGAAGCTTGTGGGTGAGTATGGGCTCCGTTGCAAGAGAGAGCTGTGGAGGGTTCAGTATTCCCTGAGCCGTATCCGTAACAATGCAAGGGAACTTCTGACCCTTGATGAGAAGAACCCTCGTCGAATCTTCGAGGGTGAGGCTCTTCTCCGGAGGATGAAGCGCTATGGGCTTTTGGATGAGGGTCAGAGCAAGCTTGATTATGTCCTGGCTTTGACTGTGGAGAACTTCCTGGAGCGCCGCCTGCAGACAATAGTGTTTAAGACGGGTATGGCAAAGTCCATTCACCATGCTCGTGTGCTCATTAGGCAGCGACATATCAGGTACTTTTATTTGTTTATCTGCCTGGAATGGAGAACAATGAGGTCTGCTGTATAGTGTTAGTATTGGTCTTTATTTGAATTATTATGGATACAATCTGATTCTTTGATCAGTCTCAACATAATGCCTATTGTCCCTCCTAAGCTAGGAACAAATGTATGTTGTGGTTTTTTTTTTGGCCAGGAAATGTATGTTGTGGTTTTTTTTTTGGCCAGGAAATGTATGTTGTGGTTATAAATCAAATAATGTTATGTTGGCTATATTGTTGTGGTGCTGGCTAGTTAATCATGGGAAGAAGGAGCGAATTAGAACTTGTGTGTTGTAATGTTGAATAAAGAAGACTTGGAATTCATGTATTTTACTGTTTCTTTGCTTGTGTGTATTTTACTCACAGTTTTATGCTTCCATTTCTCACATTTTCTTTGGGCAAATGGTGGAATTTATCTTCTAACATTTAGTGGCATGGTTTTTTGTTAATGTGTTCTTATGAAGTTTTGTAACTGGCTAATTCATGTGTAAATAGTGTAGGGCCTTCACTATAGCAAATCCTTGTCTTTTTTCTCCATAGTTTGCTTCAAAAGTTGCTGTGATTTTCTGGTTGTATTGCCATTTGACTCGATCTGCTGAGAGCAGATGCTATAGTGGTTTTGAATGAAGAATCAGCTTATTGTTTAGATGTATCAAACATCAACTGATGTTTTGCTTGTTACAGTTTTCATAGCACTATGAAAATTCATTTTGACAATGCTGGTTCTTTTATTGTGGGCAGAGTTGGGAGGCAAGTGGTGAACATTGCATCATTCATGGTGAGACTTGATTCACAGAAGCACATTGATTTCTCACTTACGAGTCCATTGGGTGGTGGACGTCCTGGAAGAGTGAAGCGAAGGAACACCAAGGCCGCTACTAAGAAGGCTGCTGGTGGAGATGCAGATGAAGAAGACGAAGAATGAAAAACGAGTTTAGACCCTTTGCTAGTAGTACTGCAAGTAACGAGTTTAGACCCTTTGCTTCTCAATTACTTTCCTATACTGGATTAGTTTTGCTTTTAAAAGCAACATCATTTTTGTTTCCCAACTTAAGTTTTGCATTAATAAGTGAAGTGAACACTTGCTTGATGTTTATTTTACTAGATTTGAAAGGATTTAATTTGTTTGACTGGTTGTTAATTATGATTAATATATATTTCTTTACCCATTGAGAATGATAACTAGTGAATGTTGTTTCTCTTTGTCTACCGGTGCTGATAATTCATTATTCGAATCTCTCTGGTCAAAATCTGACTTTAGTCATATTATATTGAGGTATTTATATACTTTATTAATTAAACCTTATCAATTGCTTTTCCTCTACTCAATCTGAAAAGTCATTAACCAATAAACACCCTCAGTCCCTCACCCATCTTCTTCTAACTTCACCCAACCCCACAAAACAGAGCAGAGCCATGGATTCCCTCAACCTCTTCAAAGGCTATGGCAAAGTAAACCCAGACCATCTAGAAGATGAAGCTCAAGCCTCAAACCCAAAGATCCCCCAACCCCAAACCCAAAGCAGAAGACCCCTCATCTCCTTTCTCACCATCTCAGCCCTCCTCTGCTTGACCTTAGTGATCGGCCTAACACTCGCAGCTCTCATCCATGAACCCAACACCGACGAGTCTCCAACATCCGTCTCCACCAACTCGGCCGATTCAGCCATCAAAGCCATCTGCAACGTGACTCGGTACCCGGACTCGTGCTTCACCTCCATATCCTCCATGAACGGGTCTCCGAGGGCCGACCCAGAAGCCATTCTCCGGCTCTCTCTGAAAATCTCGATGACCGAGCTGTCGCAGGTGTCGTCGCTGTTGAAGGCCATGAACTCGGACGATGCCGCGGTGAGCGACTGCCTGGGTCAGCTGGAGGACGCGGTGAGTCGGGTGAACGAGTCGGTGTCGGCAATGGAGGTGGAGGGCCCGGGAGAGAGCGTGTTGACCGAGTCAAAGGTGAAAGACATCCAGACGTGGGTGAGCAGCGCTGTGACTGACCAAGAGACGTGCTTGGATGGAGTGGAAGAGATGGGGTCAAGGCTTGGTGAGGAGGTGAAGAGGAAGATGAAGAGGTCCATGGAGTACACCAGCAATAGCTTGGCCATTGTGGCTAATCTCCATGCCATTCTTCACAACTGATTTAAACTCATCAAGTGCTCTTTTGCCAATCATTTCTGTTTCTTCATTTATGCCTACATTCCTTTGCACTTGTAAAATCTAACTTATTTATAGCTCAATAAACATTCTGCATATTCTTCAGTTATAACGTTTCTATCATATGTGTGTATATATTAAGTGGTAATTTACATGGTATTATCCTATTAATTGGTTAACTAGTTCGCACTACAACAAATTTGACTTTTCATGACATTTAATTTATGGCGTTTTAAAAATCAATGTCATGAAAAGGCATTATTATGACGTTTTAAAATAAAACGCCATGGAATACAACATATAAGCTGTTAATCATGACAATCAAGCAAAAATGTCATTGAATAATGAAACAATGACATAAATATTGTGCCATAAAAATTAAAAAATGAGATGGCGTTTCTTCAACGTCATGGATACTTTGACTAAACCATGACAATGGAGAAATGTCATAAACTTGAATTCTAGGGCACTCTTTCAACGCCATGAAAAATCTGGTGAATTAAAAAAATTTTAGTCCAAAATATTTGCCTCCAACGGGCGGGATAAAAAATTTTCGCGGAAAAACGAGCCTCACCTACCACCAGACTCAGCCACACACTAAACCTCCACTCTCTCTGTCTGGGTTATCATTTCTATCTAAATCTTCACCCAGCATCGATCATTTCTGCGAGCTTGCTTCAGCCCCCCCCTCGGCTCTCTCCCCTCAACCCAGCCCCTCCCCGCCCCTCACCCAGCCCCTGCTCGCTTGTTGTCACACATGTTGAAGAAAGGGTTGGAACCCTATAGAGAATGAAGAGGAGCCAAGGTGTTTCTCAGACGATTTCATCTTCACTGTTTCTCTGAAACTCTCACAGTAAGCTCCCAAAACTTTGAATTGTGAATGGTGTTGGAATCCCTAAATTTGGGGTTTTTTTTTTTTTCTTGAACGTGTTTGATTTCTGAATGTTTTATGATTTCTGATTTCTAAATGTTTTCTGATTTCTGATTGTAAAACAATATCGTCATCGAAGCATTTCCTGATATTGCGTCCAGAAGTAGTGCAAGACGATCTACGACGACCTCGTTTAAGTCAAGGTTGGTTTGTTTGGTTGAGTTTTTGGCTTTATTTTTCTCTGGTCTTTGAGTTGTATTGGTTTTGGGAATCTAGGTTTTTGTTGTGATAAACCTTTTTGAAGGTTTTGATGATTTATGGGTTTTAATTGGGTTGGTGTATTAGGTGCCAAATCTCAATTTTAGTGCCCCATTTAGGTTCAGTTTCATCTTGAAGCTCTGGTTCTCATTATTGGCGAACCTCTGAGTGTAAAATAAGCTGTAAGTTATTTGAGTTAATGCTAATGCGTCTGCGGTTATACATTTCTCTTACAACTCTAATTTATTTCACAACAACAATGTTCTTTGCTTTGTGTTTGTCTTTCAATGCCGAGCAAGTAGATTAGCAGTCTATTGTTTGTCAAATTGTATATTCTTTGGACTAAAGAACTTGAGACAATTTGTTCTGCTATTGTGCTAAATATATATATACAAAGTTGTTGTACAAATTCATGTGTGTGATTGGAGGTTGTCTTATATCAATGTGTTATAATGGTTGGAATTACAGTCTATTCTAGGAGAAGATATATAAAGCAATAGCATTGATGAGAATTGTTATTGAGAGAAATGGGACTTAATATTCTGGATATTCATTTGTTAGCATAGGAGGGATACAAATTTCAATATTATAGGTTTGGTTTTAATTGTGATTGTCCAATAGGCAAGGCTTCCTTATTTTTCTGAAAAACATCATTCTGCAGCGAGTCTTACGTAAGTTTGGTATTTTATTTTTTCTCTTCCACCACCTTATTTTTCTGTAGAACATCTGAAGATTGGATGCCAACATGAAGCATTGAGACTTGTAGCACTCTATTGTCTCAGGAAATACAATATTTACAAGAATGCAATCATGGACAATTATTAGCAGTACATAAATCCAAGTAAGAGAATCTGTTGGCAATGTTTTAAATATTACACATGACTGAGATATGAATTTTAAACTATGACTCAGTTGAGCCGTCCTACATTAATCACCTGGAAAAATAGTTGATGGAGGAAAGAATGTAATAATTGTGGTAGGTTTAAATAGGAAACCCTTGGTTATAAATAGTAGGTGATCTCATTTGTTGATTTGGAGGCACTGCCCATTATTTTGGGTTAATTATATGTAAGTGTCCTGGAGGACTGGGAGAAGGGTGTGGGTAATTTTGGGGGACGGGGGATGCAAGGGGTTTCAACTAACATAAACATTGCAACTCATATAAGCCATTGATTAAATTGTTTCTTTTATTTTTGGATCATCTAATTGGTAGGGGACACCCAAGCATATGATATTGCACTCATTGGACAGTCATAAAAACTTTTCGATCTTCAACAAGAGCAAGGATATATTAGTTGGTGATGATTTATTTCTTAGATCTTTTTTTTTTTTATGTTTTTTCTTTTTGGTTTTTGTTTCTATTTCTTCATTTAGAACTCCTTTCTGGGAAAACAATGTTTGCATGTCTTCACAAGGTTATTGATGAACCATATTGTTATTAGACTTTTAAGTTTAGATTTAAAGTATTTATAAAGAATCCATAGCTTTGGGTACATACATGACAGGGAGAACTATCACCTGATATATAGTTGATGACCTAATATCAGTTGATGAGACCAATTTATTATTAGACCATCAATTTAGATATAAAGGCATGTTAGAGAATCAATAGGTTTAGGTTTAGGTGCATACAGCACCATTTGCATAATAAGCAGTGGTAACAAGGAGTTTCATTTTGGCCTCTTACACTAAATGATTTTCTGAAACCTAAAAGAGAAGGCATTTTACTTGCATGCAAAAAGTTAATAAGTGGATCATAAGTGTATTTCTTATTAGTGTGTGTATATATAATATGAATAAATATGAGTGTTGTCCTGTGCTGCAATTGAGGAATTTTATGTTATGGATTTAAGATTGCTGAAGCTTTCCATTATGTTTCTAGGTACAAATCCAAGTCTGTTGCTATAAAAATTATACAGCCAACCAGAACATCAGCTGTTTATCCTGAACGTAAGAAAAAATTTCAGAGGGAGGTTACATTGCTGTCAAAGGTGAAACATGAAAACGTCGTGAAGGTATGAAACTTATTTTATTAGATCATAGTTGTGGTAAATAGATGTGAGATGGATTGCTTCTGAATATGTTCTGCCCTGGCTGTAGTCAAGGTCTGGAACTTTAATTTGTGTAAATCATATGTTCTTAGTTTAAAAAAGCTTATTAAGGATGGATAAGAGTTGGACAACTTTTCCCAGGTTTCTCAAAATATCTAACTCCATAGATAGTTTAGGGACTTATTTAGAGTGGATAGTAATATATGTGTTTTTTCTTTCTTTGTAGGATTAGTCGGGAGTACCAAGAATTACAGAAATTTCAAGATTATTGAATTTTGGTTTGTATTAAATTAGAATTGCAATGCAAACATGTGGGTTATATTTTTCTTTATTGTTTCTTTCATTTTCGAAATGTAAACGCATTGACTGAGATTCACACTTTAGAAAGCATATAATAGTGAAATTTAACTTGCATCTACAGATCCGCAACACTTATATATACATCATGTTGCCTTGGACCAGATTGCTATAAAGTTTGGGTGCAAGACATTGTAGTTCCTCAAGTGCCATTGCTCATGAGTTCACGTGAATTTTTCATACTTGATGATGCTTTGGGAAGCACTGTTGCTTGGCCACACAAGTATTTTATAATGGACTGATGTTTGAGGTAATATCCAAAGACTTTGGTCCAGTTATGGCTTTCTATATTGTCAATCTTTAATTTTCTTGTTGTTAAGGTACAATATGAACGATGTGATTGTAGATCTAGAAGTAATTGCTAAGGACACTAACTAGTGGAAAAGGTTTAAGGGTGTGGTCATCAACTTTCTATAAAATTCAGCTTCCTGTTTCAAAATACAAAGAGATAAAGTTTATCTTTTTGGAAGATTATATAGTGATTCTTTCAATTGATATTGTACTATTTGTGAACATATTTGGAGAAAATTCCTTTGTCAAATTATATAGTAAAAAGGAAGAAAACAAAAAACAAAAGGAGAGGACACAAGTCTCTGCTTTTTGTGACTGTGAGGCAACTGCAGCCATGTGAGGTAGCTGCAGGCTGCTCTCTTTATATTATTAAATAAAACCTCTATTTTTTTGGTGAGGTTATTTAATTTTCAGTCATTTAGAATGTCTCACATACTCTGAAAATAAACCCAACTAGAAAATATATATCCCTGTTATGACAAAACATTAATTGAATGATATCTTGTCTAGATTGGAGAAATAGAATGGCCATAAGAGTTTAAGATCATCCTGGGACTTTCTGATCAGGAAAACCATGCATCTTGATCTTGACCAAATATTTAATTTTGTACAAGGTGCTAGGGAAGCATATATATTCATGTAGACATTTACTGCAGAGAAAAAAAAATATGTCTATAAATGTACGTATGTTATTGGATTTCCTCAATTTCTTAACAATTCTTCTTGCTTGGAAAAAATAACAAATTAATAGACATTTATTACATGAATACCTTAAGTTTGGTGATTCCCTATGCATCAAAATATAGGGTACCTATGAACTAAACGCTGTGTCTCTCTGATAATCAATTACACGCCAAGATGAGCCGACATCCAAATGTGAAATGGGCCCAGAGGTCTGATATAGTCTACATAACTATTGACTTGCTGGATGCTCAGGATGTGAAGCTTAAGCTGGAGCCTGAAGGAAAGTTTTTGTTCTCTGCTACCACTGGAACAGAGAAGACACCTTATGAAATTGACCTTGATCTCTATGACAAGGTTGATGTAAATGAGAGCAATGCTAGTGTTGGCTTGAGAAAAATTGTTTAACTAGTGAAAAAATCTGAGAATAAATGGTGGAGCAGATTGATAAAACAACAGGGAAAAGCTCCTGTGTTTCTGAAAGTTGATTGGGATAAATGGGTTGATGAAGATGAGGAGGAGGAGGTGCCAGAAGAGAAAGGAGGAGCTGGACCTGATATGGACTTTGGTGGCTTTGATTTCTCTAAGCTGAACATAGGTGGTGGCGGTGGCTTGAATCCTGATGCTCTTGGAAAGTTTGATGCAGAAGATGATGATAGTAGTAACACTGAAGATGAAATTATTGAACAAGCACCACCTGCTGCTGGGGAATCTGATGCCAAACCTCCTGTGGCTGCTGAACATAATTCAAAAGCCTCTGCCTGATGCAAAAGCTTTGAAGTGGCGGGTGCAATGCAAAGGTTGAAGGTTGAAGCCTTTCTTACAGCGTCTTAAGATGTTAAGGTATCCATGTTTTGACATGCAGTTGAATCTGGTTTACTGCCTGACATACAAACTTTGTTAATGCTTTGTTTCACCTTCACAAAAGTATTATTTTTGTTTCAAAAAAAAATATAGGGTACCTATTAAAAAACTCAATTAAGCTTAGGATTTCCTTTACAAGTCAAATAAAGCCTAAGAGTAACTGAAAATATTTGTTAGAAATACATTCTGATTGTCCATTTTTGAACATTTGAGTTATGAAAACGAAACAGAACTCAAATTAGAAATCAGAATTGTGGTGTTTGAATCAATAGCTGAACAATTTACGGCTTTTTTTGGTATGTCTATTTTCAAATGAATTAAGGATTGAAAGAGACTATTAATTTCTGACCAATACAAGTTTTATTATTTGAGATGGGTATGGTACTTTGGTCTGGTTTTGCTCAAATCAGAATTATGCACATTCCCCACACACACACTAGTCATTACTGTTTTTAGGGAAAAAATTGTAATGTTTAGTAGGACTTGGACTACTTTGGTGTTCATCTCCAAGTTTGCCCATCACCAGTGTATTAGCTGCAAAAGGGCTGAGCCTTAAGTCCCAAATTTATATGTGCTTGAGAATTGAGAATAGAAAGTAGGCCTGGAAAATCCCAAATTTATTTGTTTTGCTGGAAGACTTCAAACTCATAATTTATATCCTCTGCAACATCCTTGTATAATTTACTAGCTTTGATTAATTAAAGCTTTGCCTTGAGTTTAATCAGAGTTTATATCAACTGGGGATTTAGTTTTTCATACATTCATATGGCTAGTGACTTCATGAGCTTCATTTTTTTCATCCAAAAGCCTATTTGCTCACACTTGTTGTTATCATTGTCACTGCAGATCAAGAAGCAAAGAGTGGAATTATGTGCTCACACCTTCACAAGTAGTGCTACTTTTTGGACAGAATCATCCTCACTCAAATTACCACTAATAGGTTGCCTTTTGAGGTTATATATATGTGCTTTTTGGGTGTATGTACTAGCTAGAAACAATATCTATTTTATTAAATGACATTTCATTATATGTATTAGGATTTCATTACTATATAATTATCCTTTTATTGTAATGGTAGAAAACCTTGAACAATTTGGTTGCCTTTAATGTGAATTCTAATTTGGTGTTATCATTCTTATTGGTTTATCTTTAGATTGCCATAATACATGCATTTGAAAAAAATTGATTAGTATTATTATTATTTTTTACAAATACACCCAATATTCCATGGCATCCATGTAAAGTCACCAAAAGCAATGACATTTCAAACATGGCAGAATTAGATGATCTAGGTCATCTAATGTTAAACTTTTTCATTGGCAATGTAAACAATGCCATAGAAAATCTTTTCATGACGTTTAAACCACGTCATTGAAACATTTTAACATGACATTTTTCAAGTGTCATTGTAGGCCCAATCTTTTCAATGGCGTTTAAATCATGCCATGTAAACGAAATTAGATGATAGCTACTGAAAGTCATCTAAAGTTAGCCATTTTAAATGACATTGGAATAACGCCATGGAAATGTTTTGCATGATATTGATCAAACGCCATATAATTGTACCCTTTCAATGGCGTTGAAGCCATGCCATGTAAATTCTTTAGATGACATATACTGAAAGTCGTCTTAAGTTAACCATTTTCAATGACAATTCATTAACGTCATGGAAAGTTTTTACATGACACGAATCAAATGCCATAGAAAGTGTGGAAGGATGACAATTTTTCAACGTCATGGAAACTGTTTAAGATGGCGTTTTCTGGGTGCCGTAGTAGGGTCACCCTTTCCATGGCACCGGTATCTAGGACGTGGCTTGCGGCGCCTGAAAAACGCCATGAAAACCCTTCCATGACGTTTTTCAAACGTCATGGAAAGGGTTTTTTGTTGTAGTGTCGGTATACTAATTTCATAATCAGAATAAGTTCTTAATCAAATATGTTATTCCAATTAATCTGGTTGTTTAGAAATTAAGTTAAAATTAAACAATAGCTAGGTACTATTTGGATACTCAATAGTCAATACTGCATATTATTTCATTCAATCTTGAGGAAGCGTCCTTAACTACAATTTCATCTACTCCCATAAATGAAACCGGTCCTCAATCCCGATCCATTAAATTTGACCCATATAGTGAGGATAGAAGCAATGACACATCCAATATTATTTTACCATGACCACCTACAGAAACTAATATTATAACACAATTAATATTTTAGCAGACAACTACCTGGTGGTTGCTTTCATTTTTTTTTTTTCTTCTTTTCTTCTTCTTCTCTTTGTTGTCTAGGACTCTATGCTAATCATTGAATGATTGTGATACTATACACAGTAAATCTAAAAAATGCTGCTGGTCAGTAGCTTCACAGTTCATGATTAATGTGGGACAAAAAATTATTATATATTTACTTGGAGATCAATGCATGAGTACTAACATTTTAACATTAATTAATAGTCTATTTATGCTCACCACAAAAAGATAGTGGTAATGCTTACTACAGTGAACAAAAATGAATCCTTAATTAATATATATATATGGATAGATCCAGAGGTTGAATAAGATACATGGTCAAGATTTTTTAAAAACAAAAGACAAAAAAACATGTACTCCTAATATATTAATTTATATTTCTCATTGGCCGGAGTCTAATCAAATTAAACTCGCATACATATAGAGAGATAGATAGAAAGATAGAGAAATAGAGAGGAAAATTACAATTTAATATGCATTATTAGAGAAAAACTTGTATGTAATGAGTGTATACACTATTATTCTCACAATAAATGATCACGTACATGACCAGCATGTAAAAAAATATTGTGAAAGTGTGGATGTATACACTTGTTACGTACAAATTTTTTTCTGTATTATTAATTAATATTGTTGGAGAAATCTTCTGATAATGTCTTCATCAACCTCAGTGATGTCTGCAGAATCCAGGAGTTGAGAGAGTCTTTGGCTGAGATCGTCCACCTCTTTATGCAGCCTCTTTATGTAACTGCAACTTTCTTCCAAAATCCTCGATGCTGATACCTACACACATTTACATAATACACCAATATTGGTTATATTAATTAGCATTCAGACAGATACAATTTTTTTTTAAGAAAATTAAAACAATTAACAATTCTTTTTTTTTCAAAATCCATGCATGATTGTCTAAATATATAACTTCTTGCTTTTTGTTTCATCCTTGCAATTTAATATCATAGTACACCATAATCTATATTGATTGCTTCTTAATTGCTAGCTAGCTTGTTAACTATGAGGCTTCTTTGAATTACTTAAAGTGGGGTACGTTTAACTCTTTGAAACTTTTAATCGCATAAATTTAGTCATCCATGCATGAATCAAGAATGAAATTCTGTAAATTATACATCTATTTGATTTCCTTAATTCCCATTTCCTCATTAGTGTTCACTTTTAAATTTGTGATTGACATGCTTTAAAAATTAGTAATCTAAACACATCAAGAAAGCAAAAAGAAGAGAGAATGAAGAAAAATAAAAACAATAGAATGGTGAGTAATTAAACCCCTATGCCTATATATATATATATATATATAATATACCGTTGAGTTGCGCCTATGATTAAGCTGTGGTAGCAGAGGTTGTAATTTTAAGACAAGCTCCTTAATCTCATCATCTGTGGGTTTAGAAGCTCTTGAGTTTGACGATGATCTTCTGCTTGACATGGCTGAAAGCAAAAGCACTAGTTTGCTTAAATGATTAGTGGGGAAGTTGAAGTAGGAGCCCAACACTGCTTAAATAGAGAGTAGAAATGGGGGTTTGGACACAAATCTTTTAGTTTGAAAAAAAGACAGTAACGATGCTGATCGATCATATGTTCTTGGGGGCCCCATTTGTACAACATTTTAGCACAACATGGGCCCTCTTCTTAGTTAAAAAAATTCATGGAAATAGCCCAACACTTTTTATATGGTTCACTCTATGCCTCTATGGAATCACATCTACCCCAATTTGGACAAGTGGCTAATTAGGTTGCTAATCACTGATTATTATAGATGTTTACATGCTATCAGAAAGATACTTTGTCTTTGTTTGATTAAGCGTCAATGGGGTTTCTTTGTTTGATGCATTGCCTTCTTTCTTTATTTCTTTTTGGGTTTTGCTTGTTTTTATTTGGGTTTCTGCCTCCTCTTTGTCTACTAAAAACTTGTTTAATTTGGGTACTAATGTTTGAGTGTGATGTGGAAAAAGTACTTTTACATGCATGTTTTATGAGTTTTATTTGAAATGGGTTTTTAAAAACTATTAGAGGAAATTACAGATTTAGTGCAGTTATTTTATATCTAGTTCAATTTTGGTTCACAATCATTTTTAAGTTTTGTTTTGGTTCACTAATTGTTTCGCTTGTTCAATAAAGATCCATATTTGTTTTATTAAATTTGGTATGTCTTTTACCCTATCAAATCTCACATAAATTCAGCAAACATATATTTGTTTTAAAGCTATTCATTTCTTCTTTACAACCATATAAAAATCATTCAACTTGGAGTTCTAAAACTCAAGATATATAATTGACCCCAAAATAGGATACTCGAAACTGCCAATTTTTCAAACTTCACCAAATTTCAATTTTCTTAGATTATAATACTCAAAATTTGTTTTTATAACTACGAAATTATGAAATATAACTTATACTTTAATTATAATTGAAAAAAACACAACCCAAGAGATTTAAAATTACAAATCTGGACTTTTATTGAATAAATGAAACAATTAGTGGACCAAAATAAAACTTAAAAAAAGATCGTGAACCAAAATTGAACTAGATATAAAATAAGTGGATCAAATCTGTAATTTTCTCAAACTATTAAGTGAGAGTGAGTTGCATGGTTAAGCATCAAAATAGTTAGTCATAGTCATAGATGGCAGAAAAACAAAAGCTATGAAAACAACAAGTCGTAATTACTTAGCTAGTCTTCTCCTAACCATATATATATATATATATATATATTAATACATGGACAAGGTCCCAAGGACATTCATGGCGAATACAATGTTAGTTGGGAGACCGAGAACTTAATTTAACTCACAAACCAGTGTTAGCCCCCTCTCTTGCTATGAAATAGAAAGCAAAGTTTGGTGGACATAATGTAAAAAGAATCACAATTATCAATAATATATTTTCTCTTTTCTTCTTTGCTTTTTGTTTTTTGGTGTTAATTAATAAGACGATCATTAATTGAAGCATTTGATTTGATTTTTTCTTCATTTGTGTGCTAAAGGATTTGACTGTTTTTGTTCTTGTAAACATGAGATTGGATTTGAGAGTTTGCATCCTTAGTGGTGGAGTAGTTTACCCACACACTCACACTTGGAATCTCACAATTTTCAACATAAAAAAAGAAAGAAAAAGAAAATGGGAGATTGAACTAAAGTTACTAAACTATTGTAATTAAATTATACAATAATTCAGAGTCCCAATATTGATAATAATCTCATGTTGAAACGTAAATCAACTTATCTTAATTTCTGAATTGTTACATACTTACAAACAATATTCTAGCAATCTAATCCAATCATATCTGCCTTGTCCTGGTTTTTAGTTTTTTTTTTTTAAATTATATGAGCTATGTTTTTAACTTGGGAACAATCACATCAGGTCGATATGCTGTCCAATCACAGTCTTCCCCATTTTATTTTTGCAGAAAAATGTGTCAATGAACCGAGGGTTGTGGTATTTGAAGCATTTATGTTTTGTGTACTAACAAAACCAGGCAACCAAGGTAAATACGATTTCAATTCACAAATTATGTAAGCTTGTATTATATAGAGCAAATTACATCTGTGCTTAATTTATATTAATTTGTTATATATTATCGGTGTATTCTTATAGTAGTTATGTAATATGATATCAGAGTTTTATTTGTATTTTGTAAGTATTTAAGTTTGAATTATCTATTTTTTAATTCAATTTATCTATTAATATATATATGTTCTACACGTGTAAATTGAGAATACACGTACAAGAGTACATTACATTATTAGTCCAATATTTTCGGCTTATAAGTTGAAGATGTTTGTGAAGAATAAAGGATTTGATTTGATTTGAGAAGGTATGCAAAATGAGCAATGTATGTAATTATGTATGGTGCATTGAGAATCAGAAATTCATAAGGGAGTGGATGTGACAATGCATACACAAGTGGGTGAATGACTAAACAAAACATACATGCTTATGAAGGCCACCTGAGGTGGTGATAGAATTGCTTTGGGGAAAAAACACAAACTCAATAAATGGGGTACTGTTTGGCCTCATTTACCAACTCGTCTCAATTGGGTTCCTAAATTTCCGGTAGCCAACTCGTACTCTGTCCCAAAATGACATGCTCTGTACCTGCCATGTGTCACCAAACCAAGGCACTCAATTTATTGGTAACAAGGACTCTGCACGTAGCCTTGTGATGTCAACAATTCTTAATAGAACTTAATTACACTGTGAGTACTGACTGACACAGTGACCTCTCTCTCTCTCTCTCTCTCTCTCTCTCTCTCTCTCTCTCTCTGTGGACCCCCCCCCCCCCCTCTTCTTCAAGGTGTTGCCATTATCCTAGGCATTGTATAGGGCAGGGCCAACATTCATGACTTTATTTTTTGGACAAAACATGCATGACTGTTTAATTGCATAGTCTGCATTCTGCAGAAGACACAATACAATACAATACAATACAATAGTATATCGTCCTCAAGCTAGAGCCCAGTACATGATATACCCGTTTTAAGTTTAAGCCACAATTGGTGCTACATTAGATTTTATATATTAACTAAATAGATTTAATGTATATTGAAGAAAAAAGATAGATGATATATACTAACTTGAGCTGAGAAGATAAATTAGTCATAAAATTGATATCTAAAACTTTTCAATCCGACATTGATCAATCAAAAAGAAATTTAACAATTAAAAAAAAGATCGATTCTTTGAAATTCTTCTTTTCTTCAAATCCAACAAAGATGTAATTATACCGATTTTCTAAATGCCTTTAGGATATTCTTCAATTTACCAACTCTTTATACATTGAACTTTTTATGATTAATTCATCTTTTACCTTCAAGTTAGATTTTTTTTATTAAATGCAAATTGAATCAATTAACATATTTAATCTAATTTTAAGCATTAAATGAGACCCTAGTGTAGTAAAATCACGATAACTTGAATTCTTATTACATGGGTTGTATTTTTGATAGAGTTGGTTATTAAGGACCACAACCTGTGTTTTTACCTTTTAATTCTTAGTACATTTACATATATATAATCAACATTCATATATGTTACAGTCTGAAATTTCAACTCCAGATTCACTCTATAGATTCATATATGTTACAGTCTGAAATTTCAACTCCAGATTCACCCTATAGATTCGATTCACTCTATAGATTCATATATGTTACAGTCTGAAATTTCAACTCCACATTCACTGTTTATGACCCTGTTTATATATAATAATTGTAAAATGGCTATGACCCATTAATCGATCGAGCATTGATTATATACTGAACAGTGGTCCATGCACGCACAGTAGGCTAGATGGTGTTGCATGGTGATGGGTCAGGCAAGCAGATCTGGAAACCTACTACACTATTATAGTATTATTAATCTGCTATAGCGACCACTACTAGACACTTCTTTTTTGGCTTGTACAGAGATTGAAAGTTTGTGACTCAAGTTTGAGGAACAGTAATTCCATGGAAAACAGTCAAACACATGCATACTTGTCAGAAGAAACACTACTAGCTATAGCTACATGTCGAAGCACGCCTAGACTTCGATGGCCATCTCTCAGTATGAGGTGGATCTTATGTGTTGAAAGGGTCATCTCATTGTAAAAGATGTCCTATTAAGACATGCCTCATGAAAGACTCACCAAAAAAAACACTACTAACATTTATGGCCGGCCACACACTTCATATCTTGTTAAATTTTATTGGTTTATTCATATATAATGTTGGAATTGGAGGTCACAATGGTATAGAAAGTAGTACGTACTGGCTAGTCATGCTCATGAGTTGTTCTATCTAGTTTGATTTGGGTTTTGTTTATGATCAAATATATATATTAATGGAACTTCAAGTTGATCGATCCATATATGATCGATGAAGTGGGTAAGTAATTTGCAATATTGTGGTTGTCCACATTTTGATATATGAATATGACCATATATATATATATTATATATACGCCACTAGCAGATAGTAGGTCTCCTAGTTAGAACCACGGTGTGTAGTGTGTAGTGTAGGGAACAGTTACGGTCATTGCTCAAAGGCCCTATCTTTTTCGGTGTCAGCGAAGACGCCAACAGTCTTAACAGTGTTCTCTTCACACCCATATGCATAATTGCATTGCATGCCACACTCTATAGTCTATATTATGTCAAGTTGCCTTCAGCTCCCAATTCAGTATACACTGACATCAAAATCGACATTCAAGTCTTGTCGTTGAGTGGGAATTAATTGATATATTTTTTTTTAACCAAAGGGAAAACTACAACCGTAAAGGCAGCAAACAAACACAAACAACAGAAATAGAAGATGCCAAATAATGCTAGATATCATATTTTTTGTATCAAATGTAAATCACCTCGTTAATAAAGATATAATCCACCTATACAAGTGGTACTAAAGTGGGGTACCCTATTATTACGTAATAGGCAATTTTCATTAATAACTTATTTTAAAGTTCTTTGTTTGTTTGTATACACATCTTTTGTTATAGTTTCTAAAATCATTATTCTGGAATATTAGTTGAGACTTGAGAATGGCGAAAAGAAAAAGGAATATCAATTAGTTGAGGGTTGCAAATTTAAGGGCCATTCAAGTAAATTAAATATATATTAAACCATGACTATATCATAAATCTTTGTTTGGTTAAGGCTGTCGGTCTTTACTCCCTTCGGCCTTCACCCACCTGTTTTTTTTCATCTTTTACAAAGATTTTCCTGAAAAAAAAAAATTCAAATTCATACATAAACTAATGAAAACGTACAATATAACTCATCCGTTAAGATTTCCGTCCAAAAAATTATTAAATGTCATGTTGGACATAGCTGACATGACATTTTTAATAGCCTGGACGACTTGACACCGAATTTATTTGATTTTTATTGATTTTTACCATATGACATAAATTTGGTATTCAAATTATTAATATTATCACGTCAGTTATATTCCATGTGTCTGTTTTTTAGGACAAAAATTTTGATAGGCATACTATATTGTAAGTTTTCATTAATTAATGTATAAATTTAGAATTTTCTTTTGTTTGTGGATCAACTTAAAATACTCCTTCTAGTTGGTGAATGTATTTATACTTAACTTTACCTCAATCCACCATCTCTTAAACCCTTACCCCATTTGACAAAAACAAAAACAAAAACCTTATGCCTAAAGCACCTTTAGCATTGGCTATATATAAAGTAAAATTTATCTCATGCCCTCAAACGTCAAACTGCATGATTCTAACATTGCAGAAACAAACCACCATCATTCAAATAGTATACAGATGTCATACCGATCCATTTGAAATTCTTGAGCAACGTTTTAGAAAATTGATTACATTAACAATAACCAGAGGAAACAATTTCCACAAGCTGCAACTAAAATAAACTCAATTATTTTCCTCAAATATAAACGGCATAATTTTTTCTCTTTATTATGGTTTTTTTCAATAAAAAAACAAATGGGTCAGTCCAAGAGATCCTAAGTTATGCATGTACAACACAAAACACTTAGGAGCCCTCAACTTGTAAATATTCTACTCTTCACAATCTTTTCTGCCTCGGCTACACTCAAATGTCTAATCCCATTCTCCTTCATCCATTTCTCCCCTCCTGCCAAAATATTTTGAAGTTTCTCTTCTCCCATATTCAACAACTTCAAGCCCTCACTTACTTTGGGGAAAAAGCCCTCAGGCCTCAGACACCAAGCCCCAAATGCCCCAAATAAAACCTCCAAATCACTCCTAAACCTCTCAACTCCACCGTCATAAAACTTCACATTGCTCATTAGAATACCGTTGAAAAACAACCGATCTATCCCAGCTGCCAAACTTCTCCACACCCCAACAAATTCTATCCCATTCAAATTAGTTTCTACCACTGACATTTTACCTTGCAGATAATCTAGAGAACCAACTAAAAATTTGGATACTGTCCAACCGTCCTCACCCTTTTCCTGCCATTGTCTCTTATTTTTCATATAATCTCGACATTGAGCATCAAATCCCCTCAATATAACAACAGACATTTTTTCAGCCCACTCTATTCTAAACTCCTCCAACTTTACAATCTCCTCATGAAAAATGCCGCTTTCAAGACCTTCAACTGGCCCTACATTACCATATTGATCACTAGATATTCCCAGTTGATCACTCTGGCCCGACCCTATCTCAAGGAAAAAGACGTCCTCACACCATTCCTTTAAAACAGATTCGAAGCACCGAGCAGCATTAATGGAGCTTGCAACTTTAACTAGCGCATCATCGTTCATCAAGGCAGTCAAACCTTCAGCTTCTTGGCACCTCTGGAGTAAGCAGTCAAAATATTTTTGTATAATAGGTACCCCAGCTAATCTAAGAAACCTTGACCTCAAAGAGATACTAGGCAATGATCGACAACGATCCACCACAGATGAGAGGCATCGAATATAGGCACTGGAAATTGCAGGAGCTTTGTAATCTTCAGGATCAGATAAGAGAACTGCTCCCTGGACTTTCATTGTCCAATTTCTCTCATCACCAGTGTCAGGTTTCAACTTATCTAGTATATCACTTAATTCTATCTCTGCCCATAAATCAAGCCAGTCTGGTCGATCAGAGAAAACAGATAGAGATGAAATCTTTAAGAAGTTGCCATCATCCTGAAATGAAAGCATGATTCCAGAATGTTCTATCAGAGACTTGATTCGTTTATCAAAAGATATCATCAAGTCAACAAGATGAAGCCAGGATATTCTAGCCTGTGAATGAGTACCCGTTGCACTATCTTCATCCAGTTGTTCAGCATATTTTGGGAATATCTCTTTTGCCAAGTATGTTGATAAGGAAGAAACCATTCCTGAAATCCATTCTTCTCGGCAACTGTACCCAGTTAACACTGCTTCATCAACCAGTGGTTGCAATAATTCATCCATAGCGTCAACATAATCCCTGGTGATCTTGTAGACAAGAGCAAATATAAATTCTGGCTTATCAACCCATTTTGAGAAATGGCGTTGGGATGCCAATGATACAGGATTTACAAGCTCTTCAATCACCCAAAGTGGCTGGTGAGAAGCAAGTTCCCGATTATAGCCCTCAAGCTGACGCAATTTTCTTCGTCTCTGTAACTCCTGTAGGCTGCACAAGGCCAAAAAATTTTCGCAGTACTGATCTTTGAGGTCTCCTTGCATCGTGAACAGAGGATTTGAAACTTCAGTTGATCTCCCGGTATCTGGAGTTGACGAAGTCAAAGTGGAAAGAGGGGGTGGCCATGCGAGGGAAGTAAGAAGGGCCCGGTGATCTGCTATAGCATGCGGTCTTAATATGGCCAGAGCTCGATCTACTCTGTGATCAACTGCCAACACAAGATGTGCCCACTGAGGGTGTTTCTTTGTAACTGAAGTTAAAATGTCTTCTATCAGTTTAAGGGTTTTAATAGCAACCAGACGCACTTCCTGCAAAAAAAAAAAAAAGGGGATAATCAATAATTATATAAAGAAAATTTAATTTCTACATTTTTTTTTTTTTTCGCAAACAAAGGGTACTCACTTCTGGATTCTGTTTCGAGGAATGCTTCCATGAATTTTTCTTCATGGTGGAAGATACAGCATCTTCAATATCACCAATCATAGTTTGAAGCTTCAATGCAGTCTCTGAAAGAAGATGAAAACAAAGACCAAGAAATGTGAGAAAGTTCAATATCACATATACAGATCGTGGTAAGCTTTGCAATAGTTAGTAATTCTAGGAAAGAAAAATGTAGGAAGCAAACAAACATACAAAACAATGAAGACAGAGGCCAAACTAATGGCAAGTTGATAAAATATACAATATGGACATGACAGTAATTCAAAAGTAATAGGACAACTGCACATCAACGAAAAATCTCTCAAAAATGTGAAAAACAGATTTGGCTGGATGATTTCCATAGTCCAAATAACTAATTTAACTATTGCTAAGAATGCCCTTATGTTTCCACTAATTAAGAAGATAAATTGTACTTGTTGGAGTTTAATCACATGCTGTGATCTTTCAACTAAAAAATCTTTGATTGGGAACCACGAAGATCTGGGATTCTCCCATCTTGCATATTCTAGACACTTTGTAGTGTCACAAAACAATTCAGCCTCATGGTTCTACATTAACTGTCTGTCACAGCCTAAATAAACACGTGATCATACCGCATTTAGAACAGTAAAGGCATTCGCAATACAGATTATACAATGCATTCACAGAAGAATAAAACCAAAAGAACAAAACTTTGACAAGATCCATGCAGCTTTCAAGATCTATTAAATTTCTTATTGATTTCATTCTCTACTTGAACGAATAATTGAAGCATTGATGCAATATTTCATAACTAGTGTTGCCTATTATAAACTCGCGGTCTCATTCCAAACCCAATGAACTAATAAAATCTGGAAAATGATAGCTTGCAACTAAAACTAGTTCCTTAAAATTTAGTCATTTATTTTCCATTTTCAATCCCCATTAATGCCAAAGAAACGCACCCGCGTATGTTCGAACCGTCTCGACCCTCGCCACTTCCTTCGCCAATGCCGGTAGCTCCTTCCGCAATATCTGCTCCGTTCTCTCGTTTCCTTCTCCATCTACACACAACAAAATTCCAAATTTTTTTTAAAAAAAAAAACACGAAATTTACCCCAAAGTCGAGAATTCCACACCTTTCAATACCAGCACAACACAGAGAGCAAAGGAAGGTGCACAAACCTGAACTACGTGAGCGAGTGGACGATCCGAGACCCGTCAATTGGGCATTGATGTCGCCTAAGAGGCCGTGGACTCGATCGGAGAAGGAAGCGTAAACTAGAAGTGAGGATCCGAGGCTCCGATTCAGGTCGATTAGGTTTTGATCCAAATCGCGGCACTGGGCTTGGAGCTCCGACAGGAGAGTCGGAGCCCCGCTCAGATTTTCATTGGTCAAGAACTTGTCGTTGAGGAAGGAGATGACTGAGGGCGAGAGGTCCGAGGCTGCAGGCAGGGTCTGGACCACCGAGTCCATGGTCTCTCAAGCCATTTCGGTCCGGTGGCGTGAGTGGGAAATTTGAATGGAGCGTGAGGGTATTTTAGGGTTTTACTGGGAATTTGTGTGACTGAAAGCTGTGCTAATGTGCTTTGTTTCGTTGAGGGGCAACCGCGCAGAGACTGAAAATTGACTATCAAATTCCGGTATTGATCTCCCGGGTCAACCCGTGGACTAAGCGATTGTTGGGCTTGGGCTTCAATAAAACTATCACTGGGCCTCAAATGGTCCAACTACATGCCTAATCAGCATTGGACTATTAAAATGGGAAATGTCTGGGCCTCTGCTTTACAGCTGTAGTGTAGTTTGTTTTGCTTGTTGGGCCCTTTGGGCCCTGACGCTCACCAAAAACAAAAGAAAAATCCAACTGAAAAGATTATTTTGGTTTTGAAGAATTTTTAAACCCACAAAACTTCATTTTAAGTAGGTATTTTCTGTGTTCTAAGTGAGAGTACTAAATGATTGTACTAGAGATGTTTTGAGTTGAGAATTGAGGTGGTCCCAGAAGTGTGTGCCACTGGATACAAAGAGGAGAGAGCAAAACTAAACAACGATGGCTGGTAGTTTGGTTGAGTTACTCTGATTCATGTATATGGTTGTTCTTTATTGCCTCATTTCAATTCTAAACACTATCCCAACTTAGATTACCTTTATATATAGTGCACATAAACCAACCCACCATTTCAAACGCACCTACATTTTGGCATAATGTTAGGCTTTACACTTTGGACCACTTGAGACATGTCAATTAAGCATGAAAGGCCAAAACACTTTTTAATAATATTATGGTACAGTACTAATGCAACCCACAAATGAATAGGAAATCCAAGCAAATCACTTACTTTGCTTAATGCAACACCACCTTAGATAGGCTTAGACAACTTATCTTTTTGACCCCTTCCTTTAGACTTTCGCTATATAGCTCTATGATGGTAAGTGGTGACCATATGACAAGGACAGTGCTATTTGCTACTTCCCAGAAAGTTAGTTCATTGCAATCTTCTAAAGGAAAGTACAAGCAACATTGTGTTCCCTATTTCAATTTGATACTGCAATCTCACCCAACATTAGATTAAGCACTGGGTTTGAATGGGATTTGTTTTCACTGTTTGAGACAATGTTGGAAATGGAAAGAAGCTGAATTAGGATCAAATTTCCAAATGTGACAAGGATTGGAACCCCAAAAATTGACTTGTCCTTTTTACTTTTTCCAACAAAGGAAAGGATCCTAGCAGTAAACACTGTAGAAGTCAAACTCAAACCACTACTTGTCTTAACCAAGTCGAGCAAGTACAATCTAGATGTAAAACTGTTAAATTCCGGATGAACTAAAAATAGTTCCTTTATTTATTTAGTTATTCTCAAAAAGTAAGGCTCTTGTACTCTTGTTTTCCTTTTTGGGTGCTTGGGAAATATCCATGTCATCAATATAACTCATAAGAATTGATGAGATCAGCAGAAAGATAAAAAGATTTGTCGTTTACAAAAAAAGAAAAAAAAAAGAATTAATTGGTGAAGATAAGTAAATGGCAGACGCAGAGAGAAAAGAAGAGTGAGAAGAAAAAGCAGATGGTGCATGCGGTACAAATTGAAGTCATGCACTTAAAAGAAACAAAGAGCAGACAATGCGTTGATGAGGGCATGCACTGCCCACGTGAGCACTGCAACAGTTCCCTCGTGGGGTCCGTGCACAACTCAAACACAAGCAGGTCAGAATCCGTTTTCCACATTAAGGTACTGTTTTGTACTTTTTTTTTTTTTTTTTTTTACAGTTTTTATTTTTCTGGGGGGTGTGGATTGGCTGCTCCAAGCCTCCAACAAAAGATTTATTCATTTTGTTGCAGGTAAAAGTACTTGTGTACCAGAGAGACCCAGGTCCCAGGCAACACAACTAGAAAAAGGATATTTTTTCATTCATGCTTTTGTGGCTGTAACATGGTACAGTAAAAGAATATGACCATGTGGCCCCCCCCATCCATAACAACCCAATTTCAAAATAAAATGGTAGAAATTAAACAAAGAATTTTTACAGGCTTAATCAGTGTCTTTGCTGAATGATTGCAGACTTTGTGTCTTTGCTTTTTTCCTTTTCTGTTTTTCTTTTGTTAGAGAAACTAAAATGAAAGATTAAGACACTGTTACCAAGAAGAGCAATAGAAAATCTGGGAAGACTATAACAACAACATTTAACAAGAATAAAATTAAACTGAAGTTACTAAATACCCATTTCATGTTCTGATAAAAGCTGGCTGATAATCCTATAAATAAAGCCAATGAAAAAAAAAAATCACAAATATGAGATTAACAGGATCATCCATACCCAGAGGAATAACTGAGATCACAGGTCTGTATTTCACCTTTTTTTTTTTTTCCTAAAATTAGTTACACACATGCAGACAGGGAAAGAGTGTCAAATCTCCCTAACATGCCTCAAACACTTTCTGAACCATGCTAATTACATCAAAACACAAAGAAAAGGAAAAGCCCTGTAGATATTAAGAAACACCAGCATGTATAAACAACAAAGCTTTGCCCAGGATGGATAAAAATGGAACTTGCGGCAGTAAATGCCCTTCCCTTTGGCCTTTCCTCTTCTCATGCATATCACAATCCATTCTCCCCAGTCACAAAAACCAGGTTTCATACATCCAGTTCTTCCGAGCAACAATTGTCATAGCAGAAGAACACATGTCTAAGAAATATATGCATGTGTCAATAACATAATTGTCTTATGACATATAGGTGAATAACAACAAAAGTCATTACCACAGCATTCCTGGCCACATTCATGTAAACAAAAATTGCAGAACCTCCTCACACCTCTTTTTAATGAAGCTGTTGCCAATAGTCATTTGCAATTTTGCATGTTGTTTTCGTTTTATCTTCGAATTCAACAACTGACGTAATGTATTTGAATTGTTGTTACTGGATTCCCTTCTTTGGTGTACAACTGTACATTCATAGAATTAGGCAATATCCTCACTCAAGATTTTGTTATTGAATTGCAAAAACAGAACAGAAATCCTAGCATCCTCCTCATTCCCTTTTCTCATTAAGTTCATTAAGGAAAGAAAATTAAATTTACCAAATCAATACATTAGACTTATATAGAAGAAAATTCATGCAAAAAATATATTATCATTTTCTGAAAAAGAAAAAAGGAAAAAAAAATTAACCCTGAAAGATACGCCAATGCAGCGGCAAACAGATAGTAATGCAGTCATCAAAACATATGGAATTCCATCTTTGTCTAATAAATTTTTTTGGTGAGTATCTTTGTCCGATAATTTGTGCCAATCACAGGGATTACCAAATTGCCACATCCTAAACAAGTGTTGTGCAGTGGCAAGCAATGAATGTGACAAAAAAAAAAAGGGGTTGTTTAGTATGCTAATGAAATTGGTGCAGAGATTGAAGGTCAGATGGAATGCAGTGCATCATCCAAAAAACAGTAGTAAAACCACAAAACCACAAGAAAAAAAAAAAGGAAGGTCCTAAATTTGCATGCATAAAAGAAATAAGCATATATAAGTTACACTATGGTTCTATCACAGAAGCTCAAAAGAGAGACTAAGCTTCATGCAGGCAATTATAGGACAGGAAAGAGGAAACCTGATATATACGTTCCACTTGTGGTTGAAAAATTATCTAACTTGATCTGAGCTAGCTGCAGAACAAATTGAAAGTTCATTTCACCCCGCCGTTCCTCTCTGATAGGCCATTAAATTTCAAGGCCATGTTCTCTGAAATACCACATTCATATTTGAGGCTTAAAAACCAATATTCCAGTCTAGGACAAATAAAAGGAAAGCAAAAGCTCACCTCAAGACAAGGCAATTCAGGAATGCCATGAGGCCTTGAAAATCATGCAAGGATTTCTTTGTTTTTTTTTACCAGAGCAAGGATGCAGCCCTGCCTACGCATTGGCTTACAGCCATTCTGACTCAGTAAACTAAATCTGAAAGATATATTCAGATTTATTACTAGGTAATATAATAATCACATTTTTTTTTTACTTTATTTTATTAGACTGTTTTTACATCAGACCATACTGTTCATGTTTGAGCACGTCACTACATTGTTCACATAATTTGAATAAAAAGGAAGGGTTAATCATATTTCTCTAAACCAAATATACATAAAAGTTATTTTCCATATAAATATACACGGTAGTTCCAAAATGCTAGACTATTTACTACAGCACCTTTCTCTTCTCTAACTATTGACTAGTGTTTATCATATATGTTATACCTTATGCCTCATATTTTAACTTACAGGCTTTAAAGAGAGTGAAATTCCCCACGAAGCATTCAACTTTAGCAATAAAACTGGGCAGCCAGAGTATTCGTACAATTTCAGTTATAGAAGAGATAAAAAGAAAGAAATCAATCACACAGGAAAATGAAGAGGGTAAACAACTTATATGAGCTCCCTAGAATCAGGATAAGATTGTAAATTTATGACAGAAACAAGTCTTCTTTCTTTTTTTTTCGTTCTTTCTTTTTTTTTATTATTCTTCCTATTTGAGAGGGAAAAGAGAACTTGGAGAAATAGTTATTCAAGAAATAAAAGAAACTAAAAATTTGAACCATTACACAATTCTGCAATGTTTCAATAAAACTTATGCAAATAGTCATCCCAACCTAAAACATTTACCAGTACTTCAGTTTATTCTCCTTTGCCTGTTCTACATGATGCCAACCTTTGAAAAGCTCTCAAGGTAACCAAAGGAACAAAAAAAGAAAAAGAAAGACGCAATGCAATAAAGGTAAAAAGAGAAAAAAAGGAAAATAACTCTCCAGGCCTCCTTCTGTGAATGTATCTATGACTCTAAATTAAAACCTGAATTTCCCCAAAAAAGGAGGGCAGAGATTACCCACGAGCCGGAACCCTATCTCCTTGAAAAGCGAAGATTGTAAATTCCACCCAGGATTCCACACAGCACACATGGCGTCACTGAAACTGGACACCTCAGCATCCCATCACCGCACAATTATACACAAAGCTTCCAGATTGCTTTCTGGCGAGCAGGTTCCATTGCGGCGGACCTCCATCAGGGACCCAAGAATTAAGTTCAATCATCCCTCCGCCTAAAGCCCTAGGTCCACCAATTACAATTAGCCGGTCTCCACATGCCCTAAATGCTAATCCCCAGCCATTCATCGAGACTGCCCGCTCAGGCAACCTTCCAACAGTGACCCAAACATTCCTCTCCTTATTATATCTCCTCACCTCCTTTTCTGCATAATCTGCAGCATACAGTATGTTATTTACAACTGCAAGCAGAGGAGGTGCCTCAGCTGCAGCAGGTGCCTCAGTCGCCCCAGCCCCTCCATTTCGTCCAGGGAACATGTTAGGTATCTCAGTCCAAGTCCCCTTCTCCAAATCGTACACCTCCCCACATGTCAGTGACTTTGGGTCACCAACTCCTATCCCACCAATGACATAAAACTTCCCATCCATGAATACCCCAGAACACATTTTTCTAGGTTTATTCATGCTTGGAAGAGTCAACCAAGTTCCGGTTTCTGAATTATAAAGCTCAGCAGCATTCAAGATATTGCCACGTGGATCGCAACCGCCAGCTAGAATTGCAATTTCCCCACGGCTAGCAGAACCAAACAAGCATCGAGGTGTATTCATCTTAGTGCCAGATGACCACGTGTTCGTCAAAATGCTGTATCTATAAATAACATGAGACGTTATTTCCTTTCCAAAAACAAGAAGTTCGGTACCAACGGCCAACGACTCCTTGTCCGAAAACATGAAGCATTCATTTGAAGTCATTCTGGGCAAATGCATCCAACGTTGGCGATCTGGATCAAACGCCTCCCATTCAAAGAGGTTGCAAGAGAAATAAACCCAATGCTCCACAATACCCATCTTCCGCCTCAGCGTGTAGAGCTCCCCGCTGCGAATTAGAGAGCGGAAACTCTTATTCAACGAGGCAATTGAGCCATAATCAGACCTAGAGCAGCGAAGCAGACAGTTGATTGAGATATCCCGACCAAGTTGGTGGATTAGTGAACTTGAATCAGAATTGTCCCCTCCACGATGCTGGTCATTTGATTGGTCAGTCTTGGCAAGGGAAAGATCACGAAGATCCAAAACTGCTTTCTCTCCCTCAACAGCATCTGATAGCTTGCATGCCTTCCTCAGTTCGAGTTCTTCTCCGTCTTCAAGGGGGCGCTTATTGTTTGAGAGCTCAATAACACGATGAGTATTGTAAATCCACTTGCTCTCTTGCTCGCAGGAGCTCGGCAGCTCCCTTGAAACGAGATAGGAAGGACCCTCCAACATGTTGTCGGGATTCTCCAATTCGGTTGCCCGAAAGGAAACCCTTCCTTTATTATCCATCAAAACAAAACCAATGAGTAAACAAAAGGAAATTCAATCTACTTAATTACTCCACACGCAAAGCAACTATGAGCTAGATATGTGCTAAAGTGACAATCATTGAACTAAATCAAGAACCATGAATACCCAATTCATATAACAAAGAATATAGAGCATAACAGCAAACATTTCATTACTTATATGTGCGTGTGGGGGGTTACTAACACAAATCCCGGAAAACTCTCTATATATCAGAATTTCCGATGAAGAAAAGCACATGCAAGAATGCATTGTAGATCAAAAGCTTATCATGAATATCAAATTGTCATTGCTCATCCATAACAAGCAAAACAGGTCAAATTTAAACAAGAATCATAAACTTTCATGCATGAATCCAATCCATCGTCAGAAATGAAAATTACCCAAATCAGATCTCAGGGTTCAGACCAACATAGAAAAATCCAGAGAACATAAAAGGAAAAGATAAGCAATTGAAAACTGAATATCCACAATCCCAGATAGTAATGAAAATGTTAATGCAGCAGCAAATCCAAATACAAAGAACCATTCTTTAACAGAGACAAACAAAGAAAGAGATCCATTTCCGATTTTCCATCACTAGCTAAGAACCCATGAACTCTTTTTCATTTTTGTCACCTGGAAATTGAAGAATGATAACTCCACAAAAAAGCTCAACCATAGCAAAAATTAACAAGAAAAAAAATCACAAAAAACAGAACACAGAGTAAAAGCTTACGAATTTGATGAGAAGAAGATGATGAGTTGGTCCCCAGCTTCTTCTTCTTCTTCTTCCCCCCCTCCCCCCCTCTCTCTCTCTCTCTAGCTCTAGATTCTCTCTCTTTTGCTTCTGGTTATATTCGCTGTGTGGGAGAGTAATGTATAAAATAATACATATATATATATAAAAAAAAGAGCAATAAAATATTTTTTTTAATAAACAGAAAGGAGAGGGGGGTTGTGGGGCCCAGAAAGGGGTATAGAGTCTCGCCGTTTGGGATTGCGGCCAAGAGCGACCGAAACCGCTAACGGCAGTTTGTGCACGTGTTAGAAACCTATGCGGGTCTGGCGCATGGCCCTTACCCATAGAAAACAAAAGACAAGTAATCTGCTTCATGCAAGCAAAGCTGGTAGTGGTTTTCAATTTTGATGGTTTTTTTGCTTTTCCATTTTTCCTTTATTGCATCCTCGCTTTAATTGCTTCCTTGTTTTGTTTTGATATGCAGATATCATCAAATTTAATGAGTTTTGGTTGGATTGGATTTGATTCCTTGAATGACTTGGATTCTTCAAGCTTCATGACTTCCTCATGAGTTCCAATTTTCTTTTGAAAAATTTTGAAAAAAAAAAAGCAGAAAAAAACAATATTTGAGCTGTAATCATTTACAACATTTTCTTCTAGATAATTACGAAATGTTAAGTGAAAATTTTACCCTAATGGTATTAAGATTAATTTTGGTGGTTCTGTTACTAAACAGCTTGATGTAGCATTTGTTCATTATTCACTCGCACTGGATTTCTAATTTTTTGTTTTTGTAATAAAACCAATAATGCTAATTGTCCCAATTTTTTTTTTTTTTTCAACATTCGTATCTCAACTTATGTGTCATTAATTTACTGAATATGATAAAATTGATGAAGGATATTTTGTAGCACAAGTCAAAAATCTAGTGCATTGAGCAAATAATGAAATTAAATGATGCATGAGTAGGTTTAGTAATAGAGCCATTAAAATTGATTTATCTTAATACAATTAAAATGAAGATTCTTTGTTCACCCCAAATAATATTGTCTAAGTTTTCGTGAATATGCCATGAAACTCGTCGAGGATGCCAATTATCATCTTTGAATCAACTTCAACTTGAATATTTTAAACACTGTGT
This sequence comes from Dryas octopetala, assembly GCF_963921425.1. NCBI lineage: Eukaryota > Viridiplantae > Streptophyta > Magnoliopsida > Rosales > Rosaceae > Dryas > Dryas octopetala. The sequence goes on along the minus strand of NC_141374.1, from coordinate 16,677,042 downwards.
CAAAATGCTTAATATAGACTATCAAAAGCTCGAGTTTTTATTATAGTAGTGCTAGACATTTCAACTTTTTTTCTCAACTTACATGACATTCATATATTGGATACTAAAAAATAAAAAATAAACCCTAAAAAAGAATTACTTTATCCAATAAAATAATGACATATAAGGTGAGATACAAATGTTGAAAAAAAAATTGAGACAATTAGCATTATTGCTTAACCTATCTAAGTCGCGACAAGCCTCTAGTGACCAACATTGCGACAACCCATTTTGTTCTGGAAGAATATATATTAATGATTCATACCATAATGTGCGGTTATCTTGATTCATTAGAATTTGGACATAATGCGACAAAACGTACTTTTAGGTGACAATGCAACAAAACGTACTTTCAGGCAACAATGCAACAAAACGTACTTTTAAGCGACAATGCAACAAAACGTACTTTTAGGCGACAATGCGACATATTGCCTTTGTCGGCCAAACCATTTTTTCTTGTAGTGATACTCAAAGAAACTACTCATATTCCATGCATGTCGTATTCACAAAAAATTTGAGTACGTACATACATACATTATTAGTGCAATCACAAAATATTGAAACTTCATTATAAGTGTATTAAGATCTATTTTGACGGCTCTATTACTAAATTGCTAATGCAACAAACTACTGCCATTATTTGCTCGACCATTCAACGTGATGGTTCACATTTTGATTTTGTGCAGCAAAATATCAGGTTCTTGTAGTAGAAACTCGAGCTCAACGTGATAGTTTGCATTGGCACCACCCATGGTAAGGTGGTGGTGCATAGGGTGGGGATGGTGGTGGTGGTGATGTTGATGTTGATGTTGATTGAACTTTTATTTTCAAAATCTTTTTTTTTTTTGAAATAAAAATCTTATTGTCTTTAGATTTTAGAAATGAGAAATATTTATATGGAATTTTTTATTAAATAATTATAGAATTTATACTTGAGATTTATGACCTCCAAATTTAAGTTTTTTTTTTTTTCATGTTGAATAAACAAATTTTGTAATTTATAAACACAATCAAAGAAAAAAGTATTAATTAAAAAAAAAACAAAGAAAATAGTATTTATCGTTTAATAAAGAGTAAATTATTCATAAGTACCTTAATTATACATTGATTTTCAATTTAGTACCCCAACTTTAAAAATTTGACAAAAAGTACGGTAACTTTCATTTTGTGTAAAAATAGTACCTCTGTTAGTTTTTCTGTCAAATAAACCATTATCTGCTGACATGGCATGAGTATTTTTGTCTTTTTCCTCACATTTAAAAGATCATAATATTTTTCAAGATTTTTGAATAAAAAAAATTCTTAAAAGAATTAAAACTTTTCAAAATTGTAAAAAATTTTGGGTGGGCTGGGAGGGTGAGGGGGCTGGGTTGGGGGGAGAGAGGCATGGGTGGTTCTGGGTGGGGAAGAAGAAAGAGGGTGGGGGGGCTGGTGTTGGGTGTGGGGTGCGACAGGGCTGGGTTTGGGGGGGTGGGGTGCGACGAGACTGGGGGTGGGAAGCGGATGGGATATGATGGGTGGGGGAGGGCTGGATGGGGGCTGGGTGGTGGCGGGAAGAGGAATGGATGGCTGGGTGGGGGCGGGGATGGCTGGGGAAGGGCTGGGTGGGGGCGGGAAGGGGAGGGGATGGGTGAGGGAAGGCTGGGTGGTGGCGGGAAAGGGGAAGAGATGGGTGGGGGCTGGGTGGTGGCAAGAAGGGGAGGGGATGGCTGGGGGCGGGAATGGGAGGGGATGGCTAGTCGGGGAGGGGAGATGACAGTGGGGGGGGGGGAAGGGTTAAAAATTAAAAATTAAAAGTTTTAATTTTTTTAGAAAATTAGGATTAAATACAAAATCTCAATAATTTTTTGGTATAGCATGAAGACCATATAATATTTCAATTGAACTACTAAATTTAAATGTAATTTTTTAGATTATGTCACAAATATGTTGGCCCTTTTGATTTGAGCCTTTTCCATTTGACATTTTTGTTCTTTGGCCCACATATGATGGGTGTTAGTTAAAATTTATAAGGTTTTGACAAAATTGCCCTTCAGGCTTTTATATTATCTTGAAAATTTGCTAATGTAGTCTCAACTTCACATTTAGTTGTGGCTGTACGACATTCACAACTTCAAATTTAGTTGTGACTGAACGACAGTCACATCTAAGTTGTGAAATAGTCACAGTTAAGTTGTGACTTAATTGAATTTTTTTTTTTTAGAGAAATTATACTACAATATAGTATAAATAGAAGTCAAAACAATACTTTTACTCAAAATAATACATAGTATAGTAGTGTGAGTTGTCTCTTTCAATTTACAAAGACAGTCACAATTAAGTTGTGATTGGATTGATTGTTTTTTTTTAATACAATATAGTATAAATTCGTGTAATATTTGTGATGTAATACATTTTTTTTATTATAGTGACATGTGATATAATATTTGTAAATTCTAATACCTTTTACTTTATTATTTTGTTTGACTTTTCAACTAGTACCTAATCTAAAATGTTATTTAATTTTGGTACTTAAACTAAAAAGTTAATGAAATTTAGTAGTTAAAATCAATGGACCTTAATTTTTTTAAGAAATTTTTTTATTCAAAAGTTTTTAAAAATATTATTATCTTTTAAATGTGAGGAAAAAGACAAAAATACCCCTGTCACGTCAGCATATAATGGTTTATTTGACAGAAAAACTAACAGAGATACTATTTTGACACAAAATGAAAGTTAAGGTACTTTTTGTCATATTTTCAAAGTTAGGGTACTAAATTGAAAATCAGTGTATAATTGAGGTATTTACAGATAATTTGCTCTTTAATAAACATCGAGATTTGTCTAAATTTTAAGTTTATTTTATTTATAAAACACAACCTTAGGATATTCGTTATGTTAGTATTGTTAAGACATACGTACACAATGTACTAATAACGGAGTTTCTCAAAAAAAAAAAAAACCAATAAGGCAATAACAGAATTAGTTTTTTTTTTTTTTTTTTCCATTTGTGGATGGAAAATGCTAGTATAGCAAGAAATATGGCAACAATAATATATATGATTCAATGGTGTAGGTCGAAGTTATTTTTATAGGAAATTTTATTTCTGCCTAATAATGGAAATATTTCGTGCAAAAATAAAAAAAGAAGAAGAATTAGGAAGAACAAAAAGAGATGGAAATCATCATTTTTTTTGTATTGATCAATTGGAAATAGTAATTTGTTTGAAGTTTAATAGTAATTTGCTCATTAAGTCGTATTTTATAATAAAGGTTTATAACTTTAGTCATAAAACACTTATCCTTACGCTAATGGTTAGAGCTCTTTGTAGCCTTGTAGGTGCTCAATATTTTACATAAAATAAGATCAGAACAAGAGAGTTTGTCTTATGATATATGGTCAAAGGCGATTCTCATCTTTTGTTAATTTGTTAAGTGCAATTAATGTTTCTCTTTAATTAATTTCCTCAAGCTAGTTTTGTTTGAGATAAATTCCAGTCATAGTTTAAAATGAAAAATCCACAGAGTCCCTTCACTTACCACCGATGGCCGAGGCCCATAATTTGTGTTTAAGAAATAACAATATTGTTCTAGGACTAGCTAGCTATTGAATATATAATTTTGTATGGGCGCTCTAATAATGCCTCACAAAAATTAACTATTCCATGTTTTTTTTTTTAATTGAAATATTCCATGTTGAAAAAATTTTGATTTTTTTTTAACTGTCAAATTAATGTGCAAACATCATAAATATATGTAACAAAAAAAAAAAAACAAAAGTTTTTCTCCACAAAAAAGGGTGTTTTCTAAATTTTGGTGCCGTCTTCACTTTTCTCACTTGTCATATATATCCTCTCCCATAAAAAGGAAAAGTCATATATATCCCACTTATGTCTTTTAATTTTCATGTTTGACCACATCATCATCATATTCATGCCTTCTCCAAAAAATTAAAAAAAAATTAATGAGATCGATTGTGCTGTAATACTAGTAGTACCTGCAAGGAACAAAGGCACAAAAGCTTGTATGGTGACATTCTGGTCTACTAATGAAAGTGAGAGAAATGTGCATGTGTCTTTAATTTTATGAGAAAAGGTTTAAAGCAAGTAAGCAACCTCTATATATAGATTTATATAATTAACTCTCTCAAATTTGTCCTTCTGATATTGATCTTAACTAAGAGTGACATAATTAACAACCTTGCGGGCCTACGCAGCATAATTATTCATCTTGGTCGATCATGAGTACTCAAAAAAGTGGAATTAGTCTAATTAAGCAAGGGGTACATTTTATATATATGATTGGCTTTTCAGTTTAAACCTGCATTATCAGTTCATATATATATAGCTATTATTTGGGATGATAATGACATTGCTTTATTTAGCCCCAGTATAAAAGAGATTATATATTAGTAGACCACATAAGTACATAACAGATAAAGAAATATGATTAAGAATAAAAGCATCTTTCTCTTTCTCTCTCTCACTCACTCACTCACACACACACAAACACTTAATGAAATGGGAATCTTAAATTTAGTGACCATTCATTTGTGAATATTATTGTTGGCAGTTTGTCTGTTGCCAATGGTTAAGTGTTACTATGGAAATAGTGGAATAATGATCGAACCTCAAAATCAAAGTCTGGCATGTGTATTGTGTATAGATATATATACTGCTAGTCTGCTTCACACCTATGAAAGGGTTCTCATCATCTATATAACAAATTAAGCGTTTACTCCATCTTTTGTTTGTTTGTTTTTGTTTTTTGTGTTAATCCTTTTTTTTTTTTTTTTCGGAAGCTGTTCAATGATAAATGATAGCAATAGCATGCACCAAAATGCGAGCTTAATTTATAGCTTACGCATATACTAAAGGATAAACTAATTTATATATATGGTCAAAGTCAAAGGGATATATATTATATATAAATCTTGCTAATGGAAGACCAGATAAAAGGTCAATAATCTTGGTGGTATCCAATTCAACGCTGGTTTTTGTTGAGGGCTTAAAACGTACTACTCGAGCTTCAAGCCATTTGCAAGTAACATGTATATAATTATATATATATATATTGCCCATAACTGAAATGAATTAATGTATTCAATGCACATCTAACCGAAAAATCAGCTCTCAAAACTCGAAATGTGCGGTTTGAATTGTGAAATTAATGTCATTTGGTTGAATCAAAGGGATCTTAAATTCGAAACTATTCTTTAATTTCAAAATTGTAACTCCTTTGAGCCAACCAAATGGACTTTGATTTTACAGTGGAAACTCCTTTTACTCTTTTAGTCATACTGAAGGGTTTAGAAGCAGCTTCCTCTATACATAGGAAACAAAAATATGATCAATAGAGCAAATTTTGTATTTAAGAGAGGTTATGAAATGGAGGGTTTGGCTCAAACAGGGTAACTTGCTAGACCCACATAGATTTCAGCTGATTGAATATTCGATTCAGGGTCTAATTCTCTGCTTTGATCATTGCTACCAAATATGGCATAACTTGAAAAGATCATTGCCCAGAAATTTTGGATGCTTGGAAAAATTGTGTGCTGCCCATGATGAAACCAAAGTTGATTAGGCCCCTCCTTTTTTCTGCAGGGACTGATTTCAGTTACAATGCTATTCCAAGGTTTTCAACATTGTTAGGCCACATCAACAACGAACCTTTTAAATGTCAGAAACTGCATCAGATGCTATTGTGGTCTCTGTTGATACCACTAGTGCTGCAAGAATATATAAAATTAACATCACTTTTATAATTTCTTTTTTTCTTCAAATTATTTTTGTCTTAAAAGGGTAATTGCTAATTATAGCAGTAAGTGTATCTGCGTATGCATACATTGAAACACTACTAATCCCATTAATTAATTAATTAATTAACAGATGCCTGGGTTCTGAGTAGAGCATCTTCTATAGCCATTAACCAATACTCAGGCATCCTAGCCATACCATGGCCACTTTCTATACTTTCCTTGATATTTAAACCCAAAAAAGAAAAAAAGAAGTTGAAATTATTTAAGAACAACTGGGAATCAGTGACATTTTCAATCAGTCAGGAATCAGTAACCTCAGGCCAATGTCAAAATCCACTTGGAGATCTCCCCAGCAAGAGAAAAATGATGCATTTGTTAGTGCTAGATGGCTCATGAAGCTAGAAAATTATATAAAAGAGATCCCCACATACATGATATATAATATACATGCTTATTTTCTTTAGTCCACCAGTAATTTGCAAAATTAATACTACAAAATCCAACTAATCATGTATTAATGTGTGGATATGCATATTCATTAATCTTCATTAGGGAGAAGCCACTCATAAATTTACTTTACCCCACCAATAAATAAGACTTTGGGAGCATGCAAACTGCAAAGCCTTTCTTAACCAAAAAGAATTCTAGTTTTCTGTGGTATGCAGGATAATTGGTCTGACTTGTAAGGGCTGCAGCTATATGTTATATAAGTGGTGAAACACATTACTTGCTCATGAAGGTATTTAACCAAATTATATGTTAGTTCTGGAAAACTTTTATTTTTTGTGGCCACGTTAGTTCTGGTAAAACTTGATTGTGAGTTATATGATTTAATTGCAGACCTATCAATCATGAGTTGAGATATTATAACTGTGGTTGTCAAAATAATAACATAGAGATGTCATTTTCCCTTTTAAGAAAAGTTAAAAGGAGTCCTCATCAGTCCATAAAAGCTACTACTGGATGATTATATATAGCAGTTGGATGCATGAAGACTCTGCAAATTAATCAAAACATGTGATAAATATTGCTGAAGAAGCTCACAAGTACATAATTTTAGTGGCTGACATGGTTCTTACTTCATAACTTTCTCATTCATACAAAAACCAGAATAATAAAATCTCATTAATTTGGAATATATATGTATGCCCTGATCTCTTTATAAGGTGATGTTAATGCAAAGCACTTCAATTAATTTATGATCTTGTAGTTGTGGATCATATTAACCCACACCAACCTCTATACCCTGCAATTTTGGTGTTTAATTTGATGAAATCAGCTCAACAGTTTGTCATCCTTTTCCATAATTTAGCACTCATCTCCTATCTTATGCTATTCAATCGATATGATTTTTCAGCATAAAGTGATGAGACATATACTCTGCTTTAAAATAAATTGAAAATCACAAGGATCATCATTTTGGCATCCTATGCTATATTCAATCAATCTGATTGTACATGTACATACCCTTGTCAGTTCAAAAATAATGATTCCCAGGTTCTAGCAATGTCAATAACTTTGTAAATTAGGTAAATAAAGTCTAGCTATATGCCAAAATGCAGCATATATAGGACATCTTGATAAAGATTGGAAGCCAAATTTTATTTTTTCTAGTAGACTGAGAAATTGCAATAAAAAAAATTGAACAATGAAAGGGAAATTAACTTGCAATTTATCAAAATAAAGCGATAATTGCCCCGGATTAAGGTCATATTGATTCTCTACATGATTCAGTATATTAGCAAACCATATTAGTTATTTTGAAGTCATTTTTAGCTACTAATTAAGTTAAAAGAACTCTGCAGTTAGTTTAATTTAAAACTCTCATCCCCCCCCTACAAACTTTATATATATTTGAATGATTCAGAAAAAAGTTCTTCAAGTAGCATTCTAAAGATTTAGGTTATGACTTAATAACTAGTCCATTATATTCCTTGTATGATCACTAATATATTCCAAGTATAAATGACTTTTGGTACCACACTGAAACAAAGGTATTCAGTTTTCACTAAAGTGTTTTTATCACAGTTTATATATGTTCATGTAGCTGTACCTATGTGCAATATTTCTCCTGAACTACAATACACATGATATATATATATATGTATATATATAAAACATAATACTCATCTTCAGGCAGTGCATGCTCATTGCTTCAATACAAAAACATTCATGCCTGTGAACATAGATATATAATATAACATGTATGATGTATACATGATACACGATACATGAATGCATGCCAGGACTAGTGTTAAGCCAAATAATTAGCTCAGTTAATTAAGTGTTTAGATAGTGCGATAGTGGACTGCTATTTGTGACGGCACTCAAAAATGCAAGTGGATCGAAGAGGAGGGGGTTTTGGTTTCAATATCAGAAAAAGAACTGGGAGCCTATCACCTATGGAATACATAGACAGTACACTATATATTTGTGAATCTGCCTTCATTTTGAAATTAATTATATGTGAACTGTTCCTTTTCTGGGATAAAAGCATATATTTATATATATATATACGCACTTTAAATTAAAGTGATGGTGAGTATTATATTTAGCATTTCTCTAAGAATATTCTCAAATTATTGATTACATGAGAAATGATCTCATTAAACACTTGAGTTGAGTCTAGTAGTATTCTACCAATAAAATAAAAGCAAGCCAAATTCTATTATATAAGTTAAATTTTTTTGTAACGAGTAATACACTTATTGTCTCTATTTCTCTCATCACATACATTCATTTCTTTTCTTTTTTTCTCTTGGTGCAACGGAGGACGAAGGCCAAAAAGCAAGAAAAGACTAGGCCAAATACAGCCTCGAGCCTAGCAACACAAACTTGATCGTCTTTCATAGTTTCATAGAAACACATCCGGGCCCAAGCTTAAGAGTAAGCCCAAGATTAGGCCTTAATAGAAAACACAGCCCAGGTGAAGTCCAACCGAGGAATGCCCCTTGTTTTTAATAATGGGCCTCCACTCGAGGGAAAAATCCAACCAGGATGATGGCCCAAGATAAGCAAGTGCAGATCTTCAATGATGAAGCCATGGCAGCATTGCCACAAAAATGAGACCAAAAATAATCAGTTGAAGCTAGTCAACCAATTTGATTAATTAAACAAGATTAAAGCACTTAATTCACAGTACTATCAGTCAGTCATAGTGGGCTTTCTTTTAATTTGTTCCACCTTTTCCCTGCAGCCAAAGGTTAAGGATCATACAATAATTAAGATACAGTTTGTATATAAAAATGATCTCTGCATGTATTATTAATTAATTCAGACAAAATCAATTAGCATGCATATATCATATAAAATATGTTGGTAGCATGCATCAAATGTTTCCATGTACGAGTCATTCCAGTAGGTTCTCACAATTAACTGATCATGAGGAAAGAATATTATGAATCTATATTACCAGATTCAGAACTCAGAAGAGCCATTCACGTTGCTCTGTCTGAAAGTATATATACTACTGTTTGTATATATATATATATATATATATGTGTGTGTGTGTGTACGTACATTAGAATTGCAAGTTGCATTAAACTTTTAATTTTCTCTCTTTCTTGTTAATTAATTTGGCCAGCTAAGAGGTTTTTCTCCCATCCTGTTTTGGAATTAGAGGCTATAGATATGAGCCTATAATTCTTTGCTTATCTTAGTATTGCTTGGTTTTAAAAGATCGACTACTCTTCGGTCTTGCATGTATTACAAATCCAAGAATATAGGGTTTGATAATAAAAATCATAATTACAATAGATAGCTTTTTAGGAATGCATGATAATCTTTGAATTTGTATTAATATTGTACAAGCTAGATTTATATTAAAAGCATTAAACAATGCCAAGATAAGGCGAATAGTATATGTGTAGTAAGATGTGCCTAAAACTTTACCCTGTTTCAACACTACCCTAGCTATGGCGTTTAAGATAAGGCCTAATGTTAGTTTAAAGTAAATCCAATTGACCAAAATTTGATTAACTCCCTATACCTAGCTAGCACAATTATCTCCTTATGCAAGACCCTAGGAGGATTTTCATACAAAACATAAACAAATTGAAACACCAAAACAATATCACACCTAGAAACTTGTCCCTAATTAACATGGTCTAGCATTTTGTTTGTATGTGATTTTTAATCGGTGGAATCATTTTCAATGTGTAAACTAATGGTGTTTACCACCCAACTATTTTATTGTATTTATTAATGCATCTATTATAGTTTTCTTCCCTCAATGCATGGAAAGAAGAGAAGATGCTGATTTTAATCAAGTCCTACACGTGCAATTGTTTTTCAACTCTTGCTTAATTAAGCTCCTACTTCAACTCCAACGACCAAATTAAACTATTAATCTTGTATAATAGTCTTCATGTTATTATTTCATAATTTCATTTACATATTAATTACATCCAAGTACAACGCTTTTATATTAGTGCATATACTTCATTCATTTCTTTAAATTATATATTAATGAGATTGCTTGTTTATACCACAAATTAAGTTACAAGGGGCCGGCCACATTGTTGGCCACATAAAGTGCATGAGACCGGCCAACTTTTACAACTACGTCTTGATTTATTAAAAATGTGGTACATATAAGTTTTATATTCTTTTACATATAATATGTAAGTTGCTTTGAGTTATTGTTATTTCTTCATCAAATTTCGATTTTCGATTCTAATTAAGAATATTTGAACTCAAAATCTCTACCCTCACCCAACCTATCTCATGTCATTTTAGCAAGACTTATGGACACCGAATCTTGATTTACATGCAAAGAAGTCGATTTATTAAGAAATGATATTATCATTCTCATAGTTTGATCATAGTTTAATTACCAAATCATGTGCCGTTTGAACCTTAAATAGTCGCATACACACAATGCCATTGGCTATTCGGCTTAATAGTTAATTAACACATATTTTCTTCTACGTATGTATGACATCATGAATTACGAAATTGAGATGGTGTTGTCGGTTGACATGTATATGGACAAGTAGTAGATTAAAACTATATATGGTTATTAGCTAGCATAGAGAATGTGCATTACTAAAACGCACGTACTAATTAAATTACTAATTGTCAAATTAATTATGATGTAAATTAAGCATCATCATGTCGTACTCGGTGCAGTTAATCAGTTAATTTGGACAGTTAAAGGGCTCATTAATTAAGCAAACTAGCTAGCCTTGACATATTTTAAGCTTACCTTCACCGACTTAATTGGATATTGATCAGAGACTTTGATTAATAATAAATATCTATGTGAATTAAATAATTAATGCATGAAAAAGTACATCAAGCTAGCAGATAATGCATGTATTTAATAATTATTATTTCTATGTGTGTATCCATATAATATAAGAGAAAGTACAGAGTCCAGACTACATAGCATATGCTAAGAGCATCACTATATATCTTTCTTGGAGTACGTCTCAAAAACTGATCCCAACTCTTAATTTCCACACTCAAAATCTGAAAAAGGTAGCCAGCCCACTGGAATCACATCACTGGATTTGGAACAACATAAATAATATTTATTATTATATGCTAATCATCATTTGGCTTAGTGACATCTAATGTCTCTTTTATACAAAAATATATTAAGTTTAAATTGTATACAGGACAGCAGTTGAATAATAAAAAGAAAATATTTATTGTTTAAAATCATTAGAAATGAGGTGAGTTTGGACCGTTTGGTGATGACCTTAAGCACAGTTCTCGCTGTCCATTGGATCCCAATTAAGGTTATGTCATGTGCTGCGAGATGCACGCTGACTCCCGACCCAGCCATATATATCACTACCACTGGTTTAAGTTTAATTAAGTTTAAATTCAATTTCCACCACGTACCACCATCTCCACCACACACACACACACAGATATATTATATGTATAATTATTTACTACATCGATCCATAGATCATTGCTGATTGCTGTTTGTTTCTTTCTGTTGATCATATTACCATTTTTGTCATCTTTTTAGATACTTCAGGGGTTTGGTTGGTGGACTCACATGTATGGGCCGGGAATATAAATATCCCTTACTTTTACATCTAATTAACCATTTAATGAAACTCATAAAAAATCTGGAAGTTATAGCTTCAACGACACATAATACTCACCTAGCCAGCTCAACATTCACGATAGAAGTTTGACTCTCCTATATCTTATTCCTTCAAAGTTTTAATTCTCTCTCCCTTTGCATTCAGATCCCAAGTCTTGAGCTGCATTTTGAACCAAAAAAGAAAAAATAATCATACAATTATGTAAACAAGTTTTCTCTTAAAATAAACAATTAGCATGTGATCATCAATAGTAAATTTATAATTTAGCTAGACTTCTAACTAACTAACTAACTTTTGCAATGTAACTAATTTCAATTGGAACATAAACTCTAATGGGAAACTAATTCTAATTTTCTAGGGTAGCAAAATGTAGGGGCCAGACCACCCGCCAGGGCATATAATTTTCTGTGTGCTAGTTCTACATGTATATTATATATGTTGCAAGTGGGATTGTTGAATGAATCATGAGTCAAATAGACCCTGTTGAGGAACCAAACATCAGAAAATAGATTATTAATGAAAAGTTTTTTTATTTTTTGATATACAAAGGATCAGGGCCTTTCAGATTGATGGCCAGTGAGATTGGAGTCTTGAGTCTTGGTATATATATAATTTACAACCTTTTGAATTGATGGACGAATTAATTATATGAAGAAATTAATTAATCAATTCTCCAGTAGACTTACAACCATCAATTGGGGATTGATGACAAGCACGTGTTTTGGAAAATCATGTTCAGAGTGTCTCTATAATTCAAAATTATTAAAATTAGATTTTTATTCTCCCAGCAAACAGTGTATAATATTTCTGCATTCATGTATGATCGATCACATTATTTGTTTTGGTTGTGGACGTACTATATATATATATATATATTAGTATATATGTTAATTGAAAATAAGATTCCACTGCAAGTGCCTGTGCATCAACAGAGGAGCATGTCATCATCAAGAATATTATCAAAAATCTTTGGAAATATACTATATATATAAATTGTTTCGTATAGTTTTCAACTAATGACTAATGTACGTGCTTCAGAATTAATTAACTAACTCGTGGGCTAGGACCCTAGGATAAATAGCAGACGCATACAATTATGGAAACACCGTTGTGGAGGATGAACATTAATTTCACAACAATTAATGTCGTACAAGTTTGCCGTTGCAAGAAAACGAAAGGAATGACTCGAAGGAGTCTAACTAGCTTGGAAAATCAAGTTAGATGATGCGATTTTGATTATTTGTTTGTCTTATATATAATATAAAAAATCTAAACTTACTATTGCAATTCTAGCCGGAAGAAGCTATTACAACACCTCTTGAATCTCAATATTCGTAGCTGCATGTTGTTACGAATTTATTTTATATCCCGTTTTTTATTTATGAATAATAAATATATAATTAAAATTAAAAGTCCAATAAAATCAAGTAAATAAAAAACTAAGAAAATAATGTTGAGATATAATAGAAAATGCATGCACGCATGAATATTTGTTTCGTACCAGCATTCAAACTCTCAGGGTCTGAGCTTCAAATGTTGATTTTAGAAACTGTCTTTTAATTCATACATCAATCAATTAATAACTCTTCAAATTGTAGCTTGAGAGCTGCTTAACTTGTCGATTTTAGTACCAGAAACTTTATTATAAAGATAATTAGATAAAAAGAAATACATCATGAATCCTCACAATGCATACATCTATGTCCAGGAATTGAGTCGGTGTAAACTGTAACGCTTAGGTTTCGGTGATGCCACGTGGCGCTATGTCATCTGACTGAGCCAAGAACATGGTGTGTTCATCACTTTGACTGGTCAACACTTGAGACCGATCCTCACGTAGTTGTAATTTGGCTGTTCCTCAATCTCACACACACACACACTTTGTGAGATATTTTTTTTCTTCTTCTTTTCCCTTTGCTCTACATTTTCTAACTAAAAGTAATAAAAAAAATAGCATGGCATTGCGTGTAGATTGAAATTGATACACACCTGGCCTCTCTCTCTCTCTCTCTCTCTTGATCTCTCTCACACACAGAGGCGCAGAGAGAGAGAGAGTTGAGATCGATCACTTGATCGAGAGATCCAAAGCCCAATTTGCCGATTTGGATCGATGTTGGAAAAACAGGCAGGGACGACAGTATGGCGTATCTCTAGCAACTTGACTCTCTCTCTCTCTCTCTCTCTCTCTCTCTCTCTCTCTCTCTCCTTGTTTCAAAACCCTATTTAAATACAGAGTTAGCCCACCCCTTTCTGTCATGCAATTGTCTTCTACATTACCCAACACCCCACTGCTTCTGTTTTTGTGCACCTGCCCATCTCTCTCTCTCTCTCTCTCTCTCTCTCTCATGGAATACTCATTTTGAAAGCACCAGAAACTTAGCTCCATAACTTATCTTTGATACTCATTCTCTTTCATTCAATACTTTCTCAGTTAAATATATAGATACCCATATATCTTTCTTTCAAATAATTCACTTAAAGCTCTGACACTTATAAGTGGTTCCTTAATTCCCATTTGTCCCGGCCAGCTAGCTTTCAGTTATAACATTAATTTTCAGCTCTTTGAGTATTTTAATTACACTCCATAGTTCATATCCTTTAGCATAGTGATCATGTCTAGCCGACGGTCACGATCTAGACAATCAGGTGGTTCAAGAATCTCCGACGATCAGATCAATGATCTTGTTTCTAAGTTGCAACAGCTTCTTCCCGAGATTCGCAATAGTAGACGTTCTGACAAGGTATCTATCTATCCTATCATTTTTGTTTACTATTTCTTTTTTAGATTTGGCTATTTTTCTCTTTCACATACATGTCCACAACTATATATTATGAGTACGCAAGAAAAAGCAAATAATTAGTTTTTTTTTTGGGCCACTAAAGCAAATAATTAGTTAAACAATATGATTGTAGAGAATGAATCAATTAATTATTAAGTACGTAATTGAAAGCTAATTGAATATGGCCATATGGGTCTTGTAGCCACTACAATTAATACTCTAATAAGTTCCCTTTTCTAATATATATTTCATCAATTAATTAAGAAAAAAGGTAGAAATTTGATTGTGGTGGTGTATTTCTTAACTTTTCTATCTATTTCTCTTTAATTTATTTGATACAAGTGCATTTCCTAGAGATTATGATCTATCTGGTGCATGTATAAATTTTTGAAAAGAACAAAAGAGTAAAACATAAAAATTAAAAATGCTTTGGAATTAAGTTGATGAAGTGACTTGGATTAATTTACAATGCGAATTCGATTTAATTAATGAATAAATTAATATGAAACTATATATGCGTACTGCAGGTTTCAGCATCGACGGTGTTACAGGAAACGTGCACTTATATAAGAAACTTGCACAGAGAGGTGGATGATCTAAGTGAGCGACTCTCTGAGCTTTTGGCAACAACTGACACTGCCCAAGCTGCAGTCATCAGGAGCTTACTTTTGCAATGATTAATTAAGGAGCCTATGTTTGATTAATTAGACTTCTTTCACTGGTTACTACTTAATTATTATGTAAAAGCTAGCTAGCTAGGCATCCATGGAATATCGTTTTTCTTTCTCTTTGATCTGCTAATCTCTCGATCTATCTGAATTTCTAGGGTTTTTGTTGATCATAAGTAGATTAAGACTGTAGCTGCTAGCTGTTTAATGGCCGTGGTCTAGCTAGAAGATATTCCTTTTGCAAGGTTGTACACTTGTACTACTGTGTTAAGGAGTTGATGATATAATAATAAAAGGTCGATCGACTACTCCATCATCAGTTCTCAGTTTCTCACAAATCCTATGTATTTTTTCAATTTTGATCTGCAAAAAGAAATTAAATTTGGGATCTCCCGGCCTCTAATAAAATTGAAAGAAATAGTTCTACACTAATAGTAATTAGTTGGTGCCTCCTATATATTTTAATTGTTCATAAAATATTGTTAATATATATATATATATGGATTCATATATAACCACATGAACATACATCAGAAGAGAAATGAAGACAGAGGAAATCTTGGAGAGAAAAACAAGAGAAAGATCGAGAAATTAGATGAGAAACTGTTTTCATTAATTGAATAATGATTACATGAGGGTTTATATACATTTACAACTAATTCTAACAGCTGGAATCACAGCTGGTGCTAGCTAACTAATCTAACTAACTGGACTAATAACAAACTGCCACATGGCTCAGTCAGTTGCTTGCTGTATCAAGCCTTGATTAGCTGCCTTCCTGTGCACATTCTTATCGTGAACATCCTGAGCTTCAGTAGGGGAACATAGTAGCTTATGATCCCCCCGCAAGATAAAGGGGTTAAACAACACCTTTAGCTTGGATGTAAGATATTGAAAGCGAGCAATGGGAACTGGTTTAGTGAAAATGTCAGCTGTTTGGTCTGTAGTAGAAACATGAGAAAGAGAAACTGCATGAGAAGTAACGAGCTCCCTAATAAAGTGATAATCCACCTCTATGTGTTTGGTCCTAGCATGAAAAACAGGATTTGAAGCGAGAGCCATAGCACTAAGATTATCACACAAAAGAAGAGGAGTTGCAGCTAAGTAAAAATGCATGTCTCGCATTAATTGACAGAGCCATATGATGTCAACCGCTGTACTGGCTAAGGCTCGATATTCGGCCTCTGTAGAAGATCTAGCAACTGTTGGTTGCTTCTTGGAAGACCAGGATATCAAATTAGAGCCAAAGTAAAGACAAAAGCCAGTGGTAGATCTGCGATCAATAGGACATCCTGCCCAATCTGCATCAGAATATGCAGTAATTAACTGAGAACCTTTGGTAAAATGAAGACCATAACCAATTGTTCCTTTGAGATATCTAAGCACTCTTTTGGCAGCAATTAAATGAGAGGTCCTGGGAGTATGCATGAACTGACAAAGCTGACCAACAGCAAAACTGATGTCTGGTCTTGTCCAAGTCAAATACTGAAGGCCACCAACAATAGATCTGAATGGTGTAGGATCAAGCAAAAGATCACCAGTGTCAGCGTCTAATCTGTCAAAGGAAGTGGGAGAAGCCACTGGTTTGGAACCAACCATATCATTCCTAACCAGCAAATCATAAGTGTATTTGTATTGAGTAAGATAGAGACAATTAGCAGTGCGAGCAACCTCAAGACCCAAGAAATAATGAAGTGATCCTAAATCCTTCATAGCAAACTGATGCTGCAATTGATGAATAAGGTCATTGCAAAATTGGAGAGAATTACCAGTAATCAAGATATCATCAACATAAACAAGGACATAAGTGATGGTGTCCTGAGCTCGAATGAAGAGAGAGGTGTCTGCGTAACTGGTGACAAAACCAAGGAGAAGAAGGGCTTGCATAAGTTCGTCATACCAGGCCCTTGGTGCCTGCTTCAAACCATAAAGGGACTTTTGAAGATGGCAAACATGATGGGGTCGAGCAGGATCAACAAAGCCCTGAGGTTGAACCATAAAAACCTGTTCCTTTAAGTGACCATGCAAGAAGGCATTGGTAACATCAAGTTGCTTAATAGGCCAATCAAATTGGACTGCAAGACATAGAAGAAACCGGATAGTAGCAGGCTTAGCAACAGGACTAAATGTCTCAGTATAATCAATGCCAGGAGTCTGATGAAACCCCTTGGCCACTAAACGAGCTTTATACCTTTCCAGGGTGCCATCAGCCTTAAGCTTCACCTTATAAACCCACTTACAACCAACAAGGTGCATAGATGAGTGATATGGGACTAAAGACCAAGTGCCAGTGGCCTGGAGAGCATCAAATTCAGTTTGCATAGCTGATCTCCATAAAGGATCTTTGACAGCTTGAGAAAAGGAAATAGGAGTAGAAGGAATAGCAGTAACCTGAGAGTGAATAGCAGGATTTAAGGGATGAAGAGTGGCATGAAGAATTTTGGGTTTGACAATACCTGATTTGGACCTTGTTTGCATGGGATGGCGAATGACAGGTGGAGAAGGAGGATTAGCCATAGGTGGGGAAGGTTGAGGAGAAGGTGGAATAGATGCAGGTGAGAGAGGAACATGAGAGAGAGGAGTATGTGCAGGTGAGGTATGGGTGGGAGGTGGGACTTTTGGAGGGTGAAATGAATGAGGAATGGGAACAATAACATCTGGAACAGAAATGGAAGAAGATGGAGGGGAAGAAACAAGAGAGGAATGTTTGAAGGGAAAAGAAGATTCATGAAAAATGACATGTCGCGAGATATAAATGCGACCAGTGAGAGGATCGAGACATTTATAGCCCTTGTGAGATAGACTATATCCAAGAAAAACACAAGGTTTGCTCTTTGGGTCAAGTTTGTGGGAAGAGTAGGGTTTAAGCCATGGAAAACATGCACAACCAAGTGTTCTAAGAAATGTGTAATCAGGAGAATGATGAAATAAGAGCTCATATGGAGAAAGTTGATTGAGAGAAGGAGAAAGCAGTCGATTTATAACATAGACTGCAGAAAGAAAAATATCAACCCAATATTTGAAAGGAATAGTAGCCTGTGCAAGAATGGTTCTACTGAGTTCAACAATATGCCTATGTTTCCTTTCAACCACTCCATTTTGTTTTGGAGTATGAGGGCAACAAAATTGTTGTGAAATTCCATGGTGAGCTAAAAATTGCTGAAGAGCAGTGGAAATAAATTCCCCACCAGCATCTGTTCTGATCATTTTAATTTTGCAATCAAGCAAATTCTCGACCTTAGCCTTGAAGATTTGAAAAACAGAAAAAAAATCTGATTTTCGAGTAAGTGGAAAAATCCAACAAAAACGAGACCAATCATCAACAAAACTGGCATAGTATTTATATCCATTGGAAGAAATAACAGGAGATGGACCCCATAGGTCAATATGGACAAGCTGCAAAGCAGTAGTGGATTTACAAACAGATTTAGAAAATGGAAGCTTATGACTCTTACCTAATGGACAAGACACACAAGACGCAAGTTTATGAACATTATCAGAAACTGGTAAATGACATGTAGAAATGACTCGATGAAGAACTTGAAAAGAAGGATGACCAAGTCTGGAATGCCAAGTAGAGGCAGATGCTTTATTGATAGTAAATGCTGTAGGAAGAGCTTTGACAGAAGAAGAAGAAGGCTGGAGAGGATACAAGCCATCTCTAGCTGGTCCTTGAAAAAGTATTTTCCCCGAAGTCTTGTCCTTGACACAGAAAGAATTAGAATCAAAAATCATAAGACAGTTATTGTCTTTGACAAATTGATTGACGGACAACAAATTGTAGGCTATATTAGGAACATGCAAAACTTTAGATAATTGAAAATTAGCATGGGAAGTATGTAAAGTAGTAGAACCAATGTTAGAGATGGGCAAACCTTGACCATCTCCAATGACTATCTTGTCTGGACCATCATACTCAGAATGCACATTGAGAGTAGAGCAGTCAGAAGTGACATGACTAGAAGCACCTGTGTCTGCCAACCAGTAAGCAGGCTGGGAAGAGGAACCTTGTCCGTGAGTGGCAGCTATAGCAGTGAACTTCTCAGTAGGAATCCGGCCTTGAAATGCCTTGTTCATTCGATTGTAACAGTCAATGGCAGCATGACCAATCTTGCCACATATTTGGCACTTGGTTTGGCTGAGAGGAAGAGAAGAAGAGCCGGCATTGAATCGGCCATCAGGCTTGGGGCTGAAAGATGGAGAAAATTGTTGGGAAGGCCTGAACTGAGAAACAACAGGAGGAGAGGGAGAGTAAGGCTTGAAAGTGTTGTTGTTGTTGAATCGATTACCCCCATTGTACGGCATCTTACCCTTCCCTTTGCCTTGATACTTCCCTTTAGAGTTACTGGAAGACCCACCAGAGAAATGTGGAGCAGCAAAGGCATGAACTGGAGTCTCAAGAAGACCCTTAGCGTGTTTCTTTCGCTCAATAGCAATCTCCTCACTCAATAAAAGGCCATGAACTTCATCTGGTGTAGCAGGGGTTGCTCTAACCCTCAAGGAAGTGCCAAAACCATCATACTCCTCATTAAGACCATTAAGAATATGAACAATCATAGTGGTGTCATCCACTGGAGCACCAGCAGCAGCAAGACTATCAGAAATCTCCTTAATTTCTTGTAAGTAATCATGCATAGATCTAGAGCCCTGACTAACCCCTTGAAGACGAGTTTGCAATTGAATCACATGAGATTGAGACAAAGTTGAAAAACGTTTCTCAAGATTAAGCCAAAGATCTCTTGCAGACTTAGCACCAACAACATAAGGAAGAACACTTTCAGAAAGAGAAGATTGAATCCAGATCTTTAGAGTTTTGTCTTTGTGATTCCAATCAAGAAACTCAGGGTTAGGGCTAGGAGGATCAGTAGGAAGCATACCAGCAATGAAACGTGGAGGAAATGGCACTGTGCGATCAACGATGTCGAGCATATCATAGTGTTCAAGCACGGGAATGAAGAGCTCCTTCCAAAGCATGTAGTTGTCCTTGGTCAATTTGACCGAGATCATATTACCAATGCTCTGCACATTCTGGAAGTTGAAACCAGAGGTAGAAGACGAAGAATTGAGAACAGGCAGAGATGGACCACTCTCAGCTTGAACACGAAGGAGATTAGTGAGACCAGAGAGGAGATTAGCAAGTAGTTGAGCAGAATCGTCGTTCGCCATTCTTGAAAAGGAAAATTGAGAAATTTTCAGAGAAAGTAGCCAAACAGGAAGCGAAAAAGGATCACAGAGCAGTGAAGCACAAAACTCTGATACCAAGAAGAGAAATGAAGACAGAGGAAATCTTGGAGAGAAAAACAAGAGAAAGATCGAGAAATTAGATGAGAAACTGTTTTCATTAATTGAATAATGATTACATGAGGGTTTATATACATTTACAACTAATTCTAACAGCTGGAATCACAGCTGGTGCTAGCTAACTAATCTAACTAACTGGACTAATAACAAACTGCCACATGGCTCAGTCAGTTGCTTGCTGTATCAAGCCTTGATTAGCTGCCTTCCTGTGCACATTCTTATCGTGAACATCCTGAGCTTCAGTAGGGGAACATAGTAGCTTATGAACATCAGGGTTTTAGCTAGCTAGCTACTAACTAATTTATTCCACTAAAATGATCGTCATGTTACTTAATTTTGCACTTCCATGATCCATAAATAGAATACAAAAAGCAATTTTAAAAAAAAGATTAACAATATTGAACAACTAAACTCTATGCATGCGCACTTGAATAATGGTCGTACTGTAGCTAGCTGGTGAAGATATGCATGGTGGACTTGTTCATTCATGGGAACACTAATTATATAAATTAATTTTGCATAATCTTTTAACCGCGCGAGCAATATTTTCTATGTAAATTAACAAGTTAATTATATTTATATAATGAACAAGTTAAATTAACAAGTTAAGCCCACTAGGTGCGCAGCAAATTGGGAAGTAAAAATTTAAATGAACGCCCTTTTCTAGTTGCTTCTTTTATTGGAGTATGGGTGCAACTTTTCTGTTTGATCTTGTTTGTGGGATTGAAGTATGGGTAGCCCTGCCTGCCCGCTCAAAACAAGCATCAAAAGCTGCAAGGGATCGATAAGCAACAATTTGACTTTTGCTTCCTCTCTCTCTCTCTCTCTCTCTCTCTCTCTCTCTCTCTCTCTCTCTCTCTCTCTCTCTATATATATATATATATATATATATTGTAATTGATGCACACAGTCATAATTAAACACACACACACACACACACACACATATATATATATATAAACTTCAAGCCATTCATGCGTACATGAAAAGCGTATCATCCGTCTCTCTAGAAATTGTATACTGCAGATGAAAATAAATTATAATATATGTTGTGATCGATCGAGATGCTAGCTTTTTGTATACATTATTTATTGGCAGTTTAAACTTTTGGGTCTAATTGTTGCCTAATATATTAAAATTCTGATTTCAAAAGTTATCGTGTTCGAAACCTTCAATATTCGTTATTTCCATATGTTAATTCATAGTCGTACAAGACTAACTAAATCTAAACTCTCTGTATTTATCTGTGTTTAACCCACATGCAACACGGTTTAGTAATTAATGTTCTAACCAGAGAGAGGGAGAGGGAGTTAGGTACAATATTGACTTTGTGAAGATAATATTATTGATGTGATGAAAATGTATGCAGAGGTCTGGAGTGTTAAGTGTACAGCTAGCTGTCAGCATTTCATTGGTTCTCTTATTAATGAATTTGTTAGAACTTAGAAGATGTTCAATAGCTGCGTGACATGTGGATAGCTTTGTTAGAATTGTGTGGTTCTGTTTTAGTTAGTTTTGCAAGATTGGTTTTCTGTTGTATATGAGTTTCGAGCTCTCTTACTCTTTTGTAACTTTGATCATTCAATCAATACAGAGCCTCATTTTCTTGGTTTCTCTTAGTTTTCTCATGCTTTCTTCAACCTCTGTTAGCATGGTATCAGAGCCATCGGCTAGCGCCATTGACGATCCTTCAAGCTTCTTAGATGAATTTGGATAGTTTGCTGCGTCTTTCGATTGCTGATCTTTGATGCTTTCTTCATCTGCGTCTCTATCTCTTCACCTATATTTTTTTTTTCTTTGCAAGCAGTTTCCTATTTTCTTAGTATCCAGACAGTCTTCTTTTTCTATGATTTCTTGCTATCTCCTTTGTTCTTTACAAATCTGACATCTTCAATTGCGTTTTTCAAACCTTAGATTCGTCTCTTGGTTTCTCTACTCATAATTCTTGTTTAGGCATTGATAAAATGAAATCCCTAATCTCACGAATTTGAAAACCCCAATTTCTTGGTTCTGTTCATTAGCTTCACTTTTTGACTCTTATACTCGGCTTGACGACGACGTTTTCATTCAGAATGGTCTTATTTCCTTGTTCGTACTCTGCCGTTGTTTCTGGGTACTTGCTAAACCATCGCAACTGGGATGGTCTCCAGGTGTTTGATAAAATGCTGGTTGATGGGTCTACGAGGCCTGACAAAGTGACTTTGGTCAGCGCTCTGACTGCCTCTGCGCAAATGAGTTTGCTTGCTCTGGGGAGGCAGATTCATGGGTTAGTCTTGGGAAGTGGGTTTGCTTTGGATGTCTTCTTGGGTTCGATCAGAGTTCTTGGTGCTTCTTTGAGGTTCTCTGGTTAATCGGGTAATCTCTGTCCTTAATTTGGTGTATTTGGTGTATTTGGTGCTTTGTTCTTTGAGTTCAATTATGAATCTTGGGGGTCATTCTTTGTGTTCTTGTGTATTGTTTTTGACTGGTGCTATGGTGATTGTGTGCTTCTTCTTGGATTGTTGTGGACGTATTATCGTTGTGTGGTGGTTGAGAAGTTGGATTGTTGTTAATTGTTGTGCAAAGCAGTTGTAGTTGATTGAGTTCTGTGTTAAAGTTGAAGTTGTTAGTTGTAAAAAATAAAACACAAAATAAAAAAAAAGTTGAAGTTGAAGTTGAAGTTGAAGTTGTGGTTGTGGTTGAAGTTGTAGTTGAATTTGAATTTGAAATTGAAGTTGCAGATGAAGTCGTGTGATTGTGTTCTGAGTTGTAGTTGATTGAGAAGTTGTAAAGGAGTTGTAGTTGTCGTTGATTGTGTGGTAGTGATTATTCTGGTGCAAAGATTGTTGGTTAGGAGTGTAGTTATGTCGATTGAAAGCAAGGTTGAAGAAGTAGAGCACACTAGTCATCTGGTTCACTGTGTCCTTGCAACAACTTGATGCGTATGATGGTTCTTTGATTAGCAAATGTTCTCGGAACAGGTTGGCACCTCATGTTCACTAGTACTGTCACTTCTCTCAAGTTGACTGTTCTCACTAAGGGACTTCATAGCTCTCTACATCACCACCATTGTTGCAACCTCGGGCTCGGTCCCCTTGCTGAGGTTGAGGGGGGATGTTAAGTGTACAGCCAGCTGTCAGCATTTCATTGGTTCTCTTATTAATGAATTTGTTAGAAGATGTTAAATAGCTGCGTGACATGTGGATAGCTTTGTTAGAATTGTGTGGTTCTGTTTTAGTTAGTTTTGCAAGATTGGTCTTCTGTTGTATATGAGTTTCGAGCTCTCTTACTCTTTTGTAACTTTGATCATTCAATCAATACAGAGCCTCATTTTCTTGGTTTCTCTTAGTTTTCTCATGCTTTCTTCAACCTCTGTTAGCATGGAGGAGGTGGTGATGATAATAATTAGAGTTAATTGCAGTAATGGTTTATAAACTTCTCATTAAATTTTAATTATGTCCGTAAACTATATTTTGTATTAAAATGGTCCATAAAATATCATACACATTTTTTGTCCAAACTGTTACTTTTGTTTGGTTTTCGTCTATTTTTTATCACGTGTCACGAATCTAGCTTGGTTATTATCAGTCAAAAATAGACGGAAAACCAAATGGAATTGGCTGCGCTTGGA
Organism: Dryas octopetala; assembly: GCF_963921425.1. Taxonomy (NCBI): domain Eukaryota; kingdom Viridiplantae; phylum Streptophyta; class Magnoliopsida; order Rosales; family Rosaceae; genus Dryas; species Dryas octopetala. The sequence goes on along the minus strand of NC_141374.1, from coordinate 16,652,842 downwards.
CCAAATGTGACACAACTAACATTTCGTAGACCATTTTGATACAAAATTTAGTTTTCAAACTAAACTAAAATTTGGAGAAAAATTTATGGACCATTGTTGCAATTAAGCTTTATAATCAATATATTCTGGCAATTAATATTAATTTGAGTGGCCCATGACGTAGTCTTTTAGTTGATGAAGCATTAATTATCCCCTAGTCCTCTTTCAAGTACCCAATCAATCATATATGCAATATTCTAGTAACATACTTACATGCATGGTCGCTGCATGTGATGTGGTACTATGTATATATTGCTAGTAGCCTTTATATAGATGCTGTGTGGTGCATATCAGCTGTTTCATTAATCACGCCGGTGACCCAGGTTCAACGCCCACCAACACAAACTACAAACACCTCTCACTTGGTCACTCCCACAATGTCGGCTCTTACTCTTCTGTACGTACGTGGCCATGCATTACATGCTTTACCAGTCTAGCTATACATATAGCTAGGTGCACCCAATATTGATACAACCTGGTGGAAGGTTGCCACCTGATCGAGCTAGCTAGCTATCTAGTTAGGTGGGTTGGGATACATATATATAGGGTTGACTAAAATAATGCAGTGTTTGTACGTAATTTGATTTTTAGAAAAATGCTGGAGGAGTCAGTACAATTAATTTGACCATTAAGTAATAGTTAATTAATGAAAAGTTGTCTAATAAACATGTTAAATGTAATCATAAATAAACATGAGAAAAATGACTTAAATTGACAGCACTTATAATTAGTATGTAGTTATTGTATATATTAATCACCATATAATGTGGTTAGAAAATATTATGTTTCTAGCATTGATTTTTATCGCGCCTTAATGTTATGTTATAATTTGTTTATTAAATGAGAAAAAAGCACCTCATAATTAATTAAACTCATTTTATATTGCTTATTCTAGTACAATATTCTCTTATAAATAAAGTATTTAGTTTGTACCAAAAAAAAAAAGTATTTAGTACAACTGTACAAACAAAGACAAACAGATAGATAATAGTTGAAAAAGAATTGGACTTGCAAATCAGTGCATGATTAAACGGTTTGAAATTTTGCATGTCGATGGACAGACTGGTATGGAAAACCTGTACGGTTTTAGTCAATTCCATATGATGGAAGACTGGAAGAGGCAACCCTTTTGACTAAGCTATAACATGCATGATCACTCAAATATATATATATATATATATTATTTGAGTCAAGTAATTCAGGTTTACAAATTTTTTAAGTAATTAATATCTCAATAAAAAAAAATTGCATAAATGTCTTCAATTATCATTTTTTATAACGACATATTTCCGTCAAGTTTTCTGTTTAAAAGGTTGTTAACTGTCTACGTAACACACTGACATGACTTAAAAAAAAATTCACAAAAAAAAAAAAAATAATAAACCTTTAAAAATGAAATAACTGCAAAAAGAAAAAAACAAAAGAAATGATAGTTGACGGAGGTATGTGGACTTTTATTATTTTTTTGGTCTATGTGAATTTTTTTTGGCAATTAACGGTCTTTTAAATGAAAAACTCGACCAAGTATGTCGTTATAAAAATAGTTGAGGCACATAGCAACTTTTTTTTTTTTAGGCCTAAGACACTCAGACAATCCTTGGGCCTTCGGTTTAATGTATTATCGGTAGGCCTCGAAATTATATTTGGACGAATTTCTTGGGCTTCTACTGTCACTTCCTATGTTCAATGGTTGGGCACTTGAGCCTTTAGTGGATTCCTGACCCGAATCATTTAAGTATTTGTTATTAAAGTCGGGTACTTCTCCAAACGGCGTCGTACCCTTTTCGCCAGGGAGTCGAATCACCTGAATCAGGAAGTAACTTGTCAGAGCGGCCCCATCACCCATGGCTCGAAACGACGTCGTATCTTTTATAAACTTTCGTTGACAAAATGACAGTACCCAGAAAACAAAAAAACACAGAAAAATTCAGAGCCCGTCAACAACGAAGGAGGTTTTACAATTTTCATGCCATAAGATTGTTGTGCAAGATCAAACAACCCCTCTGGTACGATCTCAACCCTCTTCAAACCCATTTCTATCTTTCTCAATTACTTAAATTTTATTTTCTTTCAATTATATGTAATTACAATCATTAATTCATATGAAATAGAATATTTATGATTGATATGCAGCTCTTTTCATTTTTAATTTTGTATGTACTTTTTGGGTTTTATTTCTCGCAGATTTTGTGAAGTGGGTTTGAGTTATCGGTGAGTGAGTGAGGATGGTGTTGGTGTTGGCCTTGGGGGATTTGCACATACCCCACAGGGCACCTGATCTACCTGCCAAGTTCAAGTCCATGCTTGTTCCTGGCAAGATCCAGCACATCATTTGCACTGGAAATCTTTGTATCAAAGTATGTTCTTTTTATGTTTCTGTCAATTCTTCTTTGATTCCCTTCAATTTTGCTTACTGGGTCTCGCTCAATTCACATTTGGAACCAATTTTTTAAAGTTAGTTTTACTGGGTTATTCTCTGTTTGGTTGCCCAGAAAAGAAAATCTCACAGAGGATAGGTATTCTGAAATTTGGTTCTTGGTAAACTTATGTGCATAGTGCTGCATAGACTTGTATGAGGAATAATTTCCAGAAACCAATTAGAATGCTAGGAGTTTCTTCTTACCCACTGATTGATTGGGTAATGTCTACAGCTTTAACCACCCTGCATTACCTTGTTCGTATTGCTAGGTTTGTGGATAGCACCATTCGTTTGGTTAATTTGTACATTTATTCTAACATCTATTACTTCACCAGATATTGATTATGTATGATATATTTGTATCATCCTATCTGTTGGTCTTGACATTTTTCAAGTATCGTAATAGCTCATGCAACTACTGATGTGTAACTGTTGTACTACACAAACAATTTTTCTTTTTGGTAACAATTTATTTGGCTGTAGTTTATGCCACTTGCTCAGAAATTTGCCACTAATAATTTCAGGAAGTTCATGACTACTTGAAGACTCTTTGTCCTGACTTGCATATTGCTCGAGGTGAATATGATGAAGAGACACGATATCCAGAGACTAAAACACTAACTATTGGCCAATTTAAGCTGGGGCTATGTCATGGCCATCAGGTTTGATTCCCTATATCTCTTCATTTATTTTTATTTTATCAGTAAGCATTGCAAAACTATGTATGCTCTAGTATCTTTAAGAATTTGTATTTGATCTGTCAGAAAGCAGAGGATACATTATTTCCTCTTGTCCTGTCATAATAATCTCTCTACATCCTTTCCGGTTATTCAGATCAAACTCATCTGCTGATTCACCAGTCCCTTCCACTAAGGACACTTCCCTGTTATGATATAAGCTTACGATGTGACTTCATCATATGTTCATATTTTAAATTCCACTCCCTCAATTCCTTCACATGAAGCAAATTACTCTTTCTTGCTGTTGTAGCCATTAATCTTTTGTCAGAGTGCACTGCCTAGCCATTAAAATTGACTTTTCCTTTTCTTCACGAGGGATTTCACCCTTAATCAAATATTTATGAACATTTCGTTAACTGAAAGAAATGAGAATTTGCGAGGAAAAAATGAGAAGACCATGGGAAAAAAGATCGGGAGGAAGACAATTTTTCAGGGCATAAAATAAATAATATTTGAAAGATGTTCTCTAATCCTTTGGAAGAGATCAACAGTACTTTGCATTATTCTCTATTTATTCAATCTAAAGAAGTTTCTTTCAAGAGTAGAAATAATGGAATTTTAGATCCTGAAAGAATTTCCAAGAGAAATAGGTGCACTACCATATTTGTTTCCTGTTGTTTTCTGAACTAGTTGGTGCTTCCCTAGTCAGTTATGAATGTTTGCAATGAATGCAAGTTTTTCCAAAAGGCTTTATTCGGAATGAAGGCACTTTGATGCAGTACAGTTATAGTGTTTACATTTGGTAGCATATCTCATTCATTTCATTTTGACAGTCATGAGAGAAATTCATGTCAAGGATTTGCTTTGGCTTTGATGTTCTGTAGGTTATTCCATGGGGGGACCTAGACTCACTAGCAATGCTTCAAAGGCAGTTGGATGTAGATATCCTTGTGACAGGTCACACTCATCAGTTCACAGCCTACAAACATGAAGGGGGTGTCGTTATCAACCCAGGGTCTGCCAGCGGCGCCTTTAGCAGCATTACCTATGATGTCAACCCAAGCTTTGTCCTCATGGACATTGATGGCCTTCGCGTGGTTGTTTATGTTTATGAACTCATCGATGGGGAGGTCAAGGTTGACAAGATTGATTTCAAGAAGACAACAGCCACTACCCACTCCGCTCATTGAACACAAATATTATGTACTGGTTTGTTAGACTTCAGGATTCCTCAATCTTTTCTCTTAGTGATGTATGTCTTCCCATTCTGTTTGTATTTGTGTCAATGGTGCAAATTTCTGGTTTTATAGTGATTGACCATAGGAATCATTTTTATGTTGACCTTTCTGTGGATTTGATCAACTTTGTGATATGTTTGACTACTAATACATGTCCGTGACTGTTATTTTCTTGTATGGCAGACCTCTTTCAGGATGCAGACATCCTTTATTATGGAAAATTGGTACATAAACAAGATTGTAACCTCAAAGACCAAAAAAAAAAAAAAAGGGAAAAATTTTCTAACATGACACCTAGTTTGGGGTCAATCTTAGTTTAGGACACCAGTTTGGGTTTGTGTTAGTTTAGGACACATATTTAGGATTTGTATTAGTGTGGGACAATCCGTCAACTCCGTTAAAATCTCCGTTAAAATGAGGGATAATTTGGACATTTTATATTTTAAAACAAAAAAAAATAAAAAAACAAATTTTACCACTAAAAAGATCAAGACTTTTTTTTTTTTTAGGAAAAAAAATCATTAAAAAGTTTAAAACTAAAAAAAGTCAACATTTCAAAAAGATTAAAACTAAAAACCCACAAAAACATAAAATTACATAACAACAAAAAAACAGAAAATGAAAAAGCCAAATCTGGCTGGGCTTGCTGCTGGAAGGGGATCGGGGTGGGGAGGAAGGGGGGAAGAGAGGAGAGTGGGTTTTGGGTGGGATTTGTGGGTTCTGAGTGTTTGAGCGTAGATGATTTGAAGCTAAATCCAACATCAAAACCATGAGCAGGTGGTGGGCTGGAGCTATCGACACTGCCAAGGAAATAATCACAACAACTCCATAATTTTACTCAAAAAATTTATGCATACTCATTTATTAGTGAGCTGTACGTGCCTTTTGTGTTTCTTTCCCAGCTAACATTTTAATTAAGGATGAATATATAATTTTGCAGAAAAAATCAGAAGAAGAAGAAGCAACTTGAAGTCCCTAGAGCATAGGACTGGGCTGGGCCTGTTGCTGGGAAGGGATTGGGTGGGGAGGAAGGGGGGAAAAGAGGAGAGTGAGTTTTGGGTTCTGGGTTTCGGGTGGGTATGTTGGTTCTAGGTTTCGGGGGTTTTGGGTTATGAGTTTCAGTGGTGCTGGTGGCAGAGGGTGAGTGGAGAAGGGATCAGGGTGGGGAGGAAATGGGGAAGAAAGGAGAATGGGTTTTGGGTTATGGGTTTCGGGTGGGTTTGTGGGCTCTGGGTTTCAGGGGTTTTGGGTTTGGGAAAATTTTTCATTCAGGACACGTACTTTGGGGTCAATCTTAGTTTAGGACACCAGTTTGGGTTTATGCTAGTTTAGGACACATATTTAGGATTTGTATTAATGTGAGACAATCCGTCACCTCTGTAAAGAATTCCGTTAAAAATAGACATGTGCCATGCACATGACCTATTTTCAAGGGACAAAATGGACAATTCACCATAATATATTAAAATAATTAAAAATAAAACTAAAACAAAAAAGAAAGAAGAACAAGATGGCAGCGCACCCCTTCTCCACCCAGCCCCAACTCACCTCCGGTGGCCATACTTGCCGGCAGTGACCCCACCATCCCCCCTCTCTATCTCACTCTCTCTCTCCCTCCATTTCTCTATTCCTCTCTTTGTCTCTTTTTCTCTGCAGATCGCACCCTCCTTTTTCTCTCTCTATTTCTCTGCACATCGCCCCAACCACCTCTAGCGGTGGCCTTACCCACCGGCAACGACCCACCCTCCCCCCTCTCTCTCTTTCTCTCTTCATCTCCGCACCTCTCTTCATTATGTTCTTCTCAAACCTCTCCACCTTCCTATCAGCCAAACACCTCGATGTTGTCTGCAAAAACCCAATACACATATACATCCCAATTTCAGATCTACCAAAACCTTTTCCATCAATTTAAACTAAATAGTTCACCATCTTCATATTATTACAGATCTGAATCAAAGCATACGCCTTTAGACAAAACCCAAATTACTTGATCTAAAATTACAGATCTGATTAATGAGATTGAGAAACAATCAAACACGAGTTGGGGCTGGGTGGAGAAGGGGTGCGCAGATGGAACAGAGGGAGAGGGAGAGGGAGAGAGAGAGAGAGAGAGAGAGAGAGAGAGAGAGAGAGAGAGAGAGAGAGAAGAGAGGGTGGGTCGTCGCCGGCAGTAAAGCCACCGCCGGAGGTGGTTGGGGCTGAGTGAAAACGAGGGGGGGGTGAGATCTGCATCTCCCTCTTCAATCCTTTTTTTTTTCTGTGTTTTTTGTGTTTATAGTTTTAAACTTTTTTAATATATTTTTAGTTTTAATCTTGTTTATTTTTAATTATTTTAATATATTATGGTGAATTGTCCATTTTGTCCCTTGAAAATAGGTCATGTGCATGGCACATGTCTATTTTTAACGGAATTCTTGACGGAGGTGACGGATTGTCCCACATTAATACAAATCCTAAATATGTGTCATAAACTAGCACAAACCCAAACTGGTGTCCTAAACTAAGATTGACCTCAAACTAGGTGTCCTGTTTGAAAATTTTTCCCTTTGGGTTTTGGGTTTCAATGGTGCTGGTGGCAGAGGTTGAATGGAGAGGGGAGGGAAGAGAGAGTGAGGCAGAGAAAGAAAGTGAGGGGGTAGGTTTCGGTGGGAAGCAGGGGGAGGGTCGGCAACGGGGAGGAGATGGGAAGGGGGCCCCTGTTGGAGAGAAAGGGAGAGAGAAGAGAAGGAAAGAGAAATGGGCTCGGGGTGGGGGGAAGAAGAAGAAGAAGAAGAAGAAAAAGAAGGGAAAAGGTGAGGGTGCGGGAAGAATCATAAGAAAAAGAAGAGAGGAGGGGGTGTGTGTACAGGGATGAGGATGGAGCTGGGAGAGAGATTGAGAGAGAGAGACGGTGAGTTCTGGGTTGGGTGGAGATGAGATTGAGAGATCGAGAGAGGTGAGAGATGAGAATTTTCACAAATCATAAAATTAGTTTTAAATATTTTAATTTATTTTTAGTATTAATGGTTTTAGTTTTTTAGTGGTAACCTTTTTGTTTTTTTTTTCTGTTTTTAAAATATAAAATGTCCAAATTATCCCTCATTTTAACGGAGTTTAACGGAGTTGACGGATTGTCCCACATTAATACAAATCCTAAATATGTGTCATAAACTAGCACAAACCCAAACTGGTGTCATAAACTAAGATTGACCCCAAACTAGGTGTACTGTTTGAAAATTTTTTCCAAAAAAAAAAAACAAGATTGTAACCTTGAAACTTCTGTAGTAGTTTGGAAAAAAAAAAAAAACAACGGATATTCAATATTATGTCATTTCAATGGCAAAAAAAAAGAACCCAAAAGAATCCCATATTACAAGTCTACAACTCACCACCACTTCTGCAATCTGTCAGACTTAACTTTTTAAAGTAGTAGTATTTCTGAGTGCCCCCAGGTCCTATTGGCATTTCATATTTTCAACGCCATATGTCTCCCAAATCATCCATCATCAAATCAAAGCCAAACCCATTTCAAGCAATAACTTCTTCACTCTTGCAGAAGTGCAAAAACAAAGACCAACTCGCTCAAATCCATGCACGTTTAATCACCACAGGCCTCTTTCACAACCCTCCTATAGTAAGCAAACTTGTTGCATCTTTTGCCTCAATTCCCCACCCCACTACAATTTTGACTGCCCGTTCGATCGCTGAACGTGTAGATGGTCTTGATACCTACACCTGGAACACCATCATCAGAGGTTATTTGGCCGGAAATCATCCAAAAGAAGCGCTTTTGGTTTATTCCCATGTGAGAAGGAAGGGTCTGGAGGTGGACAGTTATACCCTTCAGTTTGCTATTAAGGCATGCCAGCTTATGCCAATAGTTCATGAGGGGAAACAGTTACACAACCAGATTTTGAAACTGGGTTTTGTCTCTGAGATTATAATTCAAACTGCCCTTCTTAATATGTATAGTTTGTTTGGTGGGCTTATATACATGCAACAAGTGTTTGATGAAACGCCTCAGAGAGACTTAATTTTGTGGAATTCCATTGTTGCTGCATATTCTCAGCATGGTTTTCCTTATAAGGCACTTGCACTTGTCAGAGCTATGGCCATTGACGGTGTGAGGCTGAATGGGTCGACTGTTGTTAGCTTGCTTTCCGGTTGCTCGACTTTGAAGGCCTTGAGGAAAGGGAAGGAAGTTCATGGCTATGTGATTAGACACCTCATTGATAATCATGATGTTTTTGTTTACAATGCATTGATTAGTATGTATTCAAAATGTGGGTTTTTATCAAATGCTTGCCGGATATTCCAAACGATGCCCATAAGAAATGTGGTTTCTTGGACTTCTATGATCAATGGTTATAGTGATAACAATTATCTGAAGGAGGCATTGGGTCTGTTTGAAGAGATGGAGGCTGAGAATATAAGACCAGATGAGGTTACCATTTTGGGTGTCATTTCAATGTCCTCCAAGTTACGACGCCTCAAGATCGGAGAGTGGATTGACAATTATGTTGAGAGAAATGGGTTTAGAACAGGGAGTATTACCATTTCAAATGCATTGATGGACATGCATGCCAAATGTGGGAACATCAAGAAAGCTTGTCAAATTTTCGACGGGATGCTGGACAAGTCGTTAGTGTCTTGGACTACTATAATACACGGGCTAGCGATGCACGGCCTTGGAAGGTCAGCTCTGGATCAGTTCTCTCAGATGCAAAAAGAAGGGTTCAAACCAGATGGTATTCTCTTCCTCAACATGTTATCTGCGTGCAGCCATGCAGGTATGGTGGATGAGGGAAGAAAGTGTTTTAATTCAATGGTAAATGATTATCACATGAAACCATGGATGGAACACTATGGTTGCATGGTTGATCTCCTATGTAGAGCTGGATTGGTAAATGAGGCATTTGAATTTGTTCAGGACATGCCTGATAAACCAGATGCAATAATATGGCGCACACTGCTTGGGGCATGTCAAGGCCAAGGAGATGTTAAGCTAGCAAGTCAGATTATGAACTGTTTACATGACATAGAGCCTAAAAATAGTGAAGACTATGGACTGCTATCGAATTTGTATGCTACCATGGCTGAATGGGATAATGTCGAAGAGATAAGGAAAGAGATGAAAGAGAGGGGAGTGATGAAACAGGACCCTGGTAGCAGTTCCATTGAGGTATATTAAAATGTACAGTTGACATCTCGTAATGTAATTCTGAAGAACTGCTCATGAAGGACTAGAATGTCCATGTTTGCAAAATGGCATAGGGTTATTTACAAAAAAGAAAATGAATAGGGTTGGTGCATTCCTTATTTCAATAAATTCTTAAAACTTTCCTACTTTCTAATAATGAAAATCTGAAAACTACAACCTGAAAATAACTAATAGCTTTCTTACTTGTTTGCGGTGGTTGACAGGGGTATGCATGTTTCTGTTAAATAACCTTTAGTCCATTGATATCTACATTAAATAACTCTCGATTGGAGCTATACAGACACGTTTAAGCTGACTCTTCAGTTTACACAAGATTATCCAAACAAACCACCAACAGTACGATTTGTTTCTCGAATGTTTCATCCGAATAGTAAGTACATATCTTGACATCAGCATTTGTGTCATGTTAAATATTTCTCCTCTGGTTTCAGAATTCAAATTTTTCTTTCAAATTTGGTCAGTTTATGCAAATGGAAGTATATGTTTGGATATTTTACAGAATCAGTGGAGTAGTATATATGGTATGGTTTGATAGTGTGGAAAGCATTGATGTTTCCTTGATTATTAAAATGAAATTTACAGAAAACAAGTAATACTAAGAAACTTTCTAATTTTCGGGGTTTCCCTTGCTTGACAAGGAGACTTAAGATTAGGAACCTCTAATATGAGGCGGCATATATCATTCCAATTCCTAGTAGGAATTATTAACTTTCCATATTTCATTCACTAGCTTTCCTAAACAATACTTATAAGGCGGCAGATCACTTCCTAGTAGGAATAGGAACTTTTTCAATGTTTGTTTCACCATAAATATAGCTCGAGACCTTGATGGTTTTGTCACTCTCATTCATAATTCCATAACAAGCTAAGTGCTTCTGGCCACCATGGTATCCCAAGACTTCCCATGGCTAATGCTTCCAGACCAACAACCCACCAACACCACCAACAACAAATACTTGAAATCCTTTTTCAGTATTTCCACCCACAAACTCCGCACCCTCCAACTCCCCGAGGCACATGACAAGACCATATGCGGTTCATCTTCAGGTTGGCTAATCCTGCTCGACGATCAAACCACTTCACTCACTCTCCTCAACCCCCTCACCCGAGCCCAACTCACTCTCCCCAAACTCTCTTCTTCTAAATTCCATCAAGACCACAAGAACCGTGTTCTTGTCCACAAGGCCATACTATCTTCCGACCCTTCTCGTGACCCATACAACTACAAAGTTCTGGCAATTTACGGAGAGAAACGAAGGCTGATTTACTACAAACCAGGGGAGAAAACATGGACCATGTTGCATCCAGCAGGGTCTTTTTATGATGATGTTCTTTCCTTCATGGGCAGGGAGTTGCTCGCCATTAACGAGTTGGGGAAGCTTGTGGTTTGTGATCTTGATGATGTGTATGTACCGAGGGTTGAAGTAGTTGTGTGCCCTCAATTCTTTTGGGGTGACAAGGTTTATATAGTGGGCGTAGGAGCAGAGCTGGTTATGATCATAAGTGATTTGCAGAAGAACCGTGCCTTTGAAGTTTACAGGCATGATGAAGGGAACTGGATACCCATCAACGACTTGACTACTTGGACGATTTTCTTGGGCCAGAACCACTCTGCTGCCATTGACACTCGAAATTTTAAGGGGCTGATAAAACCCAACTGCATCTACTTCATTGATGATGGTTTAGACATGGAGGATGGTCACGACTTGGGAGTGTTTAGCTTGGAAGATCACAAAATTGAGCCTCTGCAGTGTGTTTCGCGTGATGTCCAATGGCCACGGCGAGTCTGGTTTATGCCTAGCTTGGAAGACAATGGCAGAGTTGAGCCTCTGCAGTTTATTCCACTTTGATTTGTTTTCTTCAGTTTATTATGTAGAAATTTGGACATCAATAAAGCATGCTTTAATTTGAACTATTGATATAATGTAATTGATGTTCACACTTTTGTTTGGCTTTTTTTGTAATGTAATTGATGTTCACACTTTTGTTTGGCTTTTTTTGCTTTGTATAACTTAAGTTGCTGAGTAGCTACTCCCAATGCATATTCACATCAGCATATGATATATACATTGGAAACCAATCCAAAATGTAATCCAATTCTTTGGTGTCAATCACAGATAATGCCAGAAAAAAATTACAGAGCTAATATGATAAACAATAAATACTTGAATTGCTCAGTACAATAGATATCACCAGCAATTGTATTTAACAATGAACAAACCACCGCAGTTTAAACCAATAAAAGACAAATAAGATGGATTCACCAAACAGACTGAAAACTTTCACCTGAAACCTTCTATACATAGGCATATCCCCCACAAAAAAACACTGAAGACAAACCCAACAAAAGTATAAGAATGAAACTGCTTTAGACATTCGATAATGTTTACATGACTTAAGCCAAGCTGATCTCTTCCATTGAGGGAGCATCCTACAGCAGACAGATAAAAGATAGTGTAAGTGAAAATCAGGGAGATTAAAACAAGAAACAAAGAAAGGAAAGACAAAATCAGAACCTCAATTGCTTGATATTGTAGAAGCTAAAGTGTAACAAACAATGTATACTTAAAAAGCAATTCACCTCATTTTCTTTGTTCTCATTAAGAGCTTCCTCCTCTGCAGGAGTAGGGTTAACTGATCCTGCAACTGTGCAACACCACCGAATCATTAAACAATGTCACATAACAGTTGACAAGAAAGATAATTACACATAGGATCCCAAAAGTACTTGCCTTGTTCACCAGCAGACTTATTCCCCTGCTTCTTCTTCCTATCCTTTCCGTCGTTAGATTCTTGCATACTTGGTTTCTGGGATTTCTTTGCGGTTGACCTACGCACTCCAGTCTCAGAAACAGGTCCTGAATTTGAAGAACTCTTTGACACAGATCCCCTAGCCCTGGTTGCAGGAGTGCTTTTCTGAATAATCTCCTTCTTAGCTGGAACTGTGACTGAAGAAACTTGAGCAGCATCAGTGTTCAACGACTTGGGTTTCAGTTTCCTAGTTCCCATTGTCGAAGAACAGCTCTTGACATCATCATCAGAAGATCGAGAAGAACGAGTCCCCTCCTCAAATACCTGCGAACAAGTTTCGGAGACCTGCAACTCCTCATTTTCTAAAATCTTGTAGCTCTCCAATAGTCCTTTCAGAGTCTCTCCAAGGTCACCAAGGTTATCCTTATGACGAAGTTTATAGGATTTAAGTTCGTCTCGCACTGGCTGTAGAGGCTGGGTTTGATATTGTTTGAAAGAGAAAAATGGGTCACAATCATCTCTTGCATATAATTTAAGGTCCAAGTATATAACAAAAGGGGATAAAAATGGGAACTGGAAAAAATTGTATGCATTAGTTGTACCTCACATCCTGCCTCGAAGGCTAGTTTGAAAAACCCAAGTGAAATTGAGTGCTTGGTAGAAGCCTCAGACAGCTTAATCTGTGACAGCCAGTATGATGGGGAGGACAGAAGATCAAACTTCTTCCTGCTTATTGATTTAGAAACATCGGAAGCTGGTGTTTCACTTTTCACAGACCTCCTTGATCTAGCCTCTGAAACTGGAGTGATGTTGCCAGCCAGTTTTGGAACTGGAGTACCAGCCGACTTGGTAGGAATGGAGGAGAGCCTTCTGGGTGGCTTGGCAGACTTATCCTTGCCAGAGAGATCAAGAACACCCACACTTTTACTTACAGTAGATGCAGGTCTTCCCCTAAAAATAGACATACCCAAATACAATTCAATATGCTTTCTAAGTAGGACCACTTAGCTTATGCAGAGAGCAAACGAGCATAGTGGAAAAAAAAAAAAAAAAAAAAATCTATAGACCGCAAAAGATTGCAAAATCTAATTCATCTATTCCTTCATTAATTTCTTTTTATGTGTGCATTTCTACTCAAAAGTGATAAATCTTGCAACAATTTAATATTTATAGACTGCCAGAGATTGCAAAACACAGATGACAGAACCATTTAACAATGCTTATACTGAAGCTTGCTTCACCGTCATGTTGGCAGTAGAGCAATATGATTTTTTTTTTCTAAATCAAATTGACATTTCTCATATTACATGTAATTACTCAGTTTATGGGGACTAAAAATTTCACCATCATAATACATGCAGTATACCCATAGTTTAAAAAAAAAAAAAGAAGAGATTTTCAGCCATAATTTGAAAAGTTAGGATTTTTTTTTTTTTCACCTTCATATACATGAGTCTGCATATTCTAAAATGTAATATAAAATTATAAACCCATCCCCATAATTTGATTTCCTTTTCCTTCAAGATACCTCAAAATATATTGAATTGCAAGTGAAATTTAACTATTGGCTATCGGCCTATCACATCATCATCATAAAATATTCAAATTATACCTCTTAGACGCAGAACCATTGGACAATTCGGCGACCGCCGGCTTCTCCTCCTTGGTTTTCGTCGCCGATCGCAGTGCATACCGAACAAGCTTTCCTGAAACACCCAAAAACCACACCCAATTTTCACAAACAAACACACACTGACACACAAACACAAAATTAACAACTCTCACAAAGAGATATAATACCAGATTGAGATTGAGCAGACTGGGGTTCCTCCATTGATTGATTGATTGCTCAGCTTCTTCTTCCTTCTCTTGTGTGAACAACAATGAATCATAGTCTGGCTTTTATATTCATTTTCTTTCTTTTTTTCTTTTTCTTTTTTTCCCATTTTTTTGACTCTTATCGTTTGGGCGGGAACTGTGACTATACCCCACGAAAAAATCAGATTTCACTGCACGCGCACAGGTGATGAAACCTTCTCACTCGCGTTCCGATGCGCGCAGAGCCAGAACATTTTCCACGTGTTAGATTTTTATTGGCTGTTGGGGATACAGTTGTGATATCGAGCGGACCTGATTGAGAGAGGAGGTGGACGCGTGGACAACTCATTTGCCCTTAGAATGCTAAAACGGTGTGTGATGAGGATTTTCAACGGCTGGCGCCGCATGGGACCCACACCTTTATAATTTGATGAATTCGAATTTCAAATTTGAAATGTGTGCCGTTAAAACTGCTCTGTGCGGTTGAGAAATGAGATGCGATGATATAGACGAAGGCGGTTTTTATCTTTTTCCTTTTGTCTTCGGTCGGATTTGGTTTTTATGGGCTAGACATGCACTGAGGAATGGGCCTAGACAAAACTTGTGGAATGGGCCATGATCGTAAAATAGTTAAGAAATTGGGCCCGTAATGATTTTTAACTAGGGTTATTTATAGAGTTAATTACATTTACACCCCTGAGGTTTATCGTCTTTTCACATATACTCTCTGAAGTTTTAAAAAATTACACATACACCCCATGAGGTTTCAAAACTATTGCATTAACCCCCTACAAGAGAAAAAAATGAATAAACAAAAAAGAAAATATTTATATTAAGGTTGGTCCTTACACCTTGAATAATCTTATTAAGCCATTTTACCCCTTAGCATGCCTTTTGCATAATTTCTCATCATTTTTCGTCTCACTATAGGGGGTTATATGCAACAATTTTAAAACCTTAGGGGTGTATGTGTAATTATTGAAACCCCAGGGGGTATATGTGAAAAGACGATAAATCTCATGAGGTGTAAGTGTAATTAACTCTTATTTATACTTACACCCCTTGAGGTTTATCGTCTTTTTACATACATCTCCTG
Source organism: Dryas octopetala (assembly GCF_963921425.1). Lineage (NCBI taxonomy): Eukaryota > Viridiplantae > Streptophyta > Magnoliopsida > Rosales > Rosaceae > Dryas > Dryas octopetala. Next base: position 16,637,601 of record NC_141374.1, on the reverse strand, counting down.
ATGTTTCAAAAATTACACATACACTCCATGAAGTTTGAAAGCTGTTGCACATAACTCCCTGCAAAAGAAAACATTAGGCCATAATAAGAGAAGGTGTTCAAATAAGAATGTTGAAGGGGTGCAAAGAGGTGGTGTGAACGTTTTAAGGGGAAGATGAAGAGTGACTGGAAGAGTCAATGCATTAAGGGGAATGAGGTTATGTGCAACAATTTTAAAACCTCAAAAGATGTATGTGTAATTTTTGAAACCCCAAAAGATGTATGTGAAAAAGAAAATAAACCTCAGGAGGTGTAAGTGTAAATAATTCTTTTTAACTACTTGAGGAGACTTGGATAAAGAAGTAATTCAAGTTAGGATATATCCAAATCAACTATCTATTATTTTAAGGGTATTTGTCTTATAATATTTAGAGAAGTCCAAATTTCGAACGTCCACTCTCAAATTGAAAAACCAAAAGAAAATAACAGTTTCTTTTATAAAGTTTTATGCTTATAATAAGTTGTATTCTTGATTCAAAATGATTTGCCAAATTTCTTTTGATATTGTTGTTTATTTCTTTAGTAAGTTTGGACGAGGTCCCGTTAATATTTTCAACTTCTAACTAGCTAATAACCCTTTAATTTAGTGGTGGCACTCAATTTTCCCTTTGTAGGGGAGATATTGAGTTCAAATCTTATAGACGTTAATTATTGATAACTTTTTAAAAAAATTATAAGATTTGATAATTTATGCCTTTACAATAATTGTAGTACACAATTTTTTTTTTTCTTTTTCTAAAAAAGTTGTAGTAGACAATTAGACATAACCATTGAATGTGATGGTTGAGTTGTTAGATGGCAGGTAGCCAGGTACTTATATATATATATCATACATTCATACATTATTGTGAGTTTGAGATTAGTACCATAGTAGTGGCAAAAAAAAAAGAGATTAGTACCATAGTAAACAACAAATATTTTACTATCCTTACTAACCAAAACTATATTTTAATATTGCCAAATTTAAACTATATTACAACTTGAGTAAGATTGTGTTAAAATTAGAGTTCCTTTTTGGAAAGTGGATCTATGTATTAGTTACAACAAACTTTTATAATAATGGAAAGTGAAGGATGTTTATTTATTTTTTGATCTATATGTTGGTGTTGGTGACCATAAATTAATGTAGGGGTGGCCATGGTAAAAAAAAAAGAGGGGAGGAAGCTGATGACCATAATGGCTTGGGTTCCCACATTTCTACTCCGTGACCACAACGACTGCAGTCGCCACTCGCCACTCATCACACGCCCACATCCACATCAGTACATCACATTTGCAGTCGACGGCTACGATGACTCACGCGCGCAGTGGCGCCTCGGTTCCAAATTTGCACTTTCGAGGGCAGAAGTGTAATTTCAATCATGCTTCGGAATAAATAAAGGACCTGTGCACCCTTGGTTCCGAAGTAACTGGCTAACTGCACTCGGGACTGCCAACACATCCTCTTTTATTCTAAAGACAGTTATTGCCTACGCTCAAGCATACCGTACGCTCTCTTTAATAGTCGTTGGATTAGAATATGTCTTAAGATCAAAGAAATCAGTCAAAATATCTGAAATATCCAGCTCAGTAATCCAATCATGAATGGCCTCAATTTTGCTAACCTACACCTCACCACATTCAATCCCATTCCTCTTGTCTCCAATTTTTCAAATTCAGGTATTTTTTTGGCTACCAGTCCAGAGTACAGAGAGTAAAGCAAGCAAAGCAAAGGAGGGAGCTTTATTTTCATTAGATCACAGTTTCTGGGTTTTGCTCACTCTCTCACTCACTCATGGTACATTTCATTCCTTATTATACTCTCTAAAGCTCACTTTTTTTTTTTGTTGGGTTTTTGTTCTTTTTGTGGTCTGATGGTTTGAGATTTATGTTTTCCAGGAATGGTAGATTTGGGGTTTAGAAGGTCCACATTTTTGTGAAGTAAGTTTCAGATCTGGTGTAGCTCAACCTCATATGTGTTGCAATTGATTAGGTTCTAAGATCTTGTGGATTGTGGAGTGTTTCTAATTTGCTTTTGGCTTGACTCTGAATTTTAACTGAATATGCTGTGATTGACTGATTGCTTAGTGACTTAGTGTGTCTCTGGCTATGTAACTATGTTACTAGATTTTGGAAGAGTAATAGTAACCTTTTTGAAGCTCTTACCTTTTTTGATGTGTTTAATGAAGCTATGATTTTGTTGTCATCTTAATTTGACTCTAAGCTGATTGCATTTGATACTATTTATGGATTTGATTATAACGTTTAATACATTAATGAAATAGCTCAACAGATTAAATGTATTTTGTGGTTCCACGTATGGGTCTTGCCTTTCAAGGTTTTAATGGTTTTCAACTTGAAATTAGGCATGTTAGTTAAGATCAAAATCAATATGTTTTGAGGATCTCTCTTCTCTCTCTCTGGGTTTGTACTTTGATCCATGTAGTTCTTGAAAATGGATATGTCATTAAGATGTGTAACATAGTGTGGTGTTGGCATAAGCACCCATAGACAGATTTGCTGTTATAAACTTAAAATGTTTGGTTCTGGAAATTTTCGTTCCTTCATATTTTCATTTTATTTTTCTTTTTTGATTGCATTAATTCCTTTTTCCAAGTTGCAATTTATGCAGTTTTAAATTGTGATTGTATGGAACCATGCAGAAAGTGGGATTCAGGATTTTGTGGCTCTTGGTCTTCCTGCAATGGGCAAATCACCAGCTAAATGGATCAAGACTGTACTGTTTGGAAAGAAATCCTCAAAAACTAATATTACAAAAGGGAGAGAGGTAACGCCAACTGTTATTGAGCTAATATGTACTTGAAAATCAAATGAAGGACACCTTATTCTCAAACATTTCCTTTAATCATGAGATTAAGCAGACTTAACTTTCTTTTTATTTCCGTATAATTATTTGTTGTATTTTGCAATCCCTTCAATTTCAGAAGTTTAATTACTTTCTCTATCTGTAATAAAAGCATTAACTCACACAAAATCTATCTTTATGCCTATGATCATTGTGTATAGAAAATTTCAAATGAGAAGGAGGTGGTGGTTGCTGCCAAGGCAGTTGGAGCTGAATATGCTTCAGATCCACCTGTTTCTTTTCAACAAAACACAAACACCATAGATGACAACATAGGGCTAGAATTAGAGAACAAGGAAGCTCCAAGTGTATTAGGTGATGGGGGACCAGGGAGTCAAAGTACAGAAACACAAGCACCCACACCACAAGATGCAGTGCATGATCCTGAAAAAATCAGGCAAGAGCAAGCTGCGACTAAGGCACAGGCAGCCTTTAGGGGTTATCTGGTAAGTCTCTTGTTGAAATATTATTTCAGTGGATTAAATCATTTGCTTGTTCTTGTCTAATGCTCATTGTATCGATTTTTATATTAGTTGAGATTAGAAACAACTGATGTTGGTATAATATGTGAAGGCTCGCCGGGCATTTTGGGCTCTCAAAGGCATAATAAGATTACAGGCACTTATCCGTGGGCACCTGGTTAGGAGACAAGCTGTTGCTACACTGTGCAGTATGGTGGGAATTGTCAAGTTTCAGGCCCTTACTCGTGGAAGACTGGTCAGGAAGTCTGATATTGGGCTTGAAGTGCAAACAAAATGCAGGGTGATGCCTCTGGTAAACCTCTTAAGTACTTGGTTGATTGTCAATTACTATTTGTCACTCTCATCTTTGAGCAGAGAACCTCATGCTCCCCTTCTGTTCTCTATCCCCAAATATATTTCTAACTGCATTAGGCTAGGCGGTTTTTAGATTCCTTCGTGCTACCCTTTAATATATTCCCCTATATTTTGTTCATCAGGAGGGCAAGGTTAATATGTCGTGGACTCAGATGGCAAAGCTGTCCACCAATGTTTTCATTTGTAAGGTAAGTTCAGCATTGTGTTTACAGTTAAGCAATACATATTATTTGAAGAACATATCCAGATTTGAACCACAATTTTGTCATACAAGAATCTCTATTGGGTTTGTATGATTCCAAAGTGGCATGTTGTAACGGTTTGGTTTTTTATTTTTAGCTTCTTGCTCTGTCACCTACTGCGATGCCTCTGCATTTGCATTACGAATCTGAAGATCCAAATTCAGTCTCAAACTGGCTAGAACGGTGGTCAGCAACCCATTTTTGGAGACAAGTTCTCCAACCAAGAAAAGTTCCAGATCCTAAATCTCAGAGAAAGCATCCAGAGGCTCAAACAGGCAGGGTAAAGCGAAACAGCCGGAGGCTTCCTGCTGCAAATGGTGAAAGTGCCTCGGTGCAAGCAACCTCTGAACTTGAGAAACCAAAACGTAACCTTAGGAAAGTTTCTAGCCATCCAGCAGAACCAGTGCTGGAAAATCCACAAGTTGAACTTGAAAAGGTTAAACGTAACTTGAGAAAGGTTCATAGTCCCGTAGTAGAGAACTCTGTGCAGACAGAAGCTGAAGCTGAGACTCTCAAACAGAGTCTGGAAAAGACTTCAAGCACTCCGGGTCACGATGTTTTGGAAGGGTACACGAGTAATTCTGGTGAGAAATTGAAGAAAGAGCCAACCCGGACTCTGTCCAATCAGCCTGATTCAGAAACAACTCCTGAACAATCAGCAGCAAAAGAGGTATTTAATTTATCTGGTGTTCTAGCTGCAGCAGATTTAAAGCCTTTGGAAGAGGGCACTGGCAAAGATATAAATACACCTAGTGATGAAGCTGCAGTTGAGTTGAAGTTATTAACAGAGGTCAGTAGAAAAGATGAAAACATCTCTGTCTCAAATGGGGTTATGAGCCAAAAGGAAGATTTAACAACCAATGACAACCAGAAATCGAGCAGGAAAGCTTCTACTCCAGCCAAACAAGAGCGTCCAGAGAATGGGTTGCAAAGCAGTCTAACGGTTCCAAGTTATATGGCAGCAACTGAATCTGCAAAGGCAAAGCTGAGAGCACAAGGCTCCCCTAGGTTTGGACAAGAGGGGACAGAGAAAATAAACTTCACTCGCCGTCATTCTCTGCCATCATCAACTAATAGCAAAATCAGCTCACAGTCGCCAAGGACACAGAGACTGGTTCAAACAGTTGGCAAAGGAGGAAACAAAAGTGACAAATCTCTATCAGCTTCAAGAGATGGTATGATTTTTACATTCTTTAGACTGATTCTCATTCACCCCCCACACTGGGATGTTCTGGAAATATATTGCAATTGGTTATCTATTCACAACAAAAGGAATTTCTTAAAGTTATTTAAATTCTTTGTTGATCTAGAAGATGGTGCATATTATTCCAGATCTGTTAGTGCATATGAATTGTTTTGTTGTCCTTTCCCCTAAGAGGAAGTTCAGCTGAAGTTAATTGCTTTTACAGCATGTCATTCATCATGTGAAGAACCTCAACAATATAATTCCTATATATTTTCTCATTATGCACAATGATTTGCCTTATCGTTTTATCACATTTTCTGTTTCTAGTAATAATCGCCTTGGTTATTTTTTGATTTTGCAGGAAAGGTAACCCAAGCAGAGTGGAGAAGGTGATTTTCCAGTAACATTTGGGTTTCCATTTCAATATAAAGTGGCAGATATTGATGTCGGTTTTTGATTTATGCATATTGTGATTTGAAGTGTTGTTGAACTGTGAACGGGGGGGGTCTCTAGTTAGAGGGTTGTGTTGGGCCAAGAGCCTCTCCTGATTTGTCTGCATTTGGGATGTTTATGAGTGAATGTACATCATAGGTTTCATGCTATTATCTTGCATTAAATCTAAGACATGGTTGGTTTTGAGTCTTTTCTGGCCATTCCTAGTGATTGTATAGTGATTGATTATCATTTATTCTGCACCGTCATGTTTGTTATGCTTCATACGGTGAACTTAGCCTTTAAGATAATTTCAAGTGATATGGTTTTCAGTTGTGCCTCTACATTTCTTCCACAAGTTGTGTACTCAAAAAATGCCATGAAATTATGATACAGGGTCTCGATATCCTATGCAATGAAATAATTTAAGAATCTCAGTATATTTTACTATATCGACAAATCTGCTAGTGGTGCCACATTTGAGGGGAGGATGCAGTATCTTGATCTCAATGAAAACATGACAAATATAGTTATGCAATATATTAATCTGCATAATTATCCAAAATATGATAAATGTAGTTACTTGCAATCAGGGAATGGACGAAAATGTATACTGTGTCACCTTACAATTACAGAGCAATTAAAAAAGTGGGGAATGAAGGTTTCAAATCGTAAATATCTTGCAAGAGCTTTAATACATTACCAAATCCCAAAAAACTTGAGATGCTGCTAAAGAATGGGCCAATAATCTGGAACCTCAACTGTGGTTCCAGATATTAAAGCGAGGGTAACCATCCTCCCCTCAGCCATGGCAACTTCTAGCTCTGCCTGCCTTGCAATATTCAAGAAAACTTCTTCAAGAGTTGTAAGGCCAAGTTGGATGTCTACTATATACCAAATTCGCATTGTCTATCTTGAGGCTCTGCCAAAAAAAATTTCTGTTGGAGATTTTAAATAAAATCCAAAGGAATAAAGAACAGTAAGTGTTGATGCATAAATTTGGATTGGTGGTAGATTCTACAGACATAATGAACACAAGATGTATAATGGTTCACCACGATTCATGTGATCGGGTTATGTCCACTTAGGTTTTTTTGGGTTCTCATTATGAATAAATGTGTTACGTTGTACAAAAAGAGCATGAGAGCTCTAGAGAGAAAATGAGAGCTAGGTCTAAAGATGGGAGAGAGATCATTTTTTCTATGTAGATAAGGATCCTTATTTATAGAGAATAGAGAGACATTTTCTTTACAATTGCCTAAGTGTGAGACTTTAACATAAATAATGCCCAACAAAGGCCCAATACAACATAGAGGCCCAAATACATACTCTCAAAGGTCCTGACTTTGCGGTCGGTGGTGGGTGTTGGTCTCTTTGTCGGGATTAGTTTTGTTAAGTGCACATATATGCATCGACAGTAGGAAATTACGAACTACATAAGTGAGAGTTCATTTGTTAAGAGCAGGTGGTTCATAGGAAATTCTTTTAATAAAATTTATTGGTTCACTATAACATTCTTCTTCTGCTGCAAATAGAGCAACATGAGCTTTTTCTCCCGTTCATTTTATTAGCCACATCCTACAAATATTAGACACTATGAGAGCTTTTTCCCAGCTCTAATTCTGGCTGCCTCGGCGAGATTCACCTCTGCCAATGACTTCTCAACAAGCTACATTTGAAAAGAGCATTCTTCTTATACAGACCAAAAAGTCATTCTTGCTTGAGCTCATGAAGCAATTTATCAGTTGAGTTTTCTTCATTGACTATTGTTCGACAACCAGACTATCAGTCTCTCTCTAGTTGTCAGGTTTAGTTGTATAAAACAATTGAAAAAGAAAAAGAAATCATCTTTCACCATTTTCAGATGCCTTCTTGGAAGATGCACTTGGTCCAAATTTCTTTGAAAATTATAAATAGTCTGTCTGGTCAATAATCCGAGAGACACTCTTCCATTCCTCATTGGAGCATTGGAGCATGCCCATGGAAGACTTAGCCTGCATCAAAGCATATACTTTACACATTATATTTATAGTTGTTTGCAAGCTTTGAAAAATAGTGACATATTTTAATGATCTGTTTAGAATTCAGGTTCTTGTTCTTACCCCTACATGTTTTTTAAGGCCTTTGCTTCCACATTAAGGTAATCAACTTTTCTACAAAATCCAGGCCCCAAAAAAAAAAAAAAAATCTTTTCTACAAATTGAAAACCATTTTAATATATTTTTGTCTTTTTGTCACTCTTTTCAAGGAAAAAACCATTTATCCCTATATTTGTTGTTTTTAGTTTGAATCTCTCCCGACATCGTTTGATAAAAAAGAAAAAACAAAGTAGAAAAGGTGATTCAATAATATGTTGGTTTTACAATGACTATTGCTATCATGTAATGGGTAGTTTAAATTTTAGTAATTGGTTCAAAACATATTAAATTTTACTGATGCAATCATTCTGAATAAACTTTAGGCCTTATACTCTTCCCAAAAGAAAAAAATTTAGGTCTTATATAATATATAATTATGTATCATGTCTTGCAAGAAACTGCATTCATTTTACTAAGATTAAACTTCTTATCCTGGGAGCATCGTCCATTGATGTTGTTCTTTGTTGTAAGTTATATGGAAGTTGAATATATAAATTTTATAATCACAAAATATATGTTGACCCACAAGTTACAACATATATAAAATTCTTGGTTGGTACTTGGTAGATCTGATAACTTAGATTAATTTTTTTTTTGGGGGTCCATTTACCTCAAACATGTGAAGAAGAAATATATGTATCAATTAATTGATTGATGCTGGTATCATATACAAAAGATCGAATGATTTTCCCTTTTTTTTTTTACTTTAAATTTTTGGCTCTCAGTGTTGCATTTGAGCCATGCAAACTAGAAAGCTGGCACAATGTAATTACACAGTTCACTCTGTAATTGCACAACTTGATGAATTTCATATATGAATTTCTTTACTTTTTATTAATTTATTGGGTGATGAAAGAGAGAGTCAAAAAACGCGGTAAAGGGCAAAATGGTACTTCCAACAAATCAGGACAATTTATATTTTTTGTTATTATTTTTATGGCATTTGACTATTTGAGTCATTTGACTAATTGCTGAACATGTATATAATTACGAAGCCGCTTTGTTTCCAAAGTCCATGAGCAGCAGAGCAAAATAGCAAACAGCAGTGACCAAGAGAAAAGAAAAAAGTGGCACCAAATCTTTAAAATTTTCGTGGGAAATTTAAATTTCGTCCTTACTGTTTGGGAAGTTCAGATTAACGGTAATTACATTTCTTGCTTGCCTAAGCAAGCAATTCAATGGCGGATACATCTCATGGCCCTGCGAGCTTCTGGACTCAGGCAAATGCTCTGCTCAGAAAGAACTTAACCTTCCAGGTCTGCCTCTCTGAAATTCTCTCTTCTTCTTTGTGAATAGTTTTATTTTGATGTTTGAAAACTGAAAATGAATGTGGAAATAGAAAAGAAGGATTGAATGAAGAGTTCTGGGTTGTCATTCTTTGCTTTTCTTTTATTTTCTTTGTCATATTCATATTCATATTCACTTTTCCCTTTTCTCTTTTTCTGGCTTATTGGTTGCTTTGCTTGTTGATCAAGCTTTTACTTTTTTTTTATTTGAATTTTTTTTTTCTCACTGTTTTACTCTCTGGGTTCATTTTAACTAGTTATAAATTATGGGTTAGTTTGTGCGGTATGATTTATATTTAGTATTGATTTGAGTTCAAGTTTTTCCTTGTTTATGGGAGATGGTACGATTAATATGACATTTCTTGCGATTCATGTTCTGAAATTTTGCGAAGTCCACAAATAAATAATATTTTGCAGCTAAATCTGATGATAGTACTGTATTTTCTTTATGCAGAAACGAAACATCAAACAGAATATTCGGCTAGTTTCATTTCCAATTCTCCTGTGTTTATTGCTCGTTCTAGTCCAAATTTTGATCAACCATGAACTGGATAAGTCTGAAAATAGGTGTGGCTGTGTTTGTATTGATACAAAGGGAGATGGTCAATGTGAGGACGTTTGTGGATTGGAATACTCAACTTTGGATCAAGGGGGCAATTGTCCCATTCCTGATCCTCCACAATGGCCTCCATTGCTACAGGTGCCAGCTCCTGACTATCGTGCCGTGATATCTGATGTTGTTTCATATACAGACTTGCCAAATGAGTCGTGCAAGAGGACAGGATCCTGTCCTGTAACTATATTGTTCACTGGGAATAATCAATCTCTTGGAGAAGGTATTACCCTCATTTTATATTTTATTGCTTCACCTGATGAGCTATGGAACAATTTTTGTCGTAATTTGCTAACCTTATTCTGTCCATTCTGATAGTTTTGGCTGGGAATATGTTCACAAATTCTTTTACTCCGAATTCTTCTGATATTCTGGATAATATAGCCAGTAGTGCCTCGGTAAGTTGTCTTTTCTCTATGTTCCTTTCCTACTTTTCCTTTTGTTTTGAAATATCATTTTTTTACATCTCATTTGCTGAAATCTGTTAGAGACAAAGGAATAATAGAATTGGCTGATCTATTCTTCTCGCACAGGAGGATATTTAAAGAGTACATAGGGTAAAACCAAAAAAGGAAAGCAATGATACGGCTAATTACATCCAATAAGTCAACTACTAATTACTCCCTACAAATTAGATAATTACGGCTAAATACATGCATATCAACATCATTTAGTATCATATCTTGCTTAGTTTCTTTATAACTGTTCCAGCTTTGCGTCTGATGTCACCTTTTATAAAATGTTTCAGGGCTCGGAATCAATGCCTGAATATTCCAATTTCCTTGATTCTGCTTTTTATTCAAGTCTTCCCATATATAATGTGCAAAGTCAATGTGCAGAAAACCCCATAGTTTCTGTTCCCATTAACATATCATCCATTGATATGCAACAAGGTAAACTATCTTTACCCCTTTATTTATGATATATCTTAATTCTCTCCGGAGCAATATAAGGTGCAAATCCTTGATGCATGCATGTGAGCAATCTCTGCTTGTTGAATTCCATTCTGGTTGGTCCTTGAAATTTAATTTATTGCAGTGGGTTCAGGAAGACTCTCAAATTAAAGTTCATTATCTAATTTATGGATAAGACCTGCATGTTTATTATGTTGGAGACCCATGACAGGGACTTACCTAATGTGTTGGTGAACTCCTTTGAATGTGTACTCTGATAATTGTGTATGGTTAATAAGATGCTTTAAACCTGATTAGTACTCTCTCTCTCTCTCTCTCTCTCTCTCTCTCTCTCTATATATATATATATATATATATACACATCAATTTTGTACATACACTTAATTTTCGTCGCATGCAAACTACTAAAACCTTTTTCCTTACCCAAATTTTTCTTCTACATAGAGGTTAGATGTATTCAAGGTTTGCATTTGTGGCGCAATAGTTCTTCTGAGGTAAACAATGAACTATATAAAGGTTACAGAAAGGGGAATTCAGAGAGGAAGATTAATGAAATACTTTCAGGTTATCTACTTGGCTTTATTGTTTGATATGACGAATATAGTATACTGTAGGGAAATACTGACTATATTTTCTTGCAGCCTATGATTTCTCTAACTCAAATGGGAATGATTTTAATGTGAGCATATGGTACAATTCAACCTTAAAGAATGACACAGGCAATGCTCCTATTGCTTTGCTGCGGCTTCCACGCTTGGTGAATCTGGTAGATATCAATACTTGTTTCCTTGTTGAGTTTTCTTTTCTGATAGTGATTCAAATATCTATTTTGTTATAAATTCAGCTTTACTCATGGATTTTTTTGTTTTTGGTATGGCATTCACAGGCATCCAATGCCTACCTTCAGTTTTTTCAAGGATCTGGTACAAAAATGTTGTTTGAGTTTGTCAACGAAATGCCCAAGCCTGAAACCAAACTCAGGCTGGATTTTTCTTCTCTTCTTGGCCCACTCTTCTTTACATGGGTCATTTTACAGCTGTTCCCGGTAAGTATGTGAAGCATTGTGCATCCATTTAGGATTTGTTTAAGTCTCATAAGTCCTGTTTGTTGCCATAGATTTTGCTACAATTGTATATCTTTTGATTTCAGTATATGGCTATTTGCATTTGAAATGATAAGTAACTCCGTTTCTTTTCTTTTCATAATTTATTCTCAAAGTATAATGACTGAGAGTTCTGTAAGATTAATATGATGATATCCTTCTTATTGGCTATAGACCAATCGTCTGCATTTTCCAGTCATGGAAAATTGGAAATTAACAATGAATCGACTACAAGTGCTTCCACAACTTTTACAATATATGACTTTTAAAATGAATCTGAACTTATCCATATGATTAATGTTTATAATCACATGGTTTTTCTTCTGTCAGGCTATACTTTAACCAAAATGTAATTTTCACAATATTCAGTTGAAATATAGTTGTAATGTGTCTCATTTGCCCAATTTTGTCCTATATGCTATGTAGGAACTGTTGATCTATGTCTAGAAATACTTACAGTTTCCCTTTCTTGCCCAATTCTGATGTAGGTTGTGTTGACGTCACTAGTTTATGAGAAACAACAAAAACTGAGAATCATGATGAAAATGCATGGGCTTGGTGATGGGCCTTATTGGATGATTTCGTACACTTATTTTCTTGTAGTATCTTCAATCTACATGCTATGTTTTGTTATCTTTGGTTCAGTTATAGGTAATAATTTAACTACTTGACATGTATGTTAGTCTGGCTTCACTTAGAGTTGCTTTGACGAAGTTGACTTCCTTACAGGGTTAAAATTCTTCACACTAAATGACTACAGCATCCAATTTATTTTTTACTTCATCTATATAAACTTGCAAATATCAGTGGCTTTTCTAGTAGCTGCAATGTTTTCAAACGTGAAGACTTCTACAGGTTTGATGTTGTTTGTTTGTGTTTTTATGAAAAGTAGTGGGCTATTTTTAACTTTTATCTTTCAAGATGAGTTGACTGACATGTTTGTCATGCTTGTTTGATGATAACAGTTATAGGTTACATATGTGTCTTCGGAACTGGGCTTTTGGGAGGCTTTCTTTTTCAATTCTTTGTTCAAGATACATCGTTCCCTAGTAAGTTGAAATGTTTGTTCCAAATGACCTATCTGTTGCTTTGCTTTTGTTTGTTTCTGCAAGAAACTATGTTCTGTGGAAAACTTATATTTAAAATGTGTCGTGTTTCAAGGAAGTGCACTTCAGAACTTCATTTTATGCAACAGAACTTTTTATGTAGTTTTCCTTCCCTCTCTCAATATTATTTAGTTTGCATTGATCTTGAGGAGAAAAGACGGAAACAGGATTCTTGGAGAGGGTGCCCAATTCCACCTTGCCTTAGCAGTAAATACCTCTCCAAGTGTGTTTCTCTTCAAGCCTATGTCACACCATGATGAGGGTTACATAGGTGGCTTACCCGTTTAATCATTAATGTAATTTATTGGAATTCCTGGAAAAGATACTTTCTGTCAGCCTGAAGAGAAGCACATTTATAAGTAAAATATTTTGAAATAAATGGCAAAATCTGTAAGCCTGATGAACCTCAAAATACTAACATTGTAATTTCTTTGATATTACATAGGACTATGCTTTATAATTATGAGTGTATCGTTCACATGTATTAAGTAGACTAGCGCGATACAACAATCTTCTCTATTGAATTTGTTGTCTGGTGCTGTTGATAAACTGGAGGTGTGAATCTTCAAATCTGAACCAATGTGTTGTTAGTTGACTAAATGTCTACTGCTTAGCACCTTAGTCGTCAGTGCTTAATGTTTGTTTAAGCTTTGCCTCCTTTTTTCATTTATACTTTTCAAAAGCTCAGCTCATTATAGAACTGTTTCTCATTTCGTAGGAGGTTGGATCATTGTTCTGGAGCTATATCCTGGCTTCTCTCTATATCGTGGGTTGTATGAGTTTGCACAATATGCCTTCAATGGGAATTATTTGGGGACTGATGGGATGCGGTGGGCAGATTTGAGTGATAGCAATAATGGGATGAGAGAAGTCTGGATTATCATGGTTGCTGAGTGGTTTGTGGTGCTTCTTTTTGCATATTACGTAGATCAAACTGTATCATCAGGAAGTGGTAAAAGTCCTTTCTTTTGCTTGCAAAGCTTTAGAAAGAAGAAAGAGTCATCTCTTAGGATGCGTAGTTTGGAAAGGCAGGAATCTAAGGTTTTTATTGACATGGAGAAACCTGATGTTGGTCAAGAGGTAACTTTTTCTTGTCTTTAACATATATACTCAATCTTCATTTCTGGTATAGCTTTTGGAGGGAATTATTAGGCACTCAATTAATACTCTAAAAAAGCCATTCTATGTGGTAAGGGATGGCACAAATTGTTCTAATCACTTTCCAGATCATTTATGTGGAAAGATAAATGTTATTGTTATATGATTCAACATTAGTTCTTAAGTTTTGGTACCTTTGCATGTTTCATGTTGTATATGTTCCATATCTTATGAGGTTTTTTTTTACTCAATTTTCTGTGGCTAAATTATAAGAATGAATAATGCTTCCACTTCCTTTCCAGAGGGAGAAGGTTGACAAGTTGCTACTGGAACAAGATACAAGCCATTCAATCATCTGTGACAACCTCAAAAAGGTGTATCCTGGAAGAGATGGAAACCCTGAGAAATTTGCAGTGAGAGGGTTGTCTCTTGCTTTGTCTCGAGGGGAGTGCTTTGGTATGCTTGGCCCTAATGGTGCGGGGAAGACCTCTTTTATCAATATGGTGAGCATACGCTTTGCAACTTAATTAACTTACAATACATGAAAATTCCCTTCCATTTGTTTTTTCATTTGCTGGTGGGATCAATATTCATTAAGACTTCATAACTAGTTGTTTGAAAGAATATGTGGAGAAAGAACTGTAAAAATTGTATAAAAAACTTTCTTATTGATCATATACTTTCTCAAATATATTAAGGACTTTTTAATGCTTAATGGAGAAATAAATTCTATTTACTCCTATTATTGTACTCAGTTGTGATCTTTTCTTGGCTCACGAGCCATAACTATTGACATCTCCAGTCTTCTCTGGTAGAGCTCTGTGCTGAGTTAATTTTTTGGGCTTGGTTCTCCTTTTGGATGTTGTCCTATATTCTGGCATGTCAAGAAATCACCTTTACTCTTGTGCTTGCTTTGTAATTTAGAAGTTTATAAGTATATATATGTGTGTATAATATATATCTTTCCACAGATGATTGGTCTCACAAAGCCAACCTCTGGCACTGCGTATGTTCAAGGTCTGGACATTCAGACTCAGATGGATGAAATATATACCAGCATGGGTGTTTGTCCACAGCATGAGTAAGATAGAATTTTTTGTCTTGTGTGTCAAGAAGGCAAAATTTTCCTTTTTTGGTTGTTTCTTAAATACTTGCAATCTAATTAATTTCTTGTTCTTGGACATTTTTTTTGTAGCCTACTATGGGAAACACTGACTGGAAGGGAGCATCTACTATTTTATGGAAGACTTAAGAACCTTAAAGGTTCTGCGTTAATACAAGTAGGTCAATATATTTTTATATAGAAATATTGACCTTCAAATTATAAACCGACCCAGTCTAGTTATACTTTAAAACATGTGCTTGGGATTATAATTTTGAGAATAAGATACGACATTGGTTGCTGTCTGTAGACCTACTGTTTTTTCCCCTATATTTATATTATGTGCTTGCAGAATAAGCTTCATTTTGTTTTTCCCTGTTTCCTGTTCCGATTTTGTTGCTGAAGGCAGTAGAAGAATCTTTGAAAAGTGTCAATCTATTTCATGGTGGGGTTGCTGATAAAAAAGCTGGAAAGTATAGTGGAGGTATGAAGAGAAGGCTTAGCGTTGCAATTTCACTGATAGGGGATCCCAAGGTATGCCTTGATCTCTGTTAAGCTACTTTGGCTGCGAGAGTTTTCCTGGACATGTAATTATGTAAATACTTTGAGATCCTACTTATTGCATTCATTTGCAAATCCCATGTAGGTGGTTTACATGGATGAGCCCAGTACCGGACTTGATCCAGCTTCAAGAAACAATCTATGGAATGTTGTGAAGCGTGCAAAACAAGACCGGGCAATCATCCTAACCAGTACTCTCTCTCCCTTCTTTCCCTCCTTTTTACTGTATTTTCAATTATAAATTTCATTCCGGCTCAGTACAGTATGAGTGTTCATAACGACCTCTTTTGCCTCTTTAATTCACTTAGAAAGCTTATTTGCATATCTTCAGCACATTCCATGGAAGAGGCAGAGGTTCTGTGTGATCGATTAGGAGTTTTTGTAGATGGAAGCTTGCAGTGCGTAGGAAATCCAAAAGAGGTACCTTTGATAACATCTGTATAGTATAGAGCAACATAAAAAAAACTCCCCACCTTAAATTTATTCTTGGATGGATAGTGTGTGCATCTCTTGCATTAAAAATGCCATAAACAACATTGATAACTTGAACTTCCTTCTGTTATTGGTGGATTCTTGTTTGCATAGATTCCAATGAGACCTATTCTTATCATTATGTGTTTCTATTAAAGATAAGGTGCTTAGACATAAAATCACATCACACATGGTAACTTGATATATGAGGAAGCTGATATTCATAAATCCTAGCTAATTGGATGTTTTGTGTTGAACTGCTAAAAGCACCCTTGTGTTCCCCCTTTTCTCTCTAAAATCTGTATATATCTCTAATTTTATATTCATTTTTAGAAATCATACACAATATCTTTTGGAAAAGCAGATACTAAACAGCTTCCCATAATCAGAGTCATAATTTCGTGAACTTTATAAATAAAAAAATATAGATATCAGTTTTTCTAGACACTTTCTGCATAACACTTGTTACTACAATGGTGTATCACAGCTGAAAGCTAGATATGGAGGATCTTATGTGTTTACAATGACAACATCTTCAAATCATGAGGATGAGGTGGAGAAGTTGGTGCGGAGTCTCTCCCCAAGTGCTAACAAGATATACCATCTATCTGGAACCCAGAAGTTTGAGTTGCCGAAACACGAGGTCAGAATTGCAGATGTATTCCAAGCAGTTGAAAATGCGAAGAGCAGGTTCACAGTATTTGCATGGGGTCTAGCTGACACCACCTTGGAGGATGTCTTCATCAAGGTTGCACTTGGGGCCCAAGCCTCCAATGTGCTGACATGATTGTCAATATCTTGTTCATAGTCACTGGCACGTTCCTGTTTTTTTTTTTTTAATTTTTTTTGTTATGTCAAATTAGTTTAATTTTGCAAATGTTCATTTCTGTTTTTATTGTAGCTGATATAGAAATAAGTTATGAAATTTGATAGTTTGTATTGTTGTAGCCAAATGGTTTCATTAGGGATAGTTTGTATAGTGATCCAAGAGTATTCCTTTTTCGCGGTTTTACAGTATAAACTAGGCGTTCCTTATTTTTTGGTGCATATTTATGGCAGCATGTGTTGGTGTAATGGTTACATATTCATTTCTAAAAGCCATAAAAGACATTTTCAGTTAACTTCATGTTGTGTTAACAATGATTTGCAGTTTTGTTCTGTCTTTGATTTTAAGATAATCTCTATATAAGACTCAGGCTCCATGTCCAAAAACCCGAATTTAGTTTCAAATATTGATGCTTCGAATTCTATAATTCCATATGACATTTTCAAAACTCGTACATGCGAATTGCTAATGATAATTGGTTAACTCACTGGTCATACGAATAAACATGTTAATATGTTATGTTTTATTCGTTGACAGTTGGAGCTGATATTTGATATTTGAATAATGTCTTAAAATATGAATAGTTCTGATTATTGAAATTAGTTACTGGGCGTTTAGATGAGCGTAAAATTTCTCGCTTTATGATAAGCGAGTGATCATTTCTATATATATATATATGCCAACTATCATCTGTAACCATGAACGGGCACGTCGAGAGCATCTATGTTACTGATAACTGAAAAACTATACCGTATGTAGAAACGGTGTAACCTTAAAACTCATTTAAGGATGAAAAAGACAATGTCGGTATATGTAAAAAAATCTAAGACAGTCTTCTTAATTGGCTTTTCAGAATCCATTTCAGTACTCGCCGTAAAAAACTAAAAATATATGTCAATTACTCACTTTTAACTTAACCCAACAATCAAAAGTAAGAGTTACATTAATTCTTATAAAATTAAAAATGCAAAAATGCTTCCTGTCGGATGGAAAGGCCAAAAACACTTGGAGTGAGCTAAAGACTAAAGAGCAAGTTTCTCAGACTTTGCACAAATGTGTATGTACTAAACCCAAGGCCATTGGTATTGGTGTCTACGACTACCCATATACTTTTTCACGCCCACCCACTTGGTCAGGTGAGAATTCTGCGTTTTTACATTACCATGGAGACAGCTGGCTCATTAGAAACAAGAAGGAGCTATATTAATATTGGTGAGCTCAACTAAAATCATCAGATATATATGTGTATGAAGTATGAAGGTGATATTTTGATACATTGTAGTATTGTACTACTGGGTGTGGTTTCAAACTGACTTTACCAATTTACTGTGAACAAGCTAGGCAAATGCTGAACGGATTTAACTACTAAGAAGCTTGAATTTTGGCGGGAAAGTTCCCTTATTGCAGTTAAGTCCTTGCTTGGGTTGGGCATAAATGGGATTGGAGGGTCCATCTCCATCACATTGTCATGCCAGTTTTTGGTCTCAGGCCAATGCGCTTCTCAGAAAGAACCTAACCTTCCAGGTCTGATGTCTCCCTCTCATCTTTCTGTTTTCTGGCCTTTGTTCTTGCTTGCTCATCAAGGACCTGTCTTTGGTGTTTTCCCTGCTTTCTAATATATATATATATATATATATATATTCCATTTTTTCTGCTTTATGGGCTTTATTTCATTAGTTGATTATAAGTTGAATATTAATTATTGAATTAAATCAATTTATTCTTGATCTGTTGCCTATTTTTCTAATTTTTCACTCGTATATACTTGATGGATTGTGCTTGATTAGACTGAGAGCCCTTATGGCCTGAATTTTGGGTTATTGTGGGTGTTGGATCCAGTGCTAACTGAACCGCTCAACTACTAATGTAATTTCTATTTCATTGTGATGTGTAAAATCGGGAGAGTATTTTGTGTGGGTACATCTGATGATATGGTTTTATGTTTTTCTTTTTTCATTCAGAAGCGAAATATCAAGACAAATATTTGGCTCATTTCATTCCCAGTTTTCCTGTGTTCATTGATTCTTGTCCTCCAAAGAGTGGCCGACAAGGAATGGAATGAACCCTCTGACACTGAGTGTGGCTGTAGTAAGGAGGCAGCTTGGTGTTACTATGAGTACTCAATTAATGGAGGGATCCGTTGTGTGTTTCCTAACCCTCCAGAATGGCCTCCATTGCTACAAATACCTCTTCCCGAGTATCGTGCAGTGAGAAGTGAGGCTGTTCCATTCACAGATTTGCCAGATGAATCATGCAGGACCAAAGGGTCCTGTCCTGCAGCTTTTCTTATCTCTGGAAATAATCATTCACTTGGGTCAAGTATGGACTCTCTCTCTCCCTCTCCCCCGTGTGTTTTCTACTTTGCTAGTTCATTTTGATTACTTCAACTGATGGGGTTCTGAAAATCAATGTTTTTGTTTGTTTAATCCTGTACATTAGTTTTGGCTGGGAATATGCTCCCGAGTTCTTTCACTCTAAATTCTTCTGATGCTTTGTTCACTTTAGCAGATAATGTTATTGTAAGTTGTCTTTCCTCTTCTTGCTCTACCCTTTTACGTTTATGACTAATATCCCTTGACTTTCATCATTATAGTAACAAACTAACACTATTATCTATCATATAGTATTATTATTTTTGCTTGTATTTTATTTTTCTTGAGGATCTAGAAAGAGCTTTGTTGCTCATATGACATTTCATAATGTGCCAGGGTTCAGAATTTACACCTGGTTATTCCAATTTTCAAGATCCAGCTTTTACTTCGGATGCCTTCATCTATACTCTACAACGTCATTGTCCACCAGACTTTAATCCTTCAGTTTTTTTTAGGCATTCATCTGATGAGTTGTGACAAGGTATAAATGCTTTTGGTCTGTTCTGCCATTGAGGTTTCTTGTCCAATACTCAAATGTTGATAATTGAATTAGTTCTCCACTAGGACACTTAAATTCCTGTTGGTGGTTAAAACCTTCAGAAAAACTCCCATGTCAGAGACTTGGAGTTCATTATTCCTTATTATGCATAAGAAAGTTTGATTCCTATGTTAGAGACACAACAGTGGGAGTTACCTAATGCTAGGCTGACTGTTGATTTAGTAATATATTGTCATTCTTATCAGTACTCTTGCCCTATCTTTTATTACTTTTAAATTTTTTGAGTGGAGCATTCTGATCTTGTTTATCTAATTTTCTTGCTTGAGTGCAGAGGTTTTCTGTGTTGAAGGCTTACCTTTGTGGCGCAACAGTTCTTCTGATGTAAATGATCAGTTATATAGAGGTTACGCACAAGGGAATTCAGAAGGGGAGACTAATGAGATATTTGCAGGTTGATCTACTTGACATAGATTGCATTTATGGTTTATGTGGTTGAAATCGTATCTTTTAAGACAACAAGTATCTTTTAAGACAACACTTACTGTTATATTTTTTCACAGCCTATGGTTTCTCAAACTCAAACAAGAAGAATTTTAATGTGAGCCTATGGTACAATTCAACTTATAAGACAGACAAAGGCAATGGTCTATCCACATTGGTGCGGGTTTCCCGCTTAGTTAATCTGGTATATAACTTGCTTGTTGAGTTTATTGAAGTATTCAACCTAAAATGATATGGACTAACAATTACTTTCATAATTATAATGTGAAGTAACATTATTTTCTATAATTTTGCAAATTATTGTTGAGTACTTTCTAGTTTAAATATATTACATATGGGAAGTTTACAACCAGATGCATCTTGACTTGGATAATCATATTGATAAAAGAAGGAAGCCTGAAGGTTTATGTCGTGTCAGATTGTCTGCATACTAATGTGCTTTCGTTTTCTCAAATTTAATTCTGCATTTGCCAAGGTTTTCAATTTTCAATCTTAATCTAGTTATTTTCCTTGCCTTTATCAAACAACTCAAATTATTTGCATCCAATCCATTCACACATGCTGAAATTTAGAATTCCTTAACAGGCATCCAATGCCTATCTTCAATATTTGCGAGGGCATGGCACAAAAATGCTATTTGAGTTTGTCAAAGAAATGCCCAAACCTGAAACCCTTTACAATCTGGATATGTCTTCTCTTCTTGGAACATTCTTCTTTACATTGGTCATTCTACATCTATTCCCTGTAAGTGAACCTCTATCTCAACTTTTGTAAGAATCATGAACCCAGTCACCAGTATCCATTGATTTTATAACCATGTCTTATGTCTCCAATAATCATAGATTAAAATGAATTAAAAGATGATTCTACATATGCAAAAAAAAAAAACAAAAGCCTATTGGCGTGCGGAGCATGTGTCAAGAAGCTAGTATAATTAAAAGAAACATCTTGATGATTATAAAAGAAACTGTTACAACAATATTTTTTCTCTCAACTTATATATTCACTCAAGATTGTGAATTGTGATGTAGGTTGTCTTGTCATCGCTCGTTTATGAGAAGCAACAGAAACTTAGAATCATGATGAAAATGCATGGTCTTGGAGATTGGCCTTATTGGATGATTTCCTATGTTTATTTTCTTTCTATATCATTGATTTACATGCTCTGTTTTATGATATTTGGCTCAGTCATAGGTAATAACAGAACCCATTTAACTTTTCCCCTTTATTTATTTATTTTACTTGTTTCAGGTTGCTTTAGTTAAATTCATTTCCTTGCAGGGTTAAAATTTTTCAAACTGAATGACTACAGCATCCAATTTGTGTTTTATCTTGTCTATATAAACTTGCAAACTTCAGTGGCCTTTCTAGTAGCTTTAATGTTTTCAAACGTTAAGACTGCAACAGGTAATTGACTTTCTTAGACCTTAGAGTTAAATCTTACCTCTTTTTTAAACAATCAGCTAACTAGGGAAGATTTTATATATGAATCATCCACAATTAAATTCTGATTACAGTTACAGCATACATTGGTGTCTTCGGAACCGGGATCATAGGGAACTATCTTTTCCTATCCTTTGTTGAGGATGCATCATTTCCTAGTAAGTGAAAGTTATTGTTTAAATAAAATCTGCCATCTGCCTCGCAAGGCTTTGTGTCACAGTACTTTTTATTGTTTCGACAAGAACTATTTATGGATGAGAACTCCAGTTTCAAGTGATTAGATTTTATGAACGTTGGCTTAATTTTATGCTACAATATATAAAAGAAAAAACCTCAGAAAAATGTCTCAGAGAAGGATTCTACATTGAAGGGTTAAATTCATTGTAAAAAGTTTCTCTGCAGATCTTATTTCAGCTCTGTGTCCTTGTATACCTTCATAATAAGAAACAAAAGCTTTATATTTTAAAATTTACTGTACAAGCTAATGACTGAGAAACACAATGGAACTCAAGGTTACATGATCTAATGCAGAGATTTTCTGTTCATACATTACAGTTATATTAGTTATTTAATTATACTTGTTTATTCAAATGACTCAAAGACACATGTCTGTTTTGATTGGAGTTGATATAGTTTCCTTAATATATGCATCTACCTATATAGTTTTGGCTTACAGACGATTCTGTCTACAAGTTACAATTGATTTGTATTATAATGTAATGTTTATTATTTTTGCATTTATACTTTTCAACAACTCTACCTTTTTTGAGACTTTTTTTTTTTTTTTTCCATTTTTGTAGGGCAAGGGATCACTCTAATGGAGTTATATCCTGGGTTTTCTTTAAATCGTGGGAATTACTTAGGGACTAATGGGATGCGTTGGGAAGATTTTGGTGATAGCTCCAATGGGATGAGAGAGGTTTTGATCATTATGCTTGTTGAGTGGTTGATGGTGCTTTTTGTTGCATATTGTATAGATTCAGTTTTATCATCAGGAAGTGGGACAAGGTCTCTAATTTTCTTAGAGAACTTTCGGAAAAAGTTTCTATTGTCTTTTCAGAAGCCTAATTCTCGGAGGCAGAGTCCTAAACATAGAGTTCAGATGGAGAAAGACGTCAGTCAAGAGGTGAATTTTTCTTGTTTTTACAATTTTTGAAGGGGATCAATAAGCACTCTATGGTTGGACAGAAATCCAGTTCTACCTGGCACACTTGCAAGAACTGATAGATCATGATGATCAAATTTCTAAAATTTTTCACCCACCTAAAATAAGAATTTTTGTTCTTACATGCTCAAGATTAGAGTTCTACTTTTTGAGGTTTTCACTTAAAATCATCTGCAGTAATAAACATACTTTTTCTTTCTAGAGGGAGAAGGTTGACCAATTACTACTTGAACCAGATACAAGTTATGCCATTATATGTGACAACCTCACAAAGGTATATCCAGGAAAAGATGGAAACCCCGACAAATTTGTAGTAAGGGGGTTATCTCTTGCTTTGCGTAGAGGGGAATGCTTTGGTATGCTTGGTCCCAACGGTGCCGGCAAGTCCTCTTTTATTAATATGGTATTATAAACTGCTTCTTGCCTTCAGATATTATACACCAATTTTGAAAACTTTCTAACATGTTTTCTTGTAGGTGAAAACTGTTACTTTCCTTAATCTGAATCTGAAATTGAGGGGAACTCAGGAAATGCTTTGAAAAGATTTCTTGTTAAGCATATACTCTCTCATTATAATCATCAGTGTTAATATTTACTGTTTTATATAGAAGTTAATTCTGTTTTGAAGGAGGTAGTGTCACTTCTTTCTCCCTTGCTTAGGTTTATGTCTCCACAACATACTTTGGAGACGGTTCAGACCTTCCTGTTGATAAGAGTTCTTTATAACAGGGCTATCTTTTGGGATCTTCTTTGTTTCCAAGTTAGAAATATCATAGCTAGCTGTATGCTTTCAGAAAGTTTCAAGAGGCTAAATGTATATATTGACAGATGATCAGTCTTATAAAGCCAACATCTGGGACAGCATTTGTTGAGGGTTTGGACATACGGACTCATATGTCCAGTGTATATACCAGCATGGGTGTATGCCCACAGCATGAGTAAGCTATATCCTCACCCATGTTTATTGTTTTCTATATAAAATAAAAGCCAAAAAATTTCTGATGTCTTCTATTCGACCGTAATAGTCTGCTTTGGGAAACTTTGACTGGAAGAGAACACCTACTATTTTATGGCAGACTTAAGAACCTCACAGGTTCTGCCTTGACACAGGTAACTCGATAATATGCTTACATTGAAGTTGTCTAGTGAAGATTTTTTTTTTGGCATTTAAGAGCTTCAGAAACTTGTTGGAGGATTCGGAGCAGTAAATTTAGCATGTCTGCATTTTTTTCTTTCTAATCTCAATAAACATATAGTAATTGATGACTAACTGCCTGCAAATATGAAACTTGTCTGTTTAAAAGTATGCATTGGTATAGTTTAGAATATTTTCATATGGAAGATTTAAAATTAAAGCCAAAATATTTGTGTTGTGTATATGTACTGCACTTCTTGGCTTCACTCGACTAAAATTTTGACAGCTATAAAGCTGGAATATGACTGGCATTTCAGTTTGAAATGTTTCATGTGTTGCTGCAGGCAGTGGAAGACTCTCTGAAGAGTTTCAACCTATTTCATGGTGGAGTTCCTGATAAACAAACTAGAAAATATAGTGGGGGTATGAAGAGGAGGCTTAGCGTTGCAATTTCACTCATTGGGGATCCTAAAGTTTGTCTTCATCTCTTTTTCCCATTCGACATTCGTTTGTGAGACCTCTCCTGCTAACTATATATATGTGGTGGGGCTATTTTTGGCATAACTTTTTGAAAATCTTCTAGGTGGTTTATATGGATGAGCCTGGTACAGGATTAGATCCAGCTTCGAGAAAAAATTTATGGAATGTCATGAAGCGTGCAAAGCAAGACCGGGCAATCATCCTCACCAGTACTCTCTCTCTCTCTCTCTCTCTCTCTCTCTCTCTTTTCTCATAAGGTCCTCTTACTTTCGTGTGACCCCCCCTCTTTGCACTTAATTTCAATTCAGATTACTCAACTTCATCCTGTCAATTACAGCATGCATGGCTTATTACTGATAACACTAGCTTGTACATTTGATCAGCCCATTCAATGGAGGAAGCAGAAGTCTTGTGTGATCGAGTAGGCATTTTCGTAGATGGCACTTTGCAGTGCATAGGAAATCCAAAAGAGGTAAATTTATGACTTCATCCTTTTATCATCTTTGTAATCATAGATACAATTCTAATTTTTGATCCCCTTTTGATCCAATGGTGCATGTATGACATGCAGCTGATAGCTAGATATGGAGGATCATATGTGTTTACAATAACAACATCTTCAGTTCATGAGAGAGATGTGGAGAACTTGGTGAAAAGTAGTCTGTTTCCTAATGCTAAGAGGACATACCATATATCTGGAACCCAGAAGTTTGAGCTGCCCAAAAATGAGGTTAGGATAGCAGACATCTTCAAAGCAGTAAAGATTGTGAAGAACAGGTTCACTGTTTATGCATGGAATTTGGCTGATGCTACATTGGAGGAAGTCTTCATCAAGGTTGCACGTGGAGCCCAGGAACAGGAAGTCAATGCAGTCAACGCCTAATGGCTAATGTTGTTAGTCAGATACTCAGACTAGCTTGTTCATTGATACATACATACTTACATGTTGTTTCTGTATTCGAATTCTTGTGGTTTATATATATTAAAGAAAATGTGAAGACTCCTGTTTAGTTCACAATATCTATAATATTCTATATATATATATGAACATGGTACGGAACCTGTCACCAAATGCCAACAGGGTATACCAAGTTGCAAGTGCACCCAAAGCATTTGATTGTCAATGAAATGTAATCATTGATTTTGAACATGTATTTTCTCTTGTCCCTTGTGGGTTTAGTTTGTTACATCTCTAGCTATGACTAATTTGTAAATCCTTTCTGTACATTAGCCATGGTTAGGCTTGGACAGACAGAGACAGTAATGTATTGGTTTGTGTTTCTAGATTGTATCTAATCTCAGTGCCTCATTCAGTCATTATACCAATGTGACTCTATACAATGTCTATCTCACAATAACTACTCATATGACGAGCACCGTATGGATGTGAGAGGAGTGTTTATATTTAAGATTTTTTCCTCATCTGGCCATTAGCATAGTGGGGTTTACTGGGATCTATGCTCTCCAATTTGGAATGTGAGTTTTAATTTCATATTAATTAAATTTCAGAAATTAGAAATCTTAAATTCATTCCAAATTGAGCAACGGCATATTTTGATAATTGGAAATCCACAGCCAAAGATGTCCGTTACCTAATAAGTGTGTCAATTTTAATTTTAAGAAAAATACTTGTAAAAATTAATTACCAAACCCAATTGGCATAGTGATTATCTCCTATTCAGAAGCGGCTTGTTATATCTAACTAGTCATTGCTGCCTAGTTGGTCAAGTCAGACTAAAAGAAAAAAAAGGTAACAGACAGTTTTGATTTGAATTGTACTCTTATCTTTTCAACTAACATATATTACATCCTTATCCTTATAATTATCCACTATTAATTAGAAAGCAGAGTATAATCCCAATCTCTTGTCTATATATATTGATCACATTCAGGCCTTTTGTTGGTGGAGAGTTTTATTTGATCACCTACAAACAATGGCTACTAAGATATCTTTGTTTTGGTGTTTTCTCTTGCTGCCATTGGTTTTTAATTGTTCTAAGGCAAATGAAGAGATTGGAATCTATGAATTGAAGAGAGGAGATTTTTCTGTTAAGGTCACTAATTATGGTGCAACTGTGCTCTCTGTTGTTCTCCCTGATAAGAATGGTCTGTCACTGCTTATTCAGTGATCAAAATTTGCATTTTATGATTTCATTCTATAATTTCTTTCATTTTGTTTCAGGGAAATTGGACGACGTCGTTCTCGGGTTCCAATCGCTTGAAGAGTACAGGGTCAGTTTAAATTTACTCCCATCTTTTTTTTTTCAGTCATTTTTAGCTTCAGATTTAAGTTACTAAATTAAGTTATTAAAAATACTGCAGAATGATTCAGTCTACTTTGGAGCCATTGTTGGGCGTGTTGCCAATAGAATTGGAGGAGCTGAATTTACTTTAAATGGTGTCCACTATAAGTTGGTTGCTAATGAAGGAAAGAACATGCTCCATGGTATCTTCGATCACCATTTCTTGTCATCTTATTCCTCATTATATAATATTCCTTTGGAATTTAAATCTTTGGTATACAATGTAATTTACTTAATTAATCATATCTCAGGTGGCCTTCAAGGGTTCAGTGATGTTGTATGGACAGTAAAGAGTCACAGTGAAGATAGTCACATAACATTCACCTATAACAGCTTTGATAGTGAACAAGGTACATATGTATATATATATATGATCATGAATTATGTCATGGAGATTGCACAACACTAACAATGACATTGATTTCTGCTGAACAATGCAGGCTTTCCTGGTGATCTTTCTGTGTCAGTAACATACATGCTTATTGACACAAACAAACTAGCTATTAAAATGG
This sequence comes from Dryas octopetala, assembly GCF_963921425.1. Lineage (NCBI taxonomy): Eukaryota > Viridiplantae > Streptophyta > Magnoliopsida > Rosales > Rosaceae > Dryas > Dryas octopetala. The sequence goes on along the minus strand of NC_141374.1, from coordinate 16,610,395 downwards.
AAGCCAAGCCTCTTAACAAGGCCACTCCGGTGAACTTAGCCCACCACACCTACTGGAATCTCCGTGGCCATAACTCCGGCGATGTCCTCTCACACAGTATCCAGCTTTTCGCGTCAAATGTCACACCAGTTGACGACCAACTCATTCCCACTGGAAAAATTGTTCCTGTGAAAGGAACACCCTATGACTTCCTTGAACCCCAAGAAATTGGTAGCAGGGTCACTGAGTTGCCTGATGGGTATGATATCAACTATGTGCTAGACCCTTCTAGCCACAAGCACTTGAGGAAAGCAGCAGTGTTACATGACAGTGTATCGGGGCGAAAATTGGAGCTGTGGACTAACATGCCGGGGCTGCAGTTCTATTCTAGTAACATGCTTGACAATGTGAAGGGGAAGGAAGGATTTGTGTATAAAAAACATGCTGCAGTCGCCATGGAGACGCAGGGGTTCCCGGATGCTGTGAATCACCAAAATTTCCCTTCACAAACTGTGAATCCAGGAGAGACTTATATGCATGTTATGGTTTATAGATTTACAGCTGTCTAATCTTGGAGCATTTCACAACTCAACTATCAGATCAAGTAGTTGGAGAGATGTGTTCACGAGAACCAGTCTAAGGGTAGTAATAAATTAATCTCTGCAGCAATTTGTTAGATACTGGTTTTACTTCAGTTCAGGTAGAATAAAATAGTGAACCATAGTTGTATTGTTACATTTTGAATTTATTGTTGGGTATTGCTTTTGAAACAAAAATGAAAAAAAAAAAAAAAAAAAATTGCCATTGTCATCTGGAATTGTAATTCCAAGTCTTCTTTATCTTTGCTCTTTCCTTCTTTATCTGGTAAGATAGGTCTGTCATTAAGTCCAACAAAGGGAAAAGGGCACCAAACATGCACCAAACTGGCCAGTTCAATAACTTAGCTAGAAATTAACTATCATACAAAGCAATGGTTGATACCTCAAGATTGCTAGAGTTTGATACCAAACTCTTCACCCAACAACTTGTGCCAAAAAGAGAGAGAGAAATAAAGAAAGAATTTATATGTATAACTAATGGAAACTTTTATAAAAATTCTACCTGAATAACTTCACCCAGTAAATAACGGAGTGATAAGAATTTGATCATTCTGCAAAGAATTTCTAATTACTATAAAAAAGAATGAAGCAATACAAGTATTTCTGTCATGCGTATTCAACAGGCATCTGAAACCGGCACAACGGGCAGAGGTTACTCTTCTCCAGCCAATTCACTATGCAACTTTCATGATAGACATGCAAGCAAGGCATGCGAGTGGCTTCGCACCCATTTAGAATCTCTTCCAAACATATCACACAATGCTTTGCACAACCTTTAATTTTCACCCTCTCTAACTCCTCAATTGCTGACTTTCTGGTGCACACAAACTCAAACACATGGTCAGAAACTTCAGGTTGGTCCTCCAAGAATCGTTCTTGTCCAACTGTAAGAGACACCAGTATTGGAATAGTCATGCGGTTCAAATTCACAGGGTCACCGGCAATCTCACGAGCACGCGTAGAAATCGTTTGGATCATTAATGGCTGAGCATGATAGGGAACCAATATCTGGGAAAGCATATTGGATATTACAGACCAGGATGTGCTACTCTCTGTTAAAAGATGGCATTGCTGCTTGAACTTAAACAAGTGTAAAGTGGACCTTGGAACTAGAGGGTCATCTTCTTCCCTAGTAAAGGAAGCAAAAATCTCAATCAAGAACTCAGGTTCCGGTGAGGAACTGTCCTCGGGTTCGAAATTTTCTGGTTGCCATACTTCACAACGAGAAAACACTGTGTGGGGTGTGTAGCTTGTCATCTTCAAGAAGAAGAAGTAGAGAAAGATTATAGGGACAAAGAAAGAAAGAAATCAGAGAAAACGGTCATATGGGGATTACTAATGCTGCTAATGCCTAGCATTTATATTGTCTCTACTTTTTGCTAATTGGGTTTTGATTTGTATTGCAAAACCTGCCGGGTTTAAGGAAGGGAGTAACTTTGAAGTTAAGGGAAAATGATGCTATTAAGACCGTTAGGACAGTTATAGACATCCAAAGTCTTTGTCATACTTGAAAGAGGTTTCCTGATTGATCTAGCTAGGAGGATGGTCGCCTTAAATTTGATTTAACTAAATCTTGTAACTTGTTTTTCTAATAAAACTACAATAAAACAGAAAACCCCAAAACCAACAAGATCCAAATGAATCAAAGTTAGTACTAAATTTGAACTTAAAATATGTCATGAGTTGCAGGTCTCCGAAACTTGTTCGCAGGTATTTGAGGAGGGGACTCGTTCTTCTCGATCTTCTGATGATGATGTCAAGAGCCGTTCTTCGACAATGGGAACACTGATGCTGCTCCAGTTTCTTCAGTCACTTTTTTGATCCATCTTATTTGTCTTTTATTGGTTTAAACTGCGGTGGTTTGTTCGTTGTTAAATACAATTGCTGGTGATATCTATTGTACTGAGCAATTCAAGTATTTAATTATTGCTTATCAGATTAGCTCTGTAATTTTTTCCGGCATAATCTGTGATTGACACCAAATAATTGGATTACATTTTGGATTGGTTTCCAATGTATATATCATATGCTGATGTGAATATGCATTGGGAGTAGCTACTCAGCAACTTAAGTTATACAAAGCAAAAAAAGCCAAACAAAAGTGTGAACATCAATTACATTACAAAAAAAGCCAAACAAAAGTGTGAACATCAATTACATTATATCAATAGTTCAAATTAAAGCATGCTTTATTGATGTCCAAATTTCTACATAATAAACTGAAGAAAACAAATCAAAGTGGAATAAACTGCAGAGGCTCAACTCTGCCATTGTCTTCCAAGCTAGGCATAAACCAGACTCGCCGTGGCCATTGGACATCACGCGAAACACACTGCAGAGGCTCAATTTTGTGATCTTCCAAGCTAAACACTCCCAAGTCGTGACCATCCTCCATGTCTAAACCATCATCAATGAAGTAGATGCAGTTGGGTTTTATCAGCCCCTTAAAATTTCGAGTGTCAATGGCAGCAGAGTGGTTCTGGCCCAAGAAAATCGTCCAAGTAGTCAAGTCGTTGATGGGTATCCAGTTCCCTTCATCATGCCTGTAAACTTCAAAGGCACGGTTCTTCTGCAAATCACTTATGATCATAACCAGCTCTGCTCCTACGCCCACTATATAAACCTTGTCACCCCAAAAGAATTGAGGGCACACAACTACTTCAACCCTCGGTACATACACATCATCAAGATCACAAACCACAAGCTTCCCCAACTCGTTAATGGCGAGCAACTCCCTGCCCATGAAGGAAAGAACATCATCATAAAAAGACCCTGCTGGATGCAACATGGTCCATGTTTTCTCCCCTGGTTTGTAGTAAATCAGCCTTCGTTTCTCTCCGTAAATTGCCAGAACTTTGTAGTTGTATGGGTCACGAGAAGGGTCGGAAGATAGTATGGCCTTGTGGACAAGAACACGGTTCTTGTGGTCTTGATGGAATTTAGAAGAAGAGAGTTTGGGGAGAGTGAGTTGGGCTCGGGTGAGGGGGTTGAGGAGAGTGAGTGAAGTGGTTTGATCGTCGAGCAGGATTAGCCAACCTGAAGATGAACCGCATATGGTCTTGTCATGTGCCTCGGGGAGTTGGAGGGTGCGGAGTTTGTGGGTGGAAATACTGAAAAAGGATTTCAAGTATTTGTTGTTGGTGGTGTTGGTGGGTTGTTGGTCTGGAAGCATTAGCCATGGGAAGTCTTGGGATACCATGGTGGCCAGAAGCACTTAGCTTGTTATGGAATTATGAATGAGAGTGACAAAACCATCAAGGTCTCGAGCTATATTCATAGTGAAACAAACATTGAAAAAGTTCCTATTCCTACTAGGAAGTGATCTGCCGCCTTATAAGTATTGTTTAGGAAAGCTAGTGAATGAAATATGGAAAGTTAATAATTCCTACTTGGAATTGGAATGATATATGCCACCTCATATTAGAGGTTCTTAATCTTAAGTCTCCTTATCAAGCAAGAAAACCCCGAAAATTTGAAAGTTTCCTAGAATTACTAGCTTCCATAAGAGACAAGAGAGTACAAGAGAAGAAGAAAAAAATAGAGATTTCTGTGTAAGAGAAAATGATTTTCATTAACTGATCAAGCATGTATCCAACTGCTAAGTGACAAGCTAATTAATCATGTTTATGTTCTCTCTTCGCCAAATAAATCCTGAAAAACTGTAACAAAAGAGGTCATGAAAAGTTCTGCTATTTGTAGTAAACTACTATTTTTCTTTTTAAATACTGAAGCAAGTTCATAACAAACCAATGCAAATTGATACACAACACTATTTTACATGAGCTCAGCCAACTTGCAATGTGGCAAGACATATAATTAAAAGACGGACAAACCTAAGAGTCATGATCTGCGAGGAAAATATTCAAATACAGGATAAATGTTGATAATTTTACACAATCATTCTCAAAGTAGCAATGCTACTTATAACGTGCCTTTGAACATATTCAGACTGCCCTACAAGCACCTCATGAAGGAATTAGTCTGCTGTCCAACTCTGTTCCACAATTTCCCTCACTCTTCGGTTGTACTCACGCTTGTTCTCGCTAAACATGCGAGCAGCTTCTGAATTTGCAGGAGAATTTGGGTTGGGATCACATAGTAGTGACTGCAATAAGCAAATAGCAGATGTTAGAGTTTCTCAGATTGTTGGTGTTTAACACACTCAAAGTTCTCAACATATGCATCAGTGTTTCCATTCATAAATTGGTCCATGTACAAGTACCTACATATCTGCATTCACACCTGCAGCTATTTTATATAAAATTATAAACACATCTGTTGGAATAAAGATAACATGCAAGCCTTCCTTAACACACTAAGGTGAGGAAACAAAACTTTAACTTCCTGATACAAGGTTTTTTTAGTTCCAAGTCATATATCTGTATACCTGGCTTACCTGTTTTGTAAATTTCATTTTAATAATCAAGGAAACATCAATGCTTTCCACACAATCAAACCATACCTGGATAGACGTGAGTATAGCTGCCACATCATATATAGGACTCCACTGATTCTGTAAAATATCCAAACAAATACTTCCATCTGCATAAACTGACCAAATTTGAAAGAAAATTTGAAATTCAGAAACCAGAGGAGAAATATTTAACATGACACAAATGCTGATGTCAAGATATGTACTTACTATTCGGATGAAACATTCGAGAAACAAATCGGACTGTTGGTGGTTTGTTTGGATAGTCTTCTGTAAACTGAAGAGTCAACTTAAACGTGCCTGTATAGCTCCAATCGAGAGTTATTTAATGTAGAGATCAACGGACTTAAGGTTATTTATGAGAAACATGCATACCCTTGTCAACCATCACAAACAAGTAAGAAAGCCATTAGTTATTTTCGGGTTGTAGTTTTCAGATTTTTATTATTAGAAAGTAAGAAAGTTTTAAGAATTTATTGAAATGCACCAACCCTATGCATTTTCTTTTTTGTAAATAACCCTATGCAATTTTGCAAACATGGACATTCTAGTCCTTCATGAGCAGGGTAAATTTAATCTAGGGGTCTAATTAGTGCCAACCTGATTGTAATTTAGTTAATTACTGATTTTCGCAACCTTATCACAAGTATGATCTAGTGAACAAGCAGCATTGAATTCGTAGTACATGCATTGAATGAGAAAAACCCACATCTGAGACACATTAACTGAATTAAAAGCTTCAGTGAAAGGATTAACTGACCTCCATCCCAAGGAGTATCATCGGGACTGCAATCCAAACCAGACAACAAACGAGAAATGGCTTATCCAACCGTACTTAAACAAATCGAAAAATGAAGAATTATTGGTACATAACAAAAGAGAACCCAATAGCATATTTCTTTTATGCATATCATTTTCCAACTCACCCAAATATAACCGCATTCCACAGCATTATATTGTTGTCTTGGGGCGCCCCACTAATCCCTGCAGGTGGGTCTTGTTGTAGCCTCTTGAAGTCTCTCATCAGCCTCTTCCTTGCAGGAGTCGACATCTTTAGTTCTCCGCCACCTATATATCACAGCAATCACCAACCAATAAACATCAACCCAACTCAGTAGCATCCTTTTGAAGATCAACCGTGCATCGGGTGAACCCCATTGCATCTATTTCTACTTTTATATATCAAATTGCAAACGAAAGAAATTGGGGCAATTCAATTTGCAGAAATGACAATTCAATATATGAAAAAATAGAAATAGAACTAGCGATACAAATACTTTAAATTACCACATGGAAACCTTAAGCTGAGCTACATATACACAAAAACAAAACTCAGACCCTGAAATCGAGCTCAAAAATTAAGCATTTCACTTCAATTAAGCAACTTTTTAGATGTTTACAGCTTCAGTATGCAAGATAACAAAAATAAGCATCTTTCTCTACTAATTTGACACTAAGAAAAGACCCTAATTCATCTTCAGACTATAAACACCCAAGCACCTACAAAATTAATAAAGCTAGGGATTTGACCCCATCCAAACACAAAATTGGGACCTTTTTCTCATACCCTGGTAACCCACCTAAAAAACCAACCAATTTTAAAATTAAATGATAAAAAGGAATAGAAAACAAGAGAAACTGAATATAATTTAGTGGGAATTGTCTCACACCTGGAGCTTGGAATCTCCAAGAGGTGTCGATTCGAACGGGTACCGAATCGAGTTGCTGGTGTACGGGCGCGAAGAGGGTGAGGAAGGAAGGGGTTTTTGGATGAGGGTTTGATTAGATCGAAGCCATTTAGGTTTGGGCAGGAACAGAGAGAGAGAAGGGTGGAGCTTGTTTCGTTGTGGCTTATAACAGTGAAATGTGAATGGAGGAATTTTGGGATGTGGGTTGGGTCGGTCTACTCAGCACTGTCCCTACTTGCTTGGCTACTTGGAATTTTCTCTACCTTTTTCTTTTTTCTTTTTTCTTTTTTCTTTTTTCCTTTTTCCTTTTTCCTTTTCCTTTTTTAAAGGTTTTGTGAGAGACTCAAGTGCCATCAGCCTATCATTGTGTAGACTATATAATTAAGTGCTCTTCCAAGCTCCAAGTTATTTATATATCTAAAATCAATCTATTAGACATCAAATGTGAAATTCAATATGATTGTTAATTTATTGCATGCTAGCCTCTCCACACTTGCAGGAGCGAGTGTGAAACGGCTTTCTATTGCGCACATATTGATATTTTGGCAAGCGTAATTTATTTAATAGACTTATTCTATTTCTATTCTCAAATCACAAATACAAATAAACTTAATTAGTTGTTCAATCCAAATGAAAGATTAAAAAAAATTGAATATGTGAAATTAAGGGGAAATTAATTAAGGAGAGAGATGCAATAAACCAATTCTTATGGGCGGGAAAGTAAATTTGGGAAATAGATAACTGACCATTAGATTTAAGCCAAAACGATTACAGCCATTCGGACCCGGAAATAAATTTTAGGATTTAAAAACCGTTCTGTTTTATTATATAGACTAGTCTCTCCACACTCGTTCCTGCGAGTGCGAAGCGGCTCTTTCTATTGTGCAAACACCGATATTTTGGTAAGCGTAATTAGTTAATTTAATAGATAAATGAAAGTAAATTTGGAAAAATTAATTAAGGAGAGACAGCCATTCGGACCCGGAAATAAATTTTAGGATTTAAAAACCGTTCTGTTTTATTATATAGACTAGTCTCTCCACACTCGTTCCTGCGAGTGCGAAGCGGCTCTTTCTATTGTGCAAACACCGATATTTTGGTAAGCGTAATTAGTTAATTTAATAGATAAATGAAAGTAAATTTGGAAAAATTAATTAAGGAGAGAGAGACATCAAACCAATTCTCATGGGTGAAAATGTAAATTTGGGAAATAGATAACTGACCATTGGATTTAAGCCAAACGATCTCAGCCATTCGAACCTGTAAATAATTCAAAAACTGTTATATTTTATTTTATAGACTAACCTCTCCACACTCGCTCTCGAGTGTGAAACAGCTCTTTCTATTGCGCAAACACTGATATTTTGGCAAGCGTAATTCATTTAATAGGCTTCTCCTATTTCTATTATCAAATCACAAATACAAATAAACCTAGTTGTTCAACCAAAATAAAAGACCCAAAAAAAAAAAATTGAATATATGAAATTAAAGGGAAATTAATTAAGGAGAGAGAGGCAGCAAACCAATTCTCATGAGCGGGAAAGTAAATTTAAGAAATAGATAACTGACCATTGGATTAACCCGAAACGATCTCAGCCACTCGAATCCGGAGATAAAGTTTAGAATTCAAAGACCGTTTTGTTTTATTATATAAATTACTCTTCTATTCCTAGTTCTCCAAATAAACAAAAAAAAAGACTATCTACTGTACCAGAAAAAAAAAAAAAAAGATATATCTAATGGGACCAGAGAGAGTCAAATCAACTATATAAAATCTTCAAACGTTTAACACCTATGGTCTTGGATTTACAAATTGAACTATGTTTTCCACGTTCAAATATATATGTGTGTGAGCACTCATCAATCATTTTTTTTCTGCATTTATGACTCATTATATATGAAATTAACTTAAACGTACACATTAACATTTGGCATGGCTCATGCATGTGTGGACCATATATGTTTAATTAATTTTCTCCTTACAAATTATAATCACAAGATATTGGTGGACGATGTTTAATTTTCGATCTCCTTAACATTTGGCATGGCTCATGCATGTGTGGACCATATATGTTTAATTAATTTTCTCCTTACAAATTTTCTCCTTAAATATATATATATATATATATCGTCATTTCTTCATGCCACCTTTCGTTTTCACATTTGTTTTGAACTACAACTACAAGTGGTTAAATTGCACATATAGCATGACTTTAATTTGCATCCGTAAAAAAAATGAATTAGCAACCCACTATTGCGTTAGATGGACGTCACCTAATTAGGAGGATGCATGTAAGATTGTAGTACAAATGATACAGATTATAAGTATTTCGATCCGGACATGAAATATTTGTCTCTATATATATATATAAGCTAATTAAAGTAGTACTGGCAAGAAGCATAGTACATTTCAATATTGTCATTGAAATCACTACGTACATGATTAATTTAGTAAAAGCTGGGGAAAATTAAACGAAAACACAAAATCAAATTCAGTCCAATATATATCGCTTGGTTGCATAAATTGCTTCTCCTTCTGCTAGCTTGAATGTTACAAATCAACAAATATTCAAAAACTATATACTATATATATATACACACAGATACTAATTGTTGTGATCTCTAGTATCAGCAGGAGATGCAGATGCACTCTTTGGGGTAGAAGAAGAAAATGGCAATGAAGGTGGCAGACTGAACATCAAACTCCCTGCCTGTGAAATATTTGCTGAAGAAGTAGTAGTTTTGTTCAAATAGCTTGATGCACAGCCAACATTCCCTTTTTGCACAGCTGTTTGCAAGTATGAAGAAGCAGTTGTACTACTACTTCCTGGAAATTGCTCACCCCATTTAAATTTCTGAGCCATATGATTTATGTCACCTGCACCCTGATTGCCTAGTACTAATCCAGTACTACCACTCCCACCATTACTGTTGCCGATGATCGACGTAAGTGCGGCTGCTAAGGCAGATTGGAAACTTGGGTCTGCTGTGATTGCCTTGGTTGCAGCTGCAATGGGGTCTGGTTGAAACTGCTGCTGATGATGAGTATGAGTACTAGTACTTGGGTTAATATTATTATTCTTCTGCATGTAGTTTTGGTATATAGTGTTTTGTATAGGCTGCTGCTGCCTTCCAAGACTACTTAGTGCCACCATTTGGTTCTTGTTGTAGTGTTGAGTAGTCCCATTCCCATAGGAAAGGAACCCATTACTCCAAGACATGGCGTTGGGGTCTGAAGAACCAAAGTTGAGACTGGTGGGAGGATATATTTGATGATGAGAAGAAGAAAATTTATTATGGAAATGGGATAAGGAAGGTGAAGATGATGATGGGTTTGAAGTGAGGTCTAAGGTGATTGTTGGGAGTGAATTAGATGACATGGAAGAGTTGGGTATGTAGAATCTGGATTTTGAATTATCGGAAAGATATAAATTGTATCCATGGAGACCATCGGCAGTAGTGGTGGTGGCCGCAGCGGATGATGGGTTCATCAGGCCGGACCGGGATGATGAGCTCGAAGATGAGCCGGACAGTAGCATGGAAGCGGCTGCGGAGGTGGTGGAAGCCATGGCGGTGGCTGCCATAGGAAGTGGGTGATTGTGTGCTCCTTCGTATGTGGTGATTAAGATGGACATGTCTTCCGCACATCTTTGTACCTGAAATTATTTTCAAATCAAAAAATTAACATACATTTATATGCTAAAAAAGTTAATAATTAAAGATTTCTATCATATATAAAGTGGACCTACTATACATTTTTAGATCATATTAATGAACTATATATATTATGTGACAGGTAATGTAATCATTTACCTGTTTCCTTACGGGACATGATGGTGCAATGGTGCAACGATAGTATGCACGAGGGCAAGGGTTTCCTTTTGCAATCTTCTGTCCATATTTCCTCCATTGGCATCCATCATTCATCTGTGTCCAGAAACAAAATATATATATTTTTAATAATTTATTTTTGTTAAAATATCTCATATATAGCTACATCTAGGTAGGGCTATAGCTTTAATTTCCATTAATTGTTGAATATACATGTACATAAGAACTAACCGTTGGGGTTTCACATCTAGCTCTGACTGAAACCCTAGCTTTCTTGACTGGGTTCTGTTGCGCAATATCATCTTCTATACTTCTCATTGTCTTGGCAACTTTTCTAGGAGGCCATGTCTCCCCTGCTTCTTCCTTGGGTACTTCTTCAAGGCTGCTTGCAGGGCTAGATCTTGGGTTTGACAAAGGTACTTCAGTACTTGGAGTACTTGATTTAGGTGCTCGTTCATATTTGCGTGAGTCCAATCCCAAAGACAAGCTTTCTTTATCCGACTCATTTTCTCTCCCTCGATGATAACTATGGTTTTTAACATTCTTTTCGTCGACCTTTTTGCGTTTGCTGGAAAAAGATCCAAGGGTGAGGGAGACAAGCTCGGATTCCTCGTCGTCTTGATGATTAACATTAGACGTTGCATCCTGCAGCTTGGACTTGTTTGCAGCTGTTTTTTGTTGAATGTCTTGAACCTGCATTTGAAGTGTGTGGTAGTCCCCCATTATCCGATCTAAGTACTTCTTCAGCCTTTGGTTTTCTTCTCTGACCTCACCCATTTCGGCTCTAGCAGATTCGAGCTGATAATCCTACAGAAATGTTAATAATTATACTTAGGAGATTAAACTTAATTAATTAGTGCGTTCCTTAAGCTATTGTAATAAACAAATTAATTAAACATGCATGAAATTTTGTGTTTTACCTGTTCCTTTTGACTTGATGAAGTAGATGCCATTGAATGATCAGGTTCCATGGAGGACCCCTTTATATTAGTGGTGGTCGATATCTGTTCAATTAACCATTTATATCATAATAATTAGAATAATTCATTGATCGATGAGGAAAGAACTATGTATGTCTGACATAAAGAAAAACTGAAGGCATGGAAAAACAGAATAAATCTAGGACATTATATACATGACAAATGATTAAATGATACGATAAATAATTATCAACCTGATCATCAATCTTTTACTAATGAAATTAATTGAGCACCTTTTGGTTTTCATGCACGTGATGTACAGGAGATCGATCATTAGTTCTGTGGTCTAAAAGTTGTTGCCTTTTGCTTCTAATTAGTCATGATCATCATTGTCCTTTTTTTTTTCGGTCAACATCATGATCAAATGTAGTAATCACAGGTTAGACGTACTTAGACAAAATCTTAATTAACTCGATCCAGCTAGTCAGCTAATTAATTAAGTCATGCAATTTTCCTGACTTCAGAAGATGAACTATATATATTGCTCAAAACATTATTGTAGAGCTCTGATCTTTTTTGTATGCACTGCTCTATTACCATATTTTTAATTACTAGCTTTCTTCTGTTAATATGAAAACAATATTCTGTGGCTTTCACTCTTGATTACCTGCTTGCTGCAGCTCAGATCTTTATGTTCAGGCGAAGAAGATTTCGTTTCATTATTCTCCTGCCATGCTCTTCCATTTTCAACCTATATATGATGCACATACAGTAAGATATAATTTCGATATCAATATATATATATACATATATAAGAAAGGTAAATTTAATGAAAGAATAAATCATATAACTATATAATCTAAAACAAGTAGATTATAGGAGAAAATTTAGAAACATGCAGATCAATATAGAGATAGAAATATTATATATGACTTACTTTGACATCAATTTCTTCTTTTTTGTAAGCTTGTTGATGAAGATCAACAGGAGAAGTAGTACTAGATTCAAGTACTCTCTTGATCTCTTCCTCTTCTCCACCTCCATGAGAAGATTTTCCCAAAGCAGCCTCCATAGCTGATATTGAAGTCTTTAGTTTTGTCTTCTTTTCTCTCTTTCTATCCTGTTTCAGCTTGTGCGGGCCTCCTGAATCGTTGCTCTTCTTATATAGGCAGCAGGCAGTATTTGACTGCTATTCCCTTTAGAGGCTAATTGAGATTTTATTTTTCAACTCATACACATCCACCCAATTATTTTGAATTTTCCATTTAATTATTATATACATATAAGTAACCGCGGCACACAAAATGTCAACTGCCCATTCCCCAATTGCAGGCTTTGCAGCACGTACAGCTGACAGAAACATATGCACTGCACAACTTAATTTTATTTATTTTTTAATTAGTTCATTTTGTTAGCAAAAATAAAAAATAAAAAATATCAAGGAAAAAACAAAGCAGAAGAATTCAACGTCAACGTTTGAGATAAAATGTCACAGACAATATTAAAGCTTGAAAAGAAGAGAGTTGAAGAAGGAAGGCTTGAAGCCGCAAAACTCGGTCCCCACGCATTTCAATATTCTGTAATATAATTAATAGACTAATATATGGTTTGAAGTTTCGTACGTACGCTCCAAAAGTCGTCACATGGGGATTAGTTCATGCCGGTCAAACCTTAATTGCCCCAGCTAGGTGGCCGGTCGGGTCGGGTAGGGTTTTGTACGTACGTAGTAACAACATTAATTAAGATTCAGATCAGGGTTAACTATATATGGGTGTTATTACTATTAAGGTCAGTGATCAAGAAGTATTGATTAGATACATTTGTCCATGCATTCGTTTGACCTCTCGCTTATTAACGTATATAATTCAATACCCAAGATTAATTCAACCATGCATGTTGGAATTGGAATTCAAGTGTGGAAAGAATATTAACAAACACGTACATATGTATATACAGCACCCACTTTGAGCTCATACAGAAATTAATTTCCACCTCTTAAGATACAGCAACCTTTGCTTCACAATTACTTGTAACATGTTTCGAAACATGTTCTGTATTCATGGGAAATATAATTTTTTTAGTTCAGAAGAAAAAGGAACTGAAAGTCCAACTTTAGGTGTAAGTGTGGAACTAAATGTTCTACTATATATATGTATATATATTAGAAGTAGATATGTGAAATATTTGCAGTCAAAAGTAGTACGTATTACTATCTTTGAGCATATATATTTTACCATGGTGTAGGGTCAGTCGGTGCTATATATATATATATATATATATATATATATGGGTCAAGCAGGCATCATGCATGCTGCGCGCACAGATTTCTGAATCTCAACGGCAGTGACACCGATATATATACGTACCACTACTGTATAAAATTTGTCTCATTTGGCAAACGTATCATCCTTACTTTTTTAATGGTAAGTTTCCATCTCAGTTCATTAGAAAAACTATACCATGATATTGAAAGATGAATCCACTTGATTTATGCTGTTCAAATTAAGATGGAAATACTTCTTTACAATGGAGTCAATGTTTGTGTACATTTCAAAACGTTTAAATAAGAGATATTAACGGTGCATATATATAGTGTAATTAGTTTGACAAGATAGCTCTTACATGACCTGGCCGGCTAGCTAGTTAATTGATTATTAAATGGAGAAGAGCTACTATCTTATTCAGAATATTAGTTAACAACAATAAAGGGGGAAAATGAAGTGTTTCAAATTAAACTTAACACATTAATTAAGGGAAAAAAATTTTGACAAAAAATGAAAAGAATGAAGAATATATAATATATATACAAGCACTCCACTTGAAAGTTTCAAATTGAAACCTATTAATTATTAGAAGCATATATATATATATATGATGACTCTTGAAACCCTCTATGCCCACAACATATAAATATTAAAATTAAAATTAAAATATATACAAGCAGTCCACTTGTAAGCGTAAGACTCGGGCATGAGCAGCCCCTATATTTTACTATATATGGAATATATCTATATAACTAATCGACGTATATATATATATATATATATATATATATAAACTATAACCTCTCGGGATCGAGACCGTTGACGTCTAATAATTTATTTTGATCCGTTCCAAGCTATCTATGAATTAATTCCTACCTGACATGGAGACAATAAGACTTGATAAATTACTAATTCGATCGGTGGTGAATCAATAATTCAATATCGATTAGATGATGAGAATTGGACGTGTGATTTGATCTGATCAAAACAAGAAAATTCAAAAAGCATGCATGGTCAAAATTAATATAATCCATCAGCTAGGATTGTTAATTACCATGCTCACACATCATTTTTTGTTTTTAATGTGGAGGAGAAGGAATTGAACTTAAGTGTGGGAAATCAAATTCCACAGCCTTTTTAACTGAGTTAGCCCAACAATTACATGCTCACACAACACTTAACGCCCAAGAAATCTGTAAAGTTAATGGTCCTCATCGATCATCACAGCAAGTACTATTGAATAGTAATTAATATTATAATGAAAACTATTGATGCAAAATCCGTCCGATGATGCAACAACTTAAAGTGAATGATGTGGATAATGATTCAGTCTTCTTAAAGGTTGAACAAGAGTGAAGATGATGAGCTAATCTTACTGATGATCTTCAACACAAATGACCTGCATGAACAAGAATAAAAAGGAGTAGCACCAGTGTGATACAATTCAACTATGCTTCGATGATTAAGTCAGTAAAGAGCAAAAAAGAGGTGTATTGATAAGAACTAGCAAGAACAAAGTGATGAACGTACTTAGGAGGGATGAGAAGAACAAGGTAATATGTTCTGGGTTTATCTCTCAAGTAGGTGTGTGTTTTCTCTTGATTTTGTGAACTCCTCCTTTGTGCATATAAGTGGGCTTATATAGGCAAAGGAGGAGGCAAAGACTAGGTTTACCTACATGAGGATGAACACTGGAGAAAAGGCCACGTCAGGGATTCGAAACAGTAGCATGCACAGCTACCAAGCACTCCTGCATATACTGTTGCATTAAATGCGAACATGGTTGAGTATGGTGGAATGCCCTAATAGTCATGACTGGAAGCAAATTGTCAGGCTTCATATCATGTCAGATAAAAAACACTCGAGTGTGGCTATTCATACTAGCTAGTCGGATCTTCTAGAACGGCGATGAAGTAAAGTATTCGAACTAAGAATACAAGTCTCACCAATCTCAGATATAGTATATATAGAACCTGATAGATATGATTGGAAAATACTATGTAATTTTCGAGCCAAGCCGGACATGTGAACGTCGATTCATCCAGATATTAATTAGTCAAATGCGAGATATCGGATCAGAGGAACAATATCTAATCCGGGCCGAGCTAGTTAAAAGATGATCTCTTGATTCTGACAAATTCAATATTCAAGATAGAGCTCAGTTCGAATGATGATATTGGATCCAAGCTGGATCCGAGCCCATTCATAGCTGAGGTCGCACGGTTACATAAGCTATCATTTTGACCAAGTCAATCGTAGAAAAGTCAAAATGCCAAATGGGACCTTTCATGCCACGTGGTGGCTTGAGGTTGGTTGTCGAATCCTTGTGGATTTATCCACAAACAAAAACATTAATCAAATAGTCTTGTGAAGTACTCTTTAATTGCTTTGTTTATTTAAGTATTAGGTTGAATATAAGGTTTGCATCCTGCATGCGCATGATATGTACTTCTACGCATGGTACATGTATAAATGAATGCATGTATCTAGCTAGAGATTAATATTTCATGAGTTAATTCATTTCATTTTTCTGGCTATTTATCAATATGGAAATGTGTAAGCAGCAATTAATATATATTTCAATTACGGCTGTACGTAGCTAGCTTAGTTTAGATTATTAACATCCTAATAGGTCAATGATCTGTACTTAATTAAAGCTTGTCATGGTTTATAATTAAGAATTATCTATAGTGTAGCGTGTAGATTGTACTGTACAAATTGCTTTTTTTTGACCAATTACTGTACAAATTGCTTGTTAGTATAGTCTACAATGCATTAATTTAAAACAACTCAATATATTACAGTACTCCCACCTATATATGAATATAATTTGCATGCACTGGATTGCGGGAGAATTCACAATATTAACTCAAAAAGTCTTCGCAACCTTAAGACTTCTGCTAGATTCTTTGTTAATTGTATTCATTAACTAAGATTAATTGGCCGGGTTTATTATATAATATTTAAGCAGGTTAACTGTTGTAATGATCAAAGCATTACTTGGGATTTGGGTTTCTGTTTTATTGGCATTTCAATATATATATATATATATATATCCTTTCTGAGGTATACTTTAACTTATTTTTAAATTGAAATAAAAAATAAATCAGATCAATGCACGTTATACATTTATTTAGTTATTGGTAAACCTCTAAAAAAAAGTATATTTAGTTATTGACTTGTTGGTTCCTTCATGTACGCAATTCCAAGTCATTTGTAATTAATCGTCCAATTAAATTGAAAAATGAGGAGGACCACACATTAAATATTTTGAACAAATTAACAAACAAACAAATCGGTGGGAGCTTACAGCTCTATTGGTTAAGACTAATTATTTATACTCCGGTTTCAAGTTGGGATTCCCCTCATGTAATATTGTCTGATAAGAAAAATAAAGAAAAAAGAAAACAAATATGTTGTTTGAACATATTTGTACAGTAGTGTCTAAAGGTGTTTAATCCAAAATCTGAGAACTAAAACCTATAAACTATGAACAAGTGTGGATATAAATAAGAGAAAATCTGTATATATAATGTTGGAAATAATTGATACCCTTATCATAATGTACTATTTATTTATTTATATTAATTTTTGGTGAACATGTACTATTTAATTTTCATTTGTCAGCTTGCTTTATCGTCTTCCCCCTTACGTAATTAACACGCCAATATCGTTCAACAAAATTGTATAAGAACTAACTAGATAAACCCTACTCCACAATCTCTAAAAATTCATAAGAACTATCGAAATAACCCTACTCCACAGTCTCAAAAAATTTCTAGGTGAAAAAGCAATAAGCAAGACATGGGTTCTGATCAAGTGCAGCCAAAGATTCCTGTGCTAGATTTCTCAAAGGAAGCTCTGAAGCCTGGCACCAACTCATGGCTCTTGGCATGCAAAGATGTTCAACAAGCACTTGAAGAGTTTGGCTGCTTTGTAGTATTGTATGATAAAATCTCAATGGAATTTCACAATGCGTTTTTTAATGCTCTACAAGAATTTTTTGATCTGCCAACTGAAACCAAAATGAAAAACAAATATGATGTTAATCCTTTTAATGGGTATGTTGGGCAAGTACCCATAATTCATTTCAAAATTAGTCAAATTGAAAATCATTTGCCTATCTAACTTTGATAAAACAAATGGACGGTTTCATCGAAAATATTTGGTTTGTCCATTTATTTGATCAAAGTTGATAGGCAAATGATTTCCGATTTGGCTAATTTTTTGCAAGAATAATCTATCAATGAAGATGTAAAAAATGAATGGTTCGGATCTATGCAAAACGACTCGTGTGGGCCCCAATAAGGTATACCTCAACATAAATAAGTTGAGATATACCTCAACTTAAGGAGCCTGTATATATATAACCCTAAATGTGAGATTTTCTTAATTTATGCTGGTAATCAATTAAATTATGTCATTATCTTTTTGAAGAATTTTCTTATAAGTATGAGGTTGTGAGTTATTGAATTGCGAGATTTTAATAGGTTTCTTATAATCAGAAATTCACATACATTTCTCATGTTTATGTTTATGTTTATTCACTCTTCTCGATCATATATTTATAAGAGAATTTCTCTTGTGCTTCTTCATACATAAATACTTCAATCTATATATACATATAATAGTGCTCATACTCATCGATCAAGTTACTAATCATGTAGATCAATGCCCTCAAACTAACATCTTTTTATAATAGTTAACTATCAAGTTATTGTATGCATCAAATATATTATGTAAACAGGTCGATATGTGTTATTAATTATAGGCTTAATTATCGATTTACCACCCAAAACTGTAACTCATTCCCACTTTACCACCTGAAAGTTTTTTTGTCCCAGATTACCACCTGTAACTTACATCCATGTCCCATTTTACCTTGTTCCGTCAACAATTCCGTTAATGCTGACGATTTTGCCGTTAATGCTAACGTGGCGCGCTAGATGTGCGCCACGTGTCACATTTTTTTTTTTTTCGCATTTTTTTTATTTTTATAAACTTTGAAAATTAATTAAAAATAGCTCCGAACTCAAAAAAATACACGAAAAATTCCTACGGACTCCTCTTGATTAGCACTAATTTACTATAAGGTTAAATTACCAATTTGCCCTCTAAAAATTTTCAAAAAAATTAGAAAGTCCAAATTTATTTCTAAAAAATTAAAATAAATTTTCCTCTATTAAATAAATTCTAGAATTTTCGTAAACTCTTGGACAAATTCTCAAAAATATTTTGAAAAATTACCAAAAGCTTGTTTTAGAGAATTATTTCGAGACTTTACAGAAATTTTAGAATTTTTCTAGAATTTATTTTATAGAGAATTTTATTTTTCTCTAAGACCGAGAGGTCTTTTGGGTAGCAAGTGTTCACGAGAAAGGTATTGTTAGTTTTTAGAAGACTAACGGTGCAGACCTCATATTTTTTGGAGTTCGGGAGATTATTCTATGAATTTTTAAAGAGTCTAGAGTATTTTAATTTTCTAGAAATAAATTTGGACTTTTCAAATTTTTTGGAAATTTTTAGAGGGAAAATTGGCATTTTGACCCCATAGTAAATTAGTACTAGTTAAGACAAGTCGGTAGGAATTTTCCGTGTATTTTTCTAAGTTCGGAGCTATTTTTAATTAATTTTCAAAGTTTATAAAAATAGAAAAATCAAAAAAATCAAAAAATACAAAAAAGATGTGACACGTGGCGCACATCCAGCGCGCCACGTCAGCATTAATGGAATTGTTGACGGAACAAGGTAAAATGGGACACGGATGTAAGTTACAGGTGGTAATCTGGGACAAAAAAACTTTCAGGTGGTAAAGTGGGAATGAGTTACAGTTTTGGGTGGTAAATCGATAATTAAGCCTTTATTTTATAGTGTTAATTAATTAAGTTAAACCACTCTGTCACCACACCACACCGACATACCCAACCACGTATGAACCCTAGTTGTAGTTCTTTACAGAATACATATATTTATTTAAATGGAAAATGGTTGTCCATAGCAGTGCAATACCTATTTGTTATATTAATTAGTTTTAATTTGAATAATTTTTTGCAATGTCCCCAAGGACCCCAACCTATCTCCTATGTCTAATTAATGTCTCGTTTTGTTTTTATCGGGTCTAATGGCTCATGTTATTACACTCACGTTTTAATTTATCTCACTTTGCTCCCAGACTAATTAATATTGTGTCTCATTTTGCTCTATCCCTTAACTGTTTCGTCCTCATGTCTGACTGGTGGGGGTAATTTGGTCTATATAATTAGTGTCGAATTTATGAGCACTCCAAGGGTGAAACCAATTTTTCCAAATCAAATGAACGCCCAACTCAATATTTCTAGAAAGAGTGAACACCCAAGGCTAACCAATTAATGGTTTGCTGTGGTCAATTATTTGAGGTTTATTTTACTGAGTTCATTTTGTTCACCACAAAAAAGTGATGGTGAGTATTACTACCATGGTAGATAGGTGACATGTCACAAAAAGGTGATCATGTGACACGTGTCACTCATCTACCATGATAGTAATGTTCACAGAATAATGCTATATTTACCACATTTTTATACCATCTTACGTGTCATTACTTTACTAGATAGAGTTTTTTTTTTTTTTTTTAGGTTTTTTATTTTATTTTTTAGTGTCTAATGTATGAATGCCATGTAATTGCCACATAAGATGATATAAAAATGTGGGATATCTAGTACTACTGAAAACAAAAAGTGGCTACTTTTAGAATTTTCCTTACTTAGGCATAAATTTAAGGCCCAAAAACGAAAGGAGAACAGCTTTGGGCCTAGTAACCCATGATGGTCTTCAACTAAAAAGGCTAACGATAGAGGATGGGAGAGTCCAGAAGAACATTTTCAGTCCACATTCAAGCCCAAAGCTTTTTGAACCATCAGTCACCAGACTCACCACAATGAGTGACTGACGCTTCTACTTATTTTTGGTAATAAGTAACAACAACCCATCGGCATCACCGATGCTTCCAATTCATCCTTGCCATTTCACTCAAATATGGTACTGACAAATATAGTCCTGAGCTCCATCATCTTCCATAGACTATAACCCAGAGCCGTTTGATCATAAACAAAAAAAAAACATTTAGATTAGAATCAGAATAGATGATGAAAAGACGATGAGAGTACACTGTAAACAAATTGGTCTCATCCACACGCTATATTGCTCTACAACTTAGATTTAGCCATTTAGGATATGAATTCCTAATTAAAGAAAAAGATTCAAGATATGATTTTGTGTCATTGACTCATTGGGATGTGAAAATCGGACACTGAATTGCAGTAGTATCATAAATCACGTGCAAAGTGCTGAGTCATATGAAAGTGACAGCTTGGCCAACTTTCCATTTGTTGAGGTTCAGTCTGCAACTTAAAGAGTTATATAGGTTATAGAAAGGATCCAAATTTATAGCTTAGAGAATAGAGGCAGAGACAAATCCATTCATAGTTTTTTTTGTTAGTTTTGTATCAGCCACCATGAATAGGATTCTGCTTTGCAGAGAATTCAGAGCCAGAGTGCCCCAAACAGCCATAGGCTGGTTCAGTTCATTTAAACTCTCAAGGTATGGAACCGTGTGTGTGTGTGTGTTTTTTTTTTTTTTTTTTGGCATAAGTTATTGGATTTTGGTTTGTGGGTTTGAGGATTATATCTGGGTTTGTGTTTCTTTGAGAATTATAGGCAATTTAGGATATTGGGTTTCTATATTTGTTAACTTTTGCCTTTGTGATGCAAAAAGTTGCTAGCTTTTGCATTCAATTTTCAGCCTGAATATAATTGATCGTAAACTTCACTGTCATCCGATGGTTGAGGTTTACTGTGAAAAGAGGGGAACTTTGATTTTTTAGACAGATTGAATGATGGCTATATATTCTTGGAAAGAGGTGTTTTTAAGCATCTAGATTCATTTGGTCTATAATTATGAGAATAGACCAAGTTTCAGTGGTTCATTTCGTCTTTGTTCGGGGTTTTTTTTTTATAAAAAAAATGGATAGATGTTCTCTTCTCAGTGACTCCTGTAAAATTTGGCTTTTACTTCAAGGCATGATGCACATGATGCAATTGTTGATTAGAGTGGAATATCTGTATCTGATGATGCATCTATAGTAGTTGTTATATTTGAAAAAAAATGACGGTGTTTGAAAAAAAAAAAAAAATGAGGGGGGATTGGTTATAGTCTGCTATTGTTTTTGCCATATAACTGAAGAATTTTACAAGAGGTTTTTGTATGTCTTACTCATGATGGGCTCTCTAATGATATTTTTTACAGTCTCATTTTTTACCCCTTATCTTGCAGATCTGCTCATTCGTTACCCTTTGCAACCCTTGAAGCAGAAGAGATATCAGGTTCACAGCCTGCTGAAGTGCATAACTTGGGTAGGTTCTGACACTTTAGCTGCATGTGTTATTCAACAGCAGAAATTGATTCCCATGATTGATGCCCTGCACTCAGAACAGTTATTGGTCTTGGAGTATAACTGGAAACTAAAACCAGGAACGATTATAACCTGATTCTTCAAATGTAATTCCTTAGAATAATTTTTGTTTTTACTCATTTGTATTGTCCTTGTAATCTTTTTAAAGCATGGTGTATGAACCTCTCATTAAGGATAAAACCGCCTGAAAAAATCAAATATTGAAATAAAATATTTTTATTTTTAGTGCAGGGTAAGTGGACGAAACCTGCTACATGGAACACTATCGTGGATCCTTTAAATGGGGAACCATTCATCAAAGTTTCTGAAATTGATGAAACGGGAATTCAGGTATGTTTGTACATTATAGTGTACACTATCCTTTTTGCTTTCTTCATAAACCAACCATTCCCTTTGTTGAGCCTATATATTAGGTAACTGAGCACACATCTTGGCATAATACTTGAGGCACTTGTTGCAAATGCAATTAGCTTAAACTAAATTTTTTGGACTTTTGGACTGCTATTGTAGCCATTTGTGGAGAGCTTGTCCAAGTGCCCCAAACATGGTCTTCACAATCCGTTCAAAGCACCAGAGAGGTTTGTGCTAATTATCTTTCTGTTTCTTTTATCCTCATTGATTATTTGGGCATTCTTTGTTGCCGAAGGATACTCACAAAGATATCCTGGTAGAGGATAACAAGATTCATTAACTTTTCCCTTGATAAACGTGATACTGATAGTCTATCTGATATTACACAATTGGCAACTGATAGACCATTTATTGCAGGTATCTTATGTTTGGAGACATATCTGCAAAGGCAGCTCACATGCTTTCCCTGCCGAAGGTAACAAGTTAAGAGCAAAAGGACGATGTTTTTCTTTTTCACTCTTTCCTGTATTTCAACCTTTTGATATGATAGATTTATACTTTTGCACATAATTTTTATATTATATGGCTTTCAGGTTTCTGATTTCTTCACAAGATTAATACAAAGGGTTGCTCCAAAGAGTTACCAACAGGCTTTCGGTGAAGTTTATGTTACTCAAAAATTTCTGGAGAATTTCTCTGGTGATCAGGTTCATTATACATAAACATCAGTCCACTTCACCTTTATGTTTTCAGTTAAAAAGTGATAGAAAGACGGGGAAAAAAATGCAGAATGATATGGGATTTATTAGAGTTGGATGACCAATGATTAATTGGTCCTGTACTCATTAGTGTGAATGCAGTACTGCCCAAATGCCATAACACTATGTCACAATTATGCCTACCCTCTCACACAGGTAGGGGTAGAATAATATTTAGATACCCTAGGTTTAAGCACAATACAGAGCCATTCCGGTAATCAAATGGACATAATTCACATGGAATCCTTCTAGCAAGTTTACTGAAGTTCTTTTCAACTTTGTTTAACATCCTCATTTCCACATTGTGGCAGGTCCGCTTCCTTGCAAGGTCTTTTGGGGTTCCTGGAAATCATCTTGGACAGCAAAGTCACGGTTTCTGTTGGCCTTATGGTCCTGTAAGCATTATTTTTGAACCTACTTGAATTTTGTTAGGTTCCAGAATTGATGCTTTGATACAATATAGGCTATCATTGTACCCAAAAGCGTAAACTTTTAGGACGTGGTCATCTGTTATTTTTTATTCTATCCATTTTAATGGTAAAAACAAATGTGACCTTTCTAGACAATGTTTCGTTTATTAATTAAGCCCGGAGCAGTAGTATTTCCTAGTCGGTGGACTTTTTCTAATGGTCTAGTAACTCCTTTTGGAGATATAGTTTGATTGTAAGCTATGATGTCTTCTTGATGTGGGATCTGATTTTATTTTGTAAAAGGAAAGATCACCATATCAAGATGGATACATCCCTTTTCTATTTCAAGTCACTATTTGAGCTTTTGACATATAGGACATTCTTGTTTGTCAGTCTCTCATGGTACAGATTTTTTATATTCATAATTGGATATATGAAAGAATCTTTGTGCAGGTTGCAATTGTTACTCCGTTTAATTTTCCACTAGAAATTCCTGTACTTCAGTTGATGGGTGCACTTTATATGGGTAACAAACCAATTCTCAAAGTGGATAGCAAGGTATGCCTGCATATGTTCTTTTGGTTCTGTTGGTTGTATAAATTATGGTTCCTTAAAATTATATTGTAGGTCCGTCATATATATTATTTTACTGGTCCGGACGCTAATATATATATATATATATACATATATTGTCATGTAGCTCTTTGAGACCTTTTTCTGTGCAGATAATTTAACTGTTGACAAAAAATTTCCTTTTGTAGGTAAGCATTGTTATGGATCAAATGATGCGGCTGCTTCATTACTGTGGATTACCAATAGAGGATGTTGACTTCATAAATTCTGATGGGAAGACAATGAACAAGATATTAATGGAGGTTGTTTCAAAGTGCCTTATTAAACTATTCGCAACTGTATTATATAACAGAAACTGCTTGTAGCTCTCCTCCATAAAATTGCAATTCATAGAGGTTATTTTACTACATGTAGATTGAAATAACTTACATGATATTGAAGTATTTTACTTCTATTGCTTCAACAGGCAAATCCACGAATGACCCTCTTCACTGGTAGCTCAAGAGTGGCAGATAAGTTGGCTGTTGACCTGAAGGGTCGTATTAAGTTGGAAGATGCAGGATTTGACTGGAAAATCTTAGGGCCTGACGTTCAGGAGGTTTCTTAAACAATTTTATGCGTTTAGATTATGCAACTCTTTCTTTTCAGAGACATCAATTGTTGATTTATCTGCTTTTGGTTTCTAAATGGCAGGAGGACTATGTTGCGTGGGTCTGTGATCAGGATGCATATGCATGCAGTGGTCAGAAGTGCTCTGCACAATCAATTCTCTTCATGCATGAGGTAAGCTTTCAGCTTTAAACCTTCTGTGTATGTCCCGCTCTAGTGATATTCTAGTTCTCATTAGGATGTGTGGATCAATCCAAGTTAGAAATTCTTGGATCTCTCCTTAACTAATGAGAAGTTCAACCTTAGGAATTTAGTGGGATCTCTCCTTAAATTGTATTGAGACTTTTTAAGTTGAAACTCTATACCCAAGCTCATTGCATGGTTAAAATTGGGACAATGCCAGTGCAAGGTGGGAACTAGGCCCTCAAAAACTCGTATTCAGTGCTAAAAAATATAACCTTTTATATTTCTATATTACATCCTGTTCTGTCTGTCATGCCATCATTGTAGGATATCTTAGTAGGTTATCATTGTTGAGACGTTTTGAGTTTCACCAAGCTGTCAACATTTTTTCATTTTTGTTGATTATTTTTTTATATTCTTATACAGAACTGGTCTAAGACTTCACTTATATCCAAAATGAAAGATCTGGCTGAGAGAAGGAAGTTAGTAGATTTAACCATTGGCCCTGTCCTTACAGTAAGCATGCTACTTGTCTTGTGCTGTATGTTGTGTACTAATTTAACAATATATCTATTTACGCGTTTATGTTGTTGCAGTTCACAACTGAAGCAATGCTAGAACATGCAAATAAATTGCTTCAGATATCAGGTTCGAAGCTACTCTTTGGGGGTGAACCTTTAGAGAATCATTCCATTCCACCTGTATATGGTGCAATAGAACCTACAGCCATTTATGTTCCACTTGAAGAAATACTGAAGGAAAATAATTATGAACTTGTAACAAGAGAAATCTTTGGGCCATTTCAGGTAACAAAGAAAAGACATATTACCGAAGTTCTTTTTATTTTTCTCATATTTTTGTGAACCACTGAACTTCCATCTTACCAAATCAATTTACTATTTTGTCAAATTTATTTGGCTTAGTTTCCTGAGAACTGCATAATTGTGTGGATCATTCAAATTGTCTTTAAAAAATTGGCTGGTGTTTGAGAGGGCCATAGAGAGTAAAAGTTGCCTGGGCTTCTTATTTTTTATTAGAATGCTGAATCCAGGAGGGTGGGAGGGAGGGAGGGAGGGAGGGAGGGGGGGGGGGGGGGGGGGGGGTGAAAGAGAGATTTTTCATTTTCCCTTTTTCTTTATTTGCCTTTTCATTCCGAGAGGCTAACCGTTACTGACATTATATATGCTCCTAGATTGTCACCGACTATAAGAGAGATCAACTCCCATTGGTGTTGGAAGCTCTAGAGAGGATGCATGCACATCTAACAGCTGCTGTCGTTTCAAATGATCCCCACTTCTTACAGGTAAGATTTCACTACTGTCTCTATATCTATACACACAGATTTTTGTTAATTTGAACTACATGCTCGACAACATTACAAGTTCACAATCCAGGATTAAGATCTCCATAAAAATTAGCTAAGGTAGCTTTAAAATCGACTTGATACAAACTAATGGACCTGATGAGCATTCCATTTGAAACCTACCTGTCCCCTGGAGTGGTTCATGAAATCTTAATAAGTTCACTTCTACCTAAAAGGATGGATTCTGGATCAACTTTGTACAGTTTTGTATTACTTATTCTGAAAGTCTATCTGCAGGAAGTTATTGGAAACACAGTAAATGGGACTACTTATGCTGGACTGAGAGCAAGAACAACTGGAGCTCCACAGAATCACTGGTGAGTACAAAAAAATTTCTTCAACTTTGGGTACTTCATGAGAAGGTTTCCGAGTGCTTAGAAATGACAAAGCGATGTTTTGTGACAGGTTTGGACCGGCTGGAGACCCGAGGGGTGCTGGCATTGGGACCCCAGAAGCGATAAAGCTTGTCTGGTCTTGCCATAGAGAAATCATCTATGATCTGGGTCCACTGCCAAAGCAATGGGAAATTCCACCGTCAACCTGAGAGTCATAAAGGACCTGAAGATAACATAAGCCTAAGTTTGCAATGTGAACAAGCATGTAGTTGTAGGTCCAAACACATCATTGTTGCAGCACATATTAGCTATCATTAACCCTGTGGCCATTTTCTCAAGCTCTTGAATAAATTGAAAGGGCCATTTACTAGAGCAATGCTATGCCTATGTGGGCATAAAACTTTATAGTAATCGGCATATTTTATCAGGTTGTCTTTTAATTATAATTTATAAATCCAAATATTATCATATTTTGAGAAAGCGTATGACAACAATTTGCAACGGAAGAATTTCTCAAATAACCACTGCACTAGAGGCTTTGTAGATGTTACTGAGATAAGATAGATTCAAGTCTCAAGAACAAAGAAAACCATGTAGCAACAAGCATTACATTAAAGGCATTCTTATTACAT
The DNA here is from genome assembly GCF_963921425.1 of Dryas octopetala. Classification (NCBI taxonomy): domain Eukaryota; kingdom Viridiplantae; phylum Streptophyta; class Magnoliopsida; order Rosales; family Rosaceae; genus Dryas; species Dryas octopetala. The sequence continues at coordinate 16,583,018 of NC_141374.1, read as the reverse complement.
GAATAGGTTTAAGTTATAATTTGATCTAACAAATTCTTCATTTTAAATCTTTGTATCTAAATAGATGAAAATTTATTGTATGTGACACTCATACGTAATCTTTTTTTTATTTTTATGAGTTGGGGGGGAAGAGAATTGAATTTGGGTGTATTGTAAATAATTTCACGGTCTTTCTAACTAGGCTACCTAAAAATTATGATAGTCACATGTAATATTTACATAAAAAAATTCTTCCAAACAGACCAGAAAAAAGAATGAAGAATTTGCCATTAAAGAAACTGCTTAATCAAATCTTCCTCCAACCAGACGCATCAGACATGCACTATACCTTTTTTGGTGTGACCATACCTTAAAAATAAAAAATAAAAATGGGCCAGCCGGCCCAACCCTCATAGTCCAGATCCAGCTGATTTATGGTATGCAAGGCCCATATTAGTGAAAAACCCCTCATCTTCATTCTGATGTGCGAACTAAAACCCTTTCCCAACCTGTGTGTTTCTTTGCTCAACAAGAACTCAGCTGTAGCTTACCATCTCTGCTCTTGCTGCCGCCGCACTTAACCCAAAAGCTCCACGCTTCTCCAGGTTCGCACACTCATCTGTAACCCATTCTTCTTTTATCGCTTACCAATCTATTTTCTTATTTTTTCTTTTAATTTCTAAATTTTAAGCATAGCCTCATATATATTATTTTCCTTTTCAGATTTCAGTCATGTCGTTGCTCGAAGTCATTGCCAAGGCCTCTGCCACATCCCAACCTCTCAATTCCCCATCAGACTACCCCATTGTTCTTGACCCAGATTCTATTTTTAGCCAATTGAAACCCAAACTTGATGACCCAAATCCCTTGTCAGTTGCAATCCCCATTAGCGGATGGCAAATATCACAAACCGACTCGGAGCTCATTGACTTGGGCAAGAAATTCTTCACCAAGCTTAAGAAAAAGCTCAAAAACCCAAATAAGTTAAATAAAGTTGAGTTCTTGGCAACCTTGAATCCATTTCTTGAGAACATCAGGGAAAAAGTTGGAATTTTGATTGGGGTTGATTCATCCAATGATGGGTATACCCGGGTTTTGATTGAGAAAGTTGGGTCTTACATGGGCAAGGATGTTGCTGGTTCGGTTTTGGATGCTTGTGTTGTGCTGGAGATTTGGGAATTGGTAGGGACTTTGATTGCAAATGGGCTCTTGTCAAATTCTTGTTATCAGAGTTTGGTTCCAAAAATTGTGGCAAAGAGGAGGTCAGACTTGCTTTGTCTTTGTGTTAAGCATGCTTCTGATCTTGGGTCATCAGAGTTGGTCCTGATCTTGAAGTACTTTATTGATCCACCTAAAGATGGTTATGCTAGTATTGTGGATGTGAGGAAGGAATGGGAGAGCCAAGCTTTGTCAGCCACTGAGAAGGCCAGTGATAAGAGTCTCTCCGGAAAGAAACTAAGCATAGCAAAGGAGGCTGCAGTTTTGCTTATGGTAGCATATGATGGGTTCTCTTCTACAGAACTTTGTCTGCATTATTTGTTGGTGTCGAAGAATCTTGATGAGGTGATATTATCTTCTGCAATTAGTAAGTTGAACGGGAAAGAGATGATGAGTTTGCTTCGGTATTTGGGGAAGTGGCTGAAGAAGTATGAAAGGTTTCCTCAGGCAGGTCCATGTCACAAGGCATCAACAACATTGGGTTTGAAGGCTTGTGATTGGGTTCCTAAACTTGAAGATGTTGTGAAATGTATTGGTGTGGTGCTGGATGAGAATTACTCTGCATTGGTTTTGCATCAAGAGTTTCATGAAGAGCTGAGATCTATAAACCAAGCGGTTGGTTCCTTGACCTTGGAAGCAAGGCTGTGCTGTTCTGTGGCCAACGTAGCTGATAACTTGAAAGCTGAAGTTTAAGGGGTGTGTGCAGGACTAGCTTCTGTAGTAGTGTTTCATCAGTTTTCCTTTTGAATTGCTTCAGTGAAATTTTGCTCATTGATACTGTAGTGTACCCCTGAAATTTTTTTTTTTTAAGAATCAATTGCAGTAACTATAAAAATCAAATATTAATGATTATTTTGTTTGTGTGCATTTTGAGATGGGTGATCCTATTAGAATTTAAAAAAAGAAAAATGCTCAATTAGCCCCTCACCTTTCTTTTTAGTTTTTAATAATGGCTCATCATTGAAATCTTATGACCGAGTTTGAGTAGCTTAATAACTCCAAGTAAGCATGCCACCTGTATTTGATTAATATATCTTTTTATAAATCGAAGGTGATTAGATATCTGTTATCAAAACAAAATCAATATTCATAAGAAAATATTTACAAAGAATGATTTGAAATGTTCTAAGAAACGACTTCAGATGCCTTAATAAACGATTTGAGAAACTTTTAAATATGACCTGATAAACGTTAAAACATGACTTGAAATATTATTAGGTACAATTTAAAATGTACCAAAGGTATAAACATTTAAAATCTCTTGAGTTACGAACTAAAATTCTCAAGGAACAACTTGGGATGCCAACGGAACGACTTTAGATGCCCTAAAGAATGACTTGAGAAACTCTAGAATATGACTTGGAAACCTTAAAACAGGACTTGGAATGTCACTAAGTACAATTTGAAATGCAGTAAGGGTATAAATATTTAAAATCCCTCGAATAACGAAATAAAATTCTCAATGAACGACTTAGTATGCCCTAAGAAACAACTTAAAAAAACTCTAGGGTATGACTTGGGAAACGTCAAAACATGACTTGGAATGTCATTAGGTACAATTTGAAATGCACCAAGGGTATAAACATTTAAAATCTTTCGAGCTACGAACTAAAATTCTCAAGGAACCACTTCAGATGCCATAAGGAACGACTTGAGAAACTCTAAGGTAGGACTTGAGAACCATCAAAACATGATTTTAAATATCACTAGGTACAATTTGAAATGCACCAAGGGTATAAACATTTAAAATCTCTCGAGTTACGAACTGAAATTCTCAAGTAACGACTTCAAATGTTCTAATGAATGACTTGAGAAACACTTGGGTATGACTTGGGAACCGTCTAATCATGACTTGGAATGTCATTAGGTACAATTTGAAATGCACCTAGGGTATAAACATTTAAAATCTCTCGAGTTACGAACTAAAATTCTCAAGGAATGACTTGGGATGCCCTTAGGAACGACTTGAAAAACTCTAAGGTATGACTTGGGAAACGTCAAAACATGACTTGGAATGTCACTAGGTACAATTTGAAATGCACCAAGGGTATAAACATTTAAAATCCATCGAGTTACGAACTGAAATTCTCAAGGAACAACTTGAGATGACCTAAGGAATGATTTCATATGCCTTACGTAACGACTTGAGAAACTTTAGGATATGGCTTGAGAACTGTCAAAACATGACTTGGAATGTCACTAGGTATAATTTGAAATGCACCTAGGGTATAAAAATTTAAAATCACACGAGTTACGAACTGAAATTCTTAAAGAATGACTTGAGATGCCCTAAGAAACGACTTGAGAAATTCTAAAGTATGACTTGTGAAACGTCTAAACATCATTTGGAATGTCACTAACTACAATTTGAAATGCACCAAGAGTATAACCATTTAAAATCGCTTTAGTTACGAACTGAATTACTTAAGGAACGACTTGGGATGTCCTAAGGAACAACTTGAGAAAATCTAGGGTATGACATGAGAACCGTCAAAACAAGACTTGAAATGTCACTAGGTACAATTTGAAATGCACCATGAGTATAAACATTTAAAATCCCTAGAGTTACGAACTGAAATTCTTAAAGAATGACTTTGGATGCCTTAAGGAACGACTTGATAAACTCTAGTATATGACTTGGGAACCATCAAAACATGATTTTGAATGTCACTAGATATAATTGGAAATGCACCATGAGTATAAATATTTAAAATCCCTCGAGTTACGAACTGAATTTTCAAGGAACGACTTGGGATGCCCTAAGAAATGACTTCAGATACCCTAAGGAAGGACTTGAGAAACTCTAGGGTATGACTTGGGAAACGTCAAAACATGACTTAATTGGAATGTCATTAGGTACAATTTGAAATCCACTAAGGTTATAAATATTTAAAATCACTCGAGTTACGAACTAAAATTTTGAAGGAACGACTTGAGATTTTCTAAGGAAAGACTTCAAATGTCCTAAAGAACGACTTAAGAAACTCTAATGTATGACTTGGGAACAATCAAAACATGACTTGGAATGTCACTAGGTACAATTTTAAAATGCAGCAAGGGTATAAACATTTAAAATCTCTCGAGTTACGACTCAAGAAGCGACTTAAGATGCCCTAAGGAACGACTTGAGAAACTATAGGGTATGACTTGGGAAACGTGAAAACAAAACTTGGAATGTCATTATGTATAATTTGAAATCTACCTAGGATATAAACATTTAAAATCTCTCGAGTTACAAACTGAAATTATCAAAAAACAACTTGTGATGTCATAAGAAACGACTTGAGAAACGTCACAACATGACTTGGAATGTCAGTAGGTACAATTTGAAATGCATCAAGAGTATAAACATTTAAAATCTCTAGAGTTATGAATAGAAATTCTCAAGAACTGAGTTGGGATACCCTAAGGAACGACTTCATATGCTAGTCATACCCTAGAGTTTCTTAAGTCGTGTCTTAGGGCATCCCAAGTCGTTCCTTAGGGCATCCCAAGTCGTTCCTTAGGATATCTCAAGTCGTTCCTTGAGAATTTTAAATGTTTATACCCTTGATGCATTTCAAATTGTATCTAGTAATATCTGAAGTCATGTTTTGATAATTCTCAAGTCATATCCTAGAGTTTCTCAAGTCGTGCTTTAGGGCATCCCAAGTCGCTTTTTGAGTCGTAACTCGAGGGATTTTAAATGTTTATACCCTTACTGCATTTCAAATTGTACCTAGTGACATTCCAAGTCATGTTTTGACGTTTCTCAGGTCATACTCAAGAGTTTCTAAAGTTGTTCCTTAGGGCATCTGAAGTCGTTCCTTAGGATATCTCAAATCGTTCATTTAGAATTTCAGTTCGTAACTCGAGGGATTATAAATACTTATACCTTTGGTGTATTTCAAATTATACCTAGTGACATTTCAAGTCATATTTTGATGGTTCCCAAGTCCTACCTTAGAGTTTCTTAAGTCGTTCCTTATGGCATTTGAAGTGGTTCCTTGAGAATTTCAGTTCGTAGCTCGAAGGATTTTAAATCTTTATACCCTTTGTGTATTTCAAATTGTACCTAGTGACATTCCAAGTCATGTTTTGACGTTTCCCAAGTCATACCCTAGAGTTTCTTAAGTCGTTATTTAGGGCATCCTAAGTTGTTCCTTGAGAATTTTAGTTCGTAACTCGAGAGATTTTAAATGTTTATACCCTTGTGGCATTTCAAATTGTACTTAGTGACATTCCAAGTCCTGTTTTGACGGTTCCTAAATCATACCCTAGAGTTTCTGAAGTCGTTCCTTATGGCATCTGAAGTCGTTCTTTTGGCATCTCAAGTCGTTTCTTGAGAATTTTAATTCGTAACTCAAGAGATTTTAAATGTTTATACCCTTGGTGCATTTGAAATTGTACCTAATGACATTCCAAGTCATGTTTTGACGTTTCTCAGGTCATACTCAAGAGTTTCTCAAGTCGTTCCTTAGGGTATCCCAAATTGTTCCTTGAGAATATCCTTGAAAAAAATAAAAATAAAAAACCTTTCGTACCCTAACTTGTACTACAAGTCAATGGCGGACATGGCTTTCATCTCTATATAGAGCCGCGGAGCTAATCCTAGACGGAGACCATTAGGAGCAGTCTACTGGAGAAGGATAACATTAAATTTCAATTACTTTCGCCATGTCTCATGGAGATCGAGCTAATTTAAAGTATTTCTTTTGTACTGGTAGTATGTCTCATGAAACATATTAAAATTTGTTATTTGCTCAAATTGAATTGCTCGCATTTCTTTGTTTGCAATTCGGTATATGATAAAAGTATATAAAAGTAGATTTCTTTATTTCTTGTTTGGTGGGCATTAGAGATACACCCAATGCCCTGTTAATCTTGGAAACGTTGTAACTGAATTGGGTTTGATGTTTATTTGTTGGTGATTGCTGTTATATATATAACCCTGGAGGTCCTCTGCCTCAAGGCGCAGGTTGATGACATACCTGAATTGGGTTCGATTTTTGAGTATTTTTCAGTACGGTTGGCTTTGGATAATAATAATCCAATTGCTTGCTTGTTTGTTTGTTGTCTGGTTTTGGATTGCAGTCCTGATGTTCCTCCTTGGGATGGAGGTTAGTTAATCCTTGCACTGAAGCTAGCAGCTTTCGATTCTGTTAATTAATGTGTGTTTTTGTTGAAACACCTTAACTCCATTGTTGATATGTACATGCACATTTAAGTTAACTCTACAGTTTCCAATAGTCAAATTTGTTCTCCAATGTTTCATCCAAACAGTAAGTCAATTTCTTAATTCATGTCAAATATTTGAGCTATCAATAATCTATCAATATTTGGGCTATTGGAGCTTGGACATTCTTTGACACGATGAATAATCTATCTTTCAACTAGAGAAGCACCATCTCAGAATATATGTTCTTGCACTCATTTTTTGATCTTATGTGAGCATGTCCACAATGCTGAAGATTGCCTGCATCAGAGATTTCCCATGGCATATGCTTTTGTCTTCAGCACACAAATTTAAGTTGCCAAAATTGATGTCATGAAAAGACAAAGAAGCTAGACCGGGTTGCCATCAAAAACCTTCCGTAAGTGCATAAACTCGGCCTGCCAAAGGAGCAGACAATGCTGATACAGCTTGTTGAATTTCCTGGTAAAACACAAGTATGAACATCAACAGTTCAATGATGACAAAGATACAAAACAACAATGAAACTGACTACCATACCGTTACTCTGTGTCGAGCTGAAAAGTGAATAAGAAGAATTGCTTTGTTTTCAAACCTCTCTGCATGACTAATTATCTGGGAGGAAAAAAAAAAAAACCATCCACATGACAAGATCAAAATAGTGAGGGGAGCCTCGATGGATAGATCATATACCACAGAGAACGATGAAGGCAAGCAGTAAAGAATCTAAGGACTTTGGAGACTAAACCTCAGATAGATGAGTGTGTCCATAATCTCTTGCATGCTCCACTGTAACTGAGTCATCTATAAAGGTGCTCTGCATGAAAGACAGGAAACAATCATAATACACTGACCATTTGCAACACCCCCCTCACCCTTGCTAGAATCTACCACCAACACTCAATAACTTTAAACAAGTAAATGCACCTCGACAACAAGAATCTTTGCCCTCAGCACATCAATATTACTACTGTCAACTATGAAGTCAGACGTGGTATCTCCAGTAAAGGCAACTTGAGGTTCTGTCACAGTGTATGTAATCTGCAAAAGCAACTCTAAGGATTAGAACCAAATAAATCCAACCCCTTAATCACATTTTTCAGGGCACGAGCTCTTATTGGTGCTATTGTTTCCTACATCCAACTCCTCAGTAATTATCTCAAATGATACAGAAATTGCTCAAACAAAGAAAGGAAATCTACTAATCAGGGAAAAATATGCAGTCAAGTAGCTTAAGCAGATTCCAAAAAAGTGCTATATAAGATTTTCAAGACGCACCTCCACACCTGATGATTTCAAGGTTTTAATTTCATTCCCAGGAAGGCCAAGGTACTCCTGCTTAAGTTTCTGTTTTTCAGAGTATACTACATAACCCTGTCAAATATCATGCATAGCATGCTAGTACTTCAATAAATCTCAAAATAGGTTATTGATCAGAGTCTTGATAAAATTCCAAAAGAGAAAGTACTATAATTCTACAAATAATTGGGATACCTGACTTGGTATTACATGATAAGTCCTAAAGGCTTTTACTTTGATATCCTTTCTTATATAGAATTCTTCTCCTGAAGCATAAATTGCATAAGATAAACAGGAAATCCATTTTGCGAGAAGAAGGCACAATAAACAATTAGAGATTACCAACATCCAATCCAATTAGATTGTGCTTTAGCTCTGATTGGTCCATTTTTCTGTGCACCTCAAAGAGTTGTTCCACAACTTCTTTTATACAAGTTGGTACAATGATTGTTGGGGGCTTCATACCGTATAATCCACGAGTTGCAACATACATGGGCAGTCCTCCCTGTCATAAGATACGAATTATAAGTAGAAGTGCAGCAACATTGACAATAATCGGATATTGATCAACAAAAAAAGTTCTTAAAGTCCATCCACAAACACAGTACACCATCTCCATCAGAAACCTTAGGCTTTCCACTCGCAAGTCTTTTAGATACACGTTAGTTCTTTAATTATTTAGATGTACATCCAATGATTACAAGATTTCATCTTTTCACAACCCAGTATTTAGATAGTTAAAACTTTGCAAATTCCATTTAACTCCTCAAAGTATTATGTGTTTGTGTAGAAAGAACTGTAAAATAACCAAGAACAATCACTCAGTATGTATTTATTTTGCAGGCCCTAGAAAAACCATTGTTTTACTTACCAAATACAATATATATTTCTAGCAAATTGAAAAGAATACCCAAGTCAGCAAAGAAGCCCAAATTACATTAGCAATCATGTCAAATTTTATCATTCAACATCAAAAGTACATAGAAAAGGAAGCATCAACACCAGCCAAGTCAATGGAATAACAAAATCATCAGAGAATTTATTATTCATCAAAGAGAAAAGTTAAAAAATCTCATCAATATGAACATGTATTTAGCAAAACACAAAATAGCAAAAGAAGAAGAGGGGAGATTATAAGGGTGTGCCTACAATGTGATCCATGTGGGAATGGGAGATGAAGAGGAAGTCCTGGGAGATAGCACGCTGTGGGCAACGACCAATATCAAAGCACAAGTTCAGAGTTCGGAAGATTATACAGGTCTCGTGGCCTCCAATGGACAAACCCTCAACTGGGTACCCTTCAATGGTCAATTCCATGGCTTTCGTTGAAGCTGGGTCGTCTGAGTCTGCTTTGGGTTTATCTTTGCTTCTACTTCCAGCCATAACAGACTGACCAGGAACAAGAATCAGAAAGAAGAAGAGGGTCTACGATGGGCAGCAGAGAGAGTAAACGCTTATAAGTAGCTTGGCTTATATGCAATCCTCATGGTTTGGTTCGTGATTTCAATCTCTGTCTCTTTCATAGTTTCATGACTCATGAATTTTTTTTTTCCTTTCTTATATTCTTTTGATTTGTTATTTTAATTTTTATCTTTTTAAAGTATTTATTTATTTTATAATTTTTTTGGTCTGAGTCACAAATTTATTCTGTATAAGACTATGTTTGTTAATTAAGAAAAAGAAACCTTATATCTTAACACAAATTCTATTTTGAAAAGGAAAAGAAAAAAAATAATATTGGTAAAGCACATTTTCCTTCTCCAACTGGATTTAGGATTAGCTGACTATATATACCATATAAACACCCCACCCCAAACATCTACAACTTACTAATACTCTCAATTAGGGCTAACAATTAGCATCCCCTTTGGCCATTGTTGGCTTCTCTCCCACATTCTCCAAGTACCCAAATATTGTTAAGTTCAATTCAAGCATGTTAGTCGATACATCGACATACTATCTTACCTATGTGCGGCAAGGAACAAAACTCTCTTCCGATATGCTTCCCATCAAATTTAAACTAAGAAAGTCAAACATGAATGCTTGGTATACAGAAAGAGATGATGGTCATGATGATGATGATATTCCATTAGTTATTCAAACATCAAGACTTGTAACCCAAGAAACCATTGAGGTCCCTCATGCCATGCTATTATCTAACAATATAACGCTATTGACTGAAGTTCTTACTAGAATGTTACACGTCCCAAAAGATGAGCAGCCAACTATTATTGGCAAAATATTTGAGGTGGTTGGATCGCAAGTCACCATGTTGCCTATTATTGTGAACATAGTGGAAGTGACTTTGCGATTGCATAGTTTAATTACCAGAGAATCCATGGAAACAAATCATGATGAGGTCAACCCTATTATTCATGCAACTAAATTATACATTAAAGATTTAAATAAAGTGAGATCTAATGGTTTGGAAGCGACGATAGAATGTGCTATTTGTATGGAGAACTTTAACGATGATGTTCAACTTATTCGCTTGCCTTGCTCGCATTTTTATCATGAAGATTGCATTGGTCAGTGGTTGGAGAAGAGTCACTCGTGTCCTTTGTGCCGTTATTCAATGTGTCGTCATGTACATTGATTTTTATTTATATTTTGGTTTTAGTAAACCATATTGTCTCAATTAATTTTAATTTGCTCTAATTTTCTCAAGTATGGTAATGGAGAATCAATATATATTAATGATTAAATTGATAGGATTACAGGAAAATTCATGGAAACAAATAAGGAGTTTGAGAAAGTGATCTAGACTTAATGGTTTGGATACGTGTTGATGATGAAATGTTGTTGTTGGGCCGATTTTTCTTTGGAGTTTTATGTATTGTTTAGTCAGACTTGGGCAGATGGATTGTTCATATTATCATATATGGGTTGTGTATTATTTGCTCATGTCTTTAGATTGTTGTACTTGACAACTTGTAGTTGTAGGTACCATTCTGACTTTCACTGTTGCACAAACAATCTTAATGGTTTGGCTTTTCTTTCTTTAATGTGATTATCAATTCTGCTCAACCTACTTTCTTTTTCTTGGAAACAAAAAATATAATTCAACAGTATGTTATAGACCCTGGATTATGAACCCAACACAATGTGGAATCATAGTACAAAAATATAGCCATAATCTGGCTATTCATTGCACACTTTAAACTATGAGATCTCATAATCTAGATTATATTGTGAGGTAGTTTTAAAGTCAAGTTCTCAATTTGAATTTTCATTAAATTGTCGAAATATGATTTTTTGTTTATTTTTTCTCTACCAATAAATTATTGGTTTAGTGAAATTTATAAAGTAAAAAATGAAATGAAATTCGTAACAATTTTTTGACGTGAGAAGAGTAAGATAAATCTTATATTACAAGATCATGATTAAAATAAATAAAAATAATAATAAAAAATCTAAATCCATATAAAATATTAGACAAAAATAAAAATCCATATCAAAGAGGCTTCTTTATATACTAAGTCTCAAATTAAAACCCCCAAAACAAAATTCTAAAGACTATAGGCCGAAGGCCCCTTCTTAATAGCACTCAAATAGGGAGATACCTTAGGCTCTTTAAACTAACGTTTTGAGCCCTTCCATTATCCCCCAAGGACTCTCTTAAGGAGAAGCTAACGATATATTATAAGGCTTCTGTAGCACCCCCCCTCCCCCCTCCGGCTGAGCCATCTAGCATCCGTTTGATAACGAGGGCTGCCTGCCTCTTCTGGTTCACCTCCCCTTGGTATGGGCAACCCAAGAAAAAGAAGCCTCGAAAGACCCGATTTCTTGAACTGCCCGACCATTAAGGGTATGGAGCCACCGTCGAGTATAGTGTAGCAGTTGAGTGAAAGAGGCTTATAGGGGTCACCACTCCCCGTCCTACAATCAACTCGAACGTTCCAGGGAACCGAAAAGAAACAGGTAGGTCCGTTGAAGCCTACCCCAAGCATGTAGCTCTCGCGAGTCTTTCGGCTATAGAACAATCAGTGCCGTCTTGTCTGCAATCTGGGGTTCCGTGAGTTGATCGCCAACGCGATTAAACGTCCGGAACTAATAAGCACCATGCAGGTTCACTGATCACTTATGATAAACTTCCCCTTCCTTTTAGCTTGAATAGAACACAGAATGAGAGTGAGACTCCCTCGAAAGGAGTCGAACGGTATACTTCAATCTTTAGGACAACGGGGACAGGGGGGCGCAGGGGGTACTCCCCCGCAAACGATTGTCCTTCCAGAAAGAATGTTGCTAACTTTAAGGAACAGTAATAGAAAACACTTTTGAAAATCCTAAGGGAGAGTGAGTGCTCCCTCGAAAGGAGTCGAACGGTATAAAGTGCGTAGTTCTCTTCCGCTAAAGAGTAGCCACTGGATTCGCATTGAGTTGTCTCTCGAGTTGGAGTGAGGGAATGGACTCACAGAGCTCTCCCGTACGCCCAAAAAGCGATAGGGAGAGCGTATACGAGGGAGTGACCGAATGACCCAATGTGTCTTGCTTATATTCTTGATGGAAATCCTTGATTTAATTTTCAACATTCTCAACAAAAAAAAAAAAAAAAAGACTTAATTGTGAACATTATTTTTGTTTGGGTCAAAACTTAATTTTGAACATACACAAAATAGTTTGTTGCTCATGATGGTCGGTGCATATAATTATATAAATATATAATAGAATGTTTCCTAATTAAGAGGCTCGTACTTGGCCAATAAAAAAAAACGAAGGCTCCTAGATCAACTTCAACGTGGCAATTCGGTAACGGATTATTGGGGTACACACACTCTGCGGTAAGGGCGCATGCACCATAAAATATTCCCGCTTTACCTCCAAGTTCCAACACTCCAACTGTAAGTCCCGTCCGAGACAATTTCAGCTAATTTTTCTGGAATATTCATGCCGTTGCCATGCTTGTTAAGCTGTGACAGCTTCTCTTCCTCATGGACTCCCCAGTTCGAAACAATTTAACCCCTAATTTCAATTCTTTTCGTCTGCGCTAGAGTTTCTGACAGTTCTCAAACAGAGCTCATGGACCCTCAACACCAACAATGGCGTCCTAGACCTCCAATCCCAGGTACCCTCTGCCCCGTTTGCTCAATTTCTCACTTTCCCTTCTGCCCTCCACACCCACCAGCCTTCAATCAAAGCCCTATCTTCCCTTTCGAATCAGGTCACTCCTTTCAAAGATCCGGTTTTGACCCGTACATAGGATCCGTCGGTACTCCGAGCCCGTTCTTAGGTAACCCCAATAATGGGTTTGAAAATCCCAGGCCCTGGCACAGAAACCCTAATTTTGACATCGACCCATATGGGAAAAACCCGTGCAGAGAAGGCTTCGCGCCTCCGCCGCCACCACCACCGCCGTATGAATATGGTGTCAATGGGTACGTTGGTGAAGGTGATAGGAATTTTAAGAGACCAAGGGTCGATGGTTCGGGTTTTACGAGCGAGTTTAACCCGAACAATGAGAGGATTTCGTTGGAGAATGAGCGAAGATTGAAGCTAATTCGTGATCATGGTGGGGCGAATTCAGTTTCGGGTAGTAATTCGGGTTCTAATAGCGAAACAAATAGGTGTACTCAAGAAAGTGAGGTTTTTCAAGAGAATTATAGTAAACCTGGTGTTAAAGATCACGGAAGGTTTTGCAACACTGATATGCAGAATAACAGGAATTTCCCCAATTCTCAAACTGAAGAGGTTAGTCAATCTCAACAGGTTCAAAGTAAAGACTCTGTGCCTGTAAATGAACCACAGCATTCCCATATGAATAATTGGCAAGCACATCCTGGGATGAGTACACCATACTATAACCATAACAATCAGCTACCACAACCCTATGGAATGCAGCGGCATTCTGTCCATTGGAACCATGAATTACATGCCTATGGACAACCAAGTGATGCGAGACAGCCTGGAGTTGCTCAACATGGCACCCAAAATACAAACGAATATGGAGGCTACTTTGTGCCCCCTGCTAGTGGTAGATTGGTTTCTGAAAATGCAGGTCATATGCCAGCTTCTCGGTCATTCAGCAGGCAGCCTCCTCTTCCTGCTTCTCCACCACCTCCTCTTCCAATGGACGGTCCATCAAAATCGTCATCTTCCTTGTTTCCTGTTCCTGCTGGTTCCTCGCCAATGATGTCTTCACCATATCCGCCAATTCCTGAAGCCCACTCCTTGGTGCAGCCTTATTTCCATAGTAAGCCATTTTCACATGTTTCTACTGGCTTTGTTATGGAGGTACAGTTGCTTTCTTATATGCGTTTTTGATTTAGCTTGCATTGTTGTTAGGGTTGCATTTTTGTATTGGAATTCTAATGAGAACTTTGTTTTGTAATTCCCCAGGAATCTCATGTCTTCCATCAAACGTTATCAAAGCACTATGTGGGAGAGGGACAGCCATTTCCACAAAAGCATTCATCTTTGGATAAGCCAAAAATTATCGATGCTTCCCACTTATTTAAGCAGCCATATCGAGTCACTCGCCCTGATCATTTTGTAATAATCCTTCGAGGGCTTCCAGGTACCAAATTTGAATTTCTAATATGTGCACATTGTGCTTCTTAAGTCCTTTAGAAAATTTTAACTTTGCATCACTAGTGGTCTGATTGATTCATAGGGAAGCAAATATTTTAAATTAGTGCTTAAAGGGCAGTGAAAAGCTATAATATATTGAGCCCCTCCAAAAGATTTGCATGGATTGGTGTATGCATTGTAATGTCAACTGTCACATGCATGTTTATGCTCTGTAAGCATTTTGACGTGGCTGCAGGATACTATACAAGATGTCATGCCATCTCACTTGCTTTCAGAGTTTTTGACCTTTGACAATATTCTGGAAACCTTACAAAGCATTTCTTATATCAGGTGGTGGAAAGAGCTACTTAGCAAAGATGTTGCGTGACCTAGAGGTTGAAAATGGTGGTGATGCTCCACGAATTCATTCCATGGATGATTATTTTATGACAGAAGTAGAAAAGGTTTGTTATTGTCTCTATTTTTCTTGATTAAAAAAAATATTCTTATTAATTGTTGTAGAATTTTCTTCATGCCTTTTGTTCTTTGCTTCCTTTCACTTTCTTGTGGGTTCTTCTTTAGTGTTCTTTGGGCACTTGAGAGAATTTAACTAAGTATTATCTTTTGTCCTAAAGATTGAAGAAAGTGATGTTTCAAAGTCTTCAAGTTCAGCCAGAGGCAAGAAGCGAGTGATGAAGAAGGTGATGGAGTATTGTTATGAACCTGAAATGGAGGAGGTAATGCAAGTCAAGATATCCAAAATCTTAGAAATTTCGTTTGATATCTCTGTCATGCTTTACATTCTTGGCATTTATAGTTCTATGATCATATTAATTGTTTAAAAGGTCGTGTTCGTTGGGAGGAGGTTTGTGTTTTGTTGTATCAGGCAATATATTGTTCTTGGACTCCAATGCAATATATATATATATATACACACACACACACACATATATTTATATGGCAAAAAGAAAAAAAATTGTTGGGCGGCTTTGATAATTTTGGGCACTACTTTTTTAAACTTTTCAAAAAGAAAAAAATTTGTGCACTTTCATTTGTTATTCCAGTAACTACCATTTCATTTGTTTGATTTTGAATGCTAATTCCTCAAGTTTCTGTTGTAAGGTTAGTCTTTTTGTGTATTAATTGTCAATTTTAATATTTTGTTGTCTCATACTCTCATGTATGCAATTGTGTTAACCTGGTGGCATTTTATTTTGGTGGGGGGTGGCTTTAATATTTCGGTTATATTTTCCTGTAGTTTTTGAACCATTATGATTTTGGCATGTCTGGTATGAATCATATGATTTAAGATTTTTATATTTTTATTCATATAAAATTGTATCAAATTTAAACCTCAACGTTTTCATGTCTTCACCACAGGCTTATCGGTTGAGTATGCTGAAGGCATTTAAGAAGACCCTCGAGGAGGGTGTTTTCACCTTCATAATTGGTATGAGTTCTCTAATTTGATACTGAAAAATTACTGAAAACATCGAACTTTAGATCTTCACCTTTTTTTGTTTGCATTTCCTTCTTTGCTTTAGAGCCATTAAAAAAGGCTTGGCAATTTCTGAGATTTTCCAGATGGAATTACTTGCAAATTTTGTGTACAATTTGGTGAGAGTTTTTTTTTGGGTCTAATGATGTTTAGGTAGTGCATACTTTGATTTTCAGTAGCTCCCTCTGATGCTGGTGGTAAGCACCAGCTCTGAGACATATGTCTTCTCTAAAACATGGGTGCATAAATGACCTGCCTGAGTTAATGTTTAGATAGAAATCCAAACTTGTCTTTTATTATCTTAAAAGATTTTCTAATCCTGAAGCATTAAAATGATAAAAGTGATTAAAGGTTGTTCTAATTGTGCTGGCTTTCCAGTACATTTAGTAAGCAAAATGATCTAGTTTAATTATAGATTAAGTGGTGATGCAGTGCCCATGCACTGCCTTCATTTTCACTAACTACAGATGCAGTTTTGTTCGGAAATTGACCCTTTTGTTGGTGGTATGTGTGCTTCGTCTTAGTGGATGACCGCAATCTGCGGGTAGCTGATTTTGCTCAGTTTTGGGCAATTGCAAAGGTATACCCTCATTTCTCTCTTTCTCACAACCTCTGCCATGTGTTCTGAAGTGTCGACTCTTTTTTTGAAATGCACTCACCGTTTTCATGAGAAACTGGGTGGTGGCATCATGTTTCGTATACTTATCCAATATAATTTTGCTTAGGCACTTTATCTAGAGAGCTAGTGAGAAATTTCCTATTGTGTCTATATCCTAGATTAGCAATGCTGTAATGTATTTATAAAATTTATACAGTGACTTTAATTATCCCAAAAATGGGTTAAATTTTTTCAGGACTTGTTGGCCACATAGTGCCACTGTCTAATTTTATAAAATTTGAGTGTAGTTATCATTGGTCTTGCATTAATTGTAGTTTTTCAAAAAATTAATTTTTATTAAGTTTTAAACTTTTTATGTAGGGGGGTGGGATAATTTGTTGCTCTGTTTAAACATTTCTAATTATCATTTGATCTATTTCATGCATTCACCAGGTCTGCAACCTACCTTTTTCTGGGCTCCATGATAGAATTGATTACGATCGATGAAATTATAGTTTCATGTTCATAAGATAAGACATTACTAAAGAGACTTTGTTTACTCATGGAGCTAACTATATGTGGCTGTAGTTTGGATTTCCAGATTAGGTGTTTGTTTCTGTGCCTACCTTACTTTCTTGGTTGCAAAGTGGGATTTAGGTTTAGGAAAATCTGTTTTCATTTATCTGGTCTGATTTGTCAAATTTTGTAGTGCTTCTGTGTGAGGCTGCTGCCTATGTAAGGAAGCTGATCAATGCCACCACACACGAAATTTCATTTAATTTCTCCATCTGGAAGCAATTTTCCTCTCTTTACTACTAATAGTACAATATTAATTTCATTTAATTTTCCTCTCTTAACTGTCATATTTTGATGGAAAGGGATGATGGTTAGTTCTTTCAATATCCAATAATGGTGGTTGATCATAAAGTAGTGACTTGTGGATTCATAGTATATTATTTGCTTCACTGATTGTGCTTTGTTTTCTTGTCAGAGTTCGGGGTATGAAGTTTATATACTAGAAGTACCATATAAGGATCCAGCGGTGAGTATTATCTGTTGCTACTCTATGGTGTGCAGTGCTTTGTCTCACTATAATTGGCATGTGGTTATTGGTGCTGTTTTATTTCTCAACAAAGTTAAAAGGTTATCAGTTAAAAAATACTCTTATCAAGTGTCCTGGTGAAATGACGATGAATATTAGATGGATATGGAAATTTTTTTTAATGAGGCAGTGCTTGTATACAATGAAATTAGTATCTTGCATGCCATAATTTGTGCTGTATAACTGACATTTGATAATTCTCTTTCTTGAAAAGAAACCTATATTAGGTATAAATTGGGAAAGGTTTTATTGAAGATTTGAAATTTCTTGGATTTTCAGGGCTGCACGGCTAGGAATGTGCACGGCTTTACCCAAGATGACATACAGAAGATGGCTGGACAATGGGAGGAAGCTCCATCTATATACTTGCAATTGGACGTCAAGGTTTGTTTTCATTTAACTTTTAGATTTCGCTTTGGGTTAGGATGGAGAGCTCAAAGCAAACATCAGTTGTAGGTAGAAACAGTTAAACATGCAGTCGAGTAAATACTCTTACACCATTTAGGGGGGAGGGGGGAATATGAAGAAGAAAAAAAGAAAACCTTTGTGTTTGGTTAGGATGGCCAAATCCTAACCAAATACTTTTTAACATAACTTGTGAATGTAAAAAACTGTTTTTTGGTCCATTAACGGGCTTCACAACATTGTGGTGTTCTACTACTACTCTATAAGGAGTCAAAGCCAGGATGTTGTCTATTAATAAGGGAAACATCACTTCTCTACAAGGGCTGATGAGTGTAACAAACACTTGCGATTTTGTTTCGACTTATATTTGCTTCTGGGATTTGGTTTGACACTGTGTATTGCTGGCTTGACAGTCCTTGTTCCATGGAGATGACCTGAAGGAAAGTGGCATTCAAGAGGCAAGTTAATCGCCTGTGATTCTTTTGATCTTTTCCTTTCTTTTGAAGAAGAGTTCTCGGGTATCAGATATGCCTGAATTGCTAAAGCTTGACTGTGTGATCTGAGTGTGACTTGGTAGAAAAGAAACATGTTTGTATATGTGCGTATTTTTAATTGTGCATTGTTACATTGCGGATCACCACAGACTATTGAACCTGTTGACCATATGGTGAAGTCAACGTGATCAACGATGTTGTGGGTGTCATGCATTCACATTGCGTGGTGAAACACCCTATATATATCAACATTAATCTCTTACTGGTGAAAATGGAATCTATACTCATCAATCATTGGATTAGAATCTATACTCATCAATCATTGGATTAGAATCTAATGGCTGATCATCAAAATCCATAATGTTTTAGAGAAATGTCAGTTGTTGGATGTTAATCCAGTGTATGCAAACATGAATTTTTGTTCTCACCTATGAGTAGGAGATCATTACTGTATATATGGAAATTTGGATCTATTTTCATGTTGGTTTGATCTTAATCCATTTTTCATGTGATGTCTACCAGGTGGACATGGATACAGAAGATGCAGATAATGATGGTCCATCTGGATTGCAAGAAAGAAAGCCTGATAAGATCATAGCACCTGCTTCTGGAGATGGTGCACCTGATGGTATGCTTGGCTTTTATTCTTCCATCTTAGTAATTATATGTGGGGTGATTTTAGTTAATCAGGTATTATAAATCTTAAGCCTTAGGTTCTTCAAAGGATGGAAAGAACTTGGATGCTGAAGATGACCATCCAAATGCAGAAGTGAAAGAACTAGGAAGGAGTAAATGGTCAGAAATATTAGATGAAGATGATACTGATAAAAATGAACGTGTGAAGGATAATTCTAATGCTCTTTCTGGACTGATTCAAGCTTATCACAAGGAAGCAAAATCTGTCTGCTGGAGTGACCGGGTATGTGTTTTCTGATCAATCATTTGGTGATGTAAACGCTTAGTTGAAATCTGTTCCTTGTACCTCTTATGCTGTTTATGGCAAGGTATGGTAATTGTAATTTTGAAACTATAGACTGCCACTGTCATGACTTCTCGTTTATATAATTACTTTCTGTTATAGAATTGATTGTTAGGGTGTCCTTAAGAAGAACAATATCTTAGGTAAAATGGTGTTAATTCATAAGTTTTTCCACTTCAATGACCAGAGAATTTTGGTTTTCAGTTTGCTTTTATGCATGGATGATGGCTGGCCTAT
The DNA here is from genome assembly GCF_963921425.1 of Dryas octopetala. NCBI lineage: Eukaryota > Viridiplantae > Streptophyta > Magnoliopsida > Rosales > Rosaceae > Dryas > Dryas octopetala. The sequence goes on along the minus strand of NC_141374.1, from coordinate 16,563,529 downwards.
GATTTTCTTGGCTCATTTCTTAAAATGTGCAAACTGCTCTTACGATTAATTTTGGATTCAGGTTTTCTTACATGCCTTTTTCATCAAATTCTCTTTTGCACTTCTGTTTCTTAGTTGCAACTTTTTTTTGTTTCTCCAGGTTGGCAATACTGGGTTTTCAATAGCAGCAGCAAAGAAGGCAAATGTCATGTCTTTGGTGATTGGTCCGGGTGCTGGATACAACTTGGTTTGTTATTTTTATATCACGGATACAACTTATTAGTAGAGACTACTTGGATTATCAGGAAACTAATACATTATGCCTTTCATGAAATTAGCTAGAAGCCTAGAACCTTAACTCTGAAAAGAAGCTATGGATTCAAGACTCACATAGTTGCTCTATATGTAGTTTCATCTTTGTTATAGTACTTTCTTTTCTGCTTGGCTAGTTAATGTAATACAAAGTTCCCCCTTCCTTTAGAGTACTGCTCTTGTAATATGTGTGTATGCATCATCTGTTTTTATATGGCTTCCTTTTCTAAGGCCAGCAAAATGGTCTCATTGTGTTTTACTTCCAACACTTGCAGAGGTCCAATCCATTACCTGAAGAAGAGAAGCCAGTCTTAACCCGTAGTAGTGGTGAATCAAGGAGGCAGAATGTATTCCAAGAGCAACTTCGTGCAGAACGTGAATCCTTCAAAGCTGTTTTTGACAGGAGGCGACAGCGGATTGGTGGACTTGGTTTGGATGAAGAATAGTTATAGTAGTCAGGATTCTTTCCTTGAAAGTGTTGTTGGAATATTATTTTTGTTAATATGTCAATTTAGTAGTTGTTTGTAGTAGATTGGCACTTGAATGAGGTGGATCAATCCCAGTGATTTTGTATTGTTATAACAGAATGTTGTTTAATTCGGTAAAAAAAACAAGATAATTATTTTCTATGCCCTTGAAGCCTTAATTGTATGAATAATTGAGGTTGACTAGATACTAATAAATGAGAACCGAAGATTATTGTTATTATTAATATTTTAAGGCCTGTATATGTTGAACGAACTTGATGGAATTTCAGAGCATGTGTTTTCAGCTTTGTACTCAGTGCTACTCGCCCAAAGGTCCAACAAATAATATAGGCTATGGCGATCTTCATGAAATCCGAATCTGGTTTAATGGTTTCATTTTCACATACCATGGTCATCATCTTATTGTTGTGAATCACTAATTGCATCTTAACTTTGCCTGTCAATTCAAGGATAAAACCATGGTCCACATTGCCGGATTAGATACACATGATGAAGATTACAGGGTTTTTTAAAAGTAAAATGAATAAAAACCTGTGTGTTTCGATGAAACAGGAAAAAGTGTAAGGGGAGCAGCCATCTTTGCAACTTGGAACCTTTATTCAATGTGATTTACCCACTGGTGATAACTTATTTGCATTCCAGTAAGAGGAGATTATCAGTAAAAACGTTTATCTAATCTAATACAATACAAACATGCTCTCACGTGTCGCATTACCCACCACCAAGTCTCTGTCTCTTTATACTATTGTCACAAAAAAAACAAAGTAATCCTCCCTCTGTTTTATACGACTTAGCACATCATATCCTTCATCACCACCAATTGGAAGCCGAGACAAAAGCTCTCTCTGTCTCTCTCTCTCTCTCTCATGGCCATTGGTGGTGGTGGTGCTGCTGCTGCAGGGCGCTGCCTTGCATGTTTCATGGATCCAGAAGCAGCCAAATGCAGTATAACAATCTCCAGCAGCAGGCAAACCATTCATTTCCCTCACCATGTAAACCCACTCCCTTCAAAGTCAGTCATGCCTAGCTAGTCTTAATTTGCTTTACTTCAAACTTGTACATATGCTGCTATATATTTCTTTTGCAAACTATCTATTCTAGTCTTCACAAATGGCATGACATGTGATTGTGATCTTCCTCCTCCTGTAAACAGAGGTCTCAATATTTGTGTTCGCTTTCCATGAATGGCTGCCAAGGAGACCCTCACCTCCCTTTAGGTACTATTCAAACGCGTTCATTTCCAGCAGTTCCATCACCTTCATTGGCTCTGGACAGCCTCAACTCCGCCATTGCTGAATTGAAATCAAACCCACCTCCTTTTACCTCCGGAATCATACGTCTCCAGGTAACCCATGTTGAGTTCTCAATGCAATTCAATTCAATTCCACATGTTTCTGTCAACTTTTCTTATCTGTTATTGGCTAGTAGGCCAAAAAGGCTTCATTTTTAGACCAATGGGATTGTGCCACGTGGTTGGGTGGCATTGAACAGCATGGGCATGGCATTCCTATTCCTTATCCTGCACTGCGTAACACATGACATGGCAAAATGGCATGACCAATTGCCTTGGTCTGAACCTGATAAAGAAATTACTAAACTAAGAAGAAAACTTTGCTGTGAACTTTATGATATATGCAAATCCACAATTAGGGCGTACTAACATAATAAATTACGTTAAAGAGAAAAAAATGTTGTAGATTCAAGTTTAACATACAAATGTATGTCAGAACTTGCAAGGCAGAACAAGTCAACAATGATGCACTAGAATAAAGTTAGTACTACTAATACAAGTAGCATTGTATTTGAAGGTGCCAATCCAGCAGCATATTGAAGCAATCGATTGGCTGTATGCCCAAAATCAATTCCTTCCACGCTGTTTCTTCTCCGGTAGAAGCCAAACCAGCAATTCTAATCTTTACATTGATTGCACCAATGGGAGTTATGACCAGAGTCCAATGAAACATAAGTTGGTCAGCGTTGCTGGTGTGGGTTCTGCAGTATTCTTTCAGGACCTGCATCCATTCTCATACAGGCATTGGAAGTCTTTAAAGAGGTAAAAAGAAACAAAAATATTGTAACAAGTTCAATGAAATTCCAATGTATAACTAATGTTTTTTTCTTTTGAAATCCAATGTATAAAACTCAAGTCTAATTTTCTCATCTCTTGACTGAAGGTTCCTCTCTACAGAATGTCCTCTTATTCGCGCTTATGGGGCAATCCGTTTTGATGCAAGAGCCAACATATCATCTGAATGGGAGGCGTTTGGTTACTTTTATTTTATGGTCCCTCAGGTAGAACAATCATTTATTTGCTTTTGTGAAATGGTTCTAGCCATAGGTCATGTTCCTCTGTAAGTATTTATCCCATCTGCTGCTAGATACTAAATGACAGGTTGAGTTTAATGAGCTTGAAGAAATTTCAATGCTAGCAACAACTGTTGCCTGGGACAATGCCCTTTCATGCACTTTGGGACATGCAATTGATGCACTTAAAGCTACAATGCACCAGGTTCAAATATTATTAGGATTGAGTTAAACTTGCATGCTTAGCATTTGTTTAAGATGTTTCTTTCATGCCAATTCCATCATGCTTATATGAATTCTTGATTTTGCAGATCTCGTCCATTGTTTTAAAGCTACGAAGACAAGTTCCTCGGACACTAATGTTAAGCAATAATCACATCCCAAGTAAGACATGTTGGGATCTTGCTGTTAATAGAGCTTTGCAGAAAATAAGGAAAAGCGACTCAGCTCTTATTAAGGTACTTGATAATCCATGTGACAAGTTTATTTTCAGTATTGAGACCCACCTCTTCATCTCTCTTATTACTAAATCAATCTTGTCTCGGGAATTCAGGTTGTACTTGCACGTAGCAGCAGAGTAATAACAGCTACTGATATTGACCCTCTAGCATGGTTAGCTTGCTTGCAGGTATTGTTTTCTTCAACTTATTAACTCGGTGAATTTTCTCTGCATAATATCAGATAACAAGTTAATTATGGTTAGTACATCTGAGCTAAACTTTGCAGGTTGAAGGTGAAAATGCTTACCAGTTTTGTCTTCAGCCACCTAATGCACCAGCGTTTATTGGAAACACGGTAATTTTCTTAAAAAGATTTAACTTTCATTCAATACACAATCCATTCCCTTCAATGATCATCTTTACTATTTCCTAATTATATGAATTCTATATGTTATCTTTCTGGATAACATAGATATCTGAAGGAAAAGATTCATAGAGTTGTATTCTGCCAAAAGAAGTTCATTTTTTAAGTTGTTTTGGTTTTGAATTTGATGATCTTTGTGAATAGCCAGAGCAACTGTTTCACAGAAAATGGCTTGGCATTATTAGTGAGGCTCTGGCTGGAACCCGTGCCAGAGGTGAATCGATGCCTGAAGATCTTCAAATAGAACTTGACTTACTTTCCAGGTTTATCTCAATCTTTTTTTTTTTTAATTCATTGTTGTAACGTTGTTATACTTCACTGTATCAATTTCAGCCATAAACCCATGAAAGTTTCTATTACAGCCATAATTTCACTTATTTTTTACCAGCTAACATCCAATTCATTCTTTGTATTTGTCTTTGTTATTCATTTTGCAGTCCCAAGGACCACCTTGAGTTTACTATTGTACGAGAGAGCATAAGAAAAAAATTAGAGGCAAGTTTACTTTGGGTGCTTTTATGTCTGAAATATATTGTTGATTTTGTTTATAGGCAAGCTTACTTTTGGGTGATTTTACCATTCTTGTTTCGCAGAATGTATGTAACAGTGTCCTAGTTGAACCAAAGAAAGCAATCCGAAAACTCCCTAGAGTCCAACATTTATATGCCAAATTGTCTGGGAGGTTAGGAAGTGAAGATGATGAGGTAAATATATTACATTTTTCTGCATAAAACAATAACATTTCCTTCCAATCTCGTACAATCTGGAATTTTGAATTACATTATATCTCTATGTTCTGCACCCCACTAGTTTACCTCCTGATTGTTAATTTCTGGATGACATGTTTCTTCCCCCCTCCCTCCCCCCTATAATCCCTGTCGAATTTGAAGTTTTACTAGCCATATGCTTTTTTTCAGTTTGACATATTGTCTTCTCTTCACCCTAGTCCAGCAGTTTGTGGATTTCCAACAGAAGAGGCACGGGTCCTTATTGCAGAAACAGGTACATCATACATTTATGTTCTTAAATTTCTAGTATAAATTTTTGGTTGTACTAACTTCTATACATTCACAAATGTTGTTCAGAAGTATTTGACCGAGGGATGTATGCTGGGCCAGTTGGTTGGTTTGGAGGAGGAGAGAGTGAGTTTGCTGTTGGCATTAGGTCAGCACTAGTGGAAAAGGTAAACCAAGTAAATTCTTCTGTCTACCTTTTCTCTTTTATAAAATGAAATTGTAGTCACTATTATGATCTTGTGTTGCACTGAGAAATGGCTCCCCACTTTTCACACGAGCCCCAGCACACAGTTTTTAGAGATAATAAGTTGAGTTGTTGAAGAAGAAATTAGTTTATATTTTGTCTGTTGCATCAGACACAATAGGCTTGCCTTCATTATCATTCCAAACTCGTAGCACTGACTGTGTCGGATCCTAGGGTCTTGGAGCATTGATCTATGCTGGAACAGGGGTTGTGGAAGGAAGTAATGCATCATTAGAATGGGATGAACTGGAACTCAAGATTTCTCAGGTGTGTGTGTAGAGTCAAATTGACTTGTGTTAGTGTTGTGCAAGAGAATAGGTGCTTGAATAATTTTTTACGCTTTTTGATCAATGCTGCAGTTCACCAAGCTGCTTGAACTAGAAGTACCTTTAGAGATTAAAAGCTGATGTCGCGAGTACTATCAACCGAAAAGGTCAGTGGTTGTTGAGTTTTTAGCCAGGATTCTTTGATGACAATACTTGTCTTTCTTTCTTACTAGCTTATTTGGATGATTTCTTGTTAAAGAGATGATCTGTAAAAATAAAGTCGAAAAGAAAATAAACATTGAATTGGGAATGCCTAGATTATTCTTCCGCTATTTCTTGTGCTAAAGAAATTGCTTAGCATGATGATAACTTAAGTGGGCATGGTATGAAAGCTAGTAAAGCATGATGATAGTTTGTATAAATTCTAAGAACATGTTGCTACCACACCATTAGTAAACTCGAACTATTTCTTGACCATGAAGGGCAAAAAAAGGAGAGGATGGAAGGTCAAATTGCAGAATATATATATCAAAGTATATATATCTTGACTAGAAAGAACAAATTAAATCAACCAATACAATCAGAAATTTATTAATTGCATTATTTACATTTTTGTGTAAACTTCTCAACTTACTTCTTCCCAATATTATCTTTTATATTTCCATTCTTCCCCCAACTGTCACATCCCACCCAGAATTGAAACTACAAAAGCAAGAAGAAAGAGTACTTACTGTGTTTTGTCAGTTACTCTTCACTGTCTACTGCTAGAACCTCTGTTCTTTCTTAACAGGGTTCAGTTTGAGCTTCATACACATAAGAAATACACATTTTTTCACCTGGTTCACCAATATTATAGCATGTGGTTTGATTACACCACGCGACAGTGTTCTGTGGGTTAGTTCTCAGCATTCATTCACAAGTAATGGGTTGTTACAATATTCAACAAATTAAATTAATTGCTTTGCAAAGTTTACTGTATTTTGAACAAGGAACTTACCGGTGGACTTGCTTGTTAAAATTTTCGGTGACTCCTACAGGATCGTCATTGTAGGCGTCATGGGCAGCCTTCTTGGCTTCTTCAGGTCGCTGCTTCCAGTGGTCATCAAAATGCCCAATGTTGGCCTTCAATGTTGGAATTGTCATTGTAATAAAAACACATAAAAATAGCAGATTTAGCTTGTCACCACCTTCCATTGCCATCTCTCTCTCAAAGTATTTCTTTCACTTTGAGCTTTTTATTTCTTGTTTTTTCAATTTTTATATTTTTTTTCTATTTCTATATTGATGTACAATGTGCAATGTAGGTAGCTAGCTAGATTGAGGCCTATGAGTGTGGCACTTACATTTGCAGGAAGTTGCCATGGTTTTGTTTAAGTTAATTGTTTGTGTTTGTAGTTGTACATGGGGAATTACAAGGTTTGAGAGCTAAATAGCAGAAGCACTACCTGTTTGACATCTTTTTCTAGAATTTTCAATGGTGATTCCTTTTTTTTTTTTGCAGGCAGACTTAAGACTCTAATACAGTAGAAAGAAAAAACAAGAAAGATAAAGGAATGAAATCAATTTGGCTAATTGTTGAATAAAATGAAAATTTATTTATTAAAGTAATTTCTATGTGGATGCAGCCTAAGCAAAGCCACAAATTCCATGCGTGCATACTATACAACTATGCAAGTATGAAATGATATATACTATAGTAATTAAAATTAGAATTAGAGTCCGCCGCCAAGACAGAAAGATAGGTAGTTTGGGCACAAGGAAAGCAAAGAATAGTGTCCTTTTCCACCTGTTGAAAACCCAAATAAGCCACCACCCCAAACTTGACATGCATGCAGTCCAACAGGGAAAGTTTGGAATAACAATGCATCATTCATTCATTCCCACAAGGAAAGCTGTTTGACTCCTCAACATTTTTCACATCATCATCATCAGCTAAACCATTTCTAGCGAGTCCTATATATAATACAATATCAGCCTTTGCCTCCATCACCACAAAGCATCGTACTATCATTTCATTAACAAGAAAACTGCAATTGTAAGGTTCAGCTTGTTGTTCATTGCATGATGGCAGATGTTAGAGGAACAACTACAAGAGCGATGGGAGAGAGATCAGCAGCAGCAGCAGCAACTTTAACAGCTTCACGTAAAAAGATTGAACCTTCCTCAGATTGGACAGAGGACTCACATGGCCATTATCTTCTCGTTGATCTTCCAGGTATGTATATATCCAATTAATGATCAGGAGGCAAATTGTATCCCAGCTCTTAATTGTAGCAACCATGCATGCATTGACATTTCTGGCTCAAAATTGTCTCAGATTTCAAAAAGGACGAGGTGAAGCTTGAGGTCAGTACCTCAGGCCAGATGATAGTCCGCGGAGAAAGGAAAGAGAATGAGAAGAAAAATGTCTATTTTGAGCTGTATTTCCCCATTCCACCATACTCAGATGTTGATAAGATCACAGGAAAATTTGATGGTGAGGTTCTCTATGTGATTGTACCAAAGGTAGTAGCAGTAATGGAAGAAAAGAAAGAACCTGAAACTTTAGAGAAGGCAAACGTCGAAAGCGTTACAGCAGCAGAAAACATGCACCCAAAACCCATAAATGATATTGGAGAGTGCTCAAACAAACATGATGGCACAAATGGTGGAGAGTGCTCAAACAAATTAGGCAATGCCCACATATTCTTTTCTCCGGAAAATATAAGGAAATGGGAGCGAGAAGAAGGCATTTTAAGAAGCGCAATGGAGATGTTGAGAAAAAACAAAGGGATAGTTATTACAGCCGCATTAGCATTTTCATTGGGGATGCTAATATCTCATAAGTTCCAATCAACAGGACAATGAGAATTAAGGCTAGCTCTCAATTATCTTGTGTGTTAAGTTACTTATACATACTCTCTCTCTCTCTCTCTCTCTCTCTCTCTCTCTCTCTCTCTCTCTCTCTCTCTCTCTCTCTCTCTCTCTCTCTCTCTCTCTCTCTCTCAGTAATCTCTTGTTTATACCATATGGTCTCTAACATGGACATTTAAGCTTATGTACAGAATAAGAATGTTAATGAATGAAATATATCCTTATAATCGTCTCTTTAATTTTCTAACCTGTTAGCATAAATTACTGATTAATCATTTGATAAGAATTTGTAATAATAAACCTTATGGCTTAACTACAAAGGCCTCTACGAATTAAACAGGGAACCATTATATTTATTTTTCACATCCCGTTCATGATGTGTCATTTCTCTAAAGTTATGCAATTCATCATTCCAATACATATGAAAGAAGCTACGATAATAACAAGAAGCAAGGCTAAAAATAGGAGGGGGTATTCAAAGAGATTCTGCACCCAAGTAGTTCTTTATACAGAATGCTGAGTTTCAAACGCAAATTAACATTTCATTCAGACAAAATATCAACCAACATTGCCACATTTGTACACAACCAAACAGATATCAAACCCACCACATCGTGCACTTTTCCTCAATTCACATATCACGCACAAGAAAGGAATACATCCTCAACCTCTCCTCTCCTCTCCTAAACCTCTTGAAACCCTATAAATGCAGCAATACCACGTCTAAGGTCATCTTCAGGATTGCGTTCAGCGAGGTAAACGTTTTGACAAACAGAAATCAAGCACCTAATTCAATTCCCCTTCGTTACTAAATCCATCCCCTGTAATATATCATGAGGGATAGACAAGGGGCAACCGAGTAGTCCTTCAACTTGCGAAGCTTGTGATCATTTATGAGCTTCAAAGTAAATATGTACGAATTGAACCTTGCGTCTTCTTCCTCAGGAACCTCCACCTTAAATACTCCAGTGGGATACTTCAATATATTAGCAGGATGGCCTGTGTTAGTAAGCTTCTCTGGTTTGAAATAAACATTGTAGTGCATTATACTGGACTGACAAGACATGAAAATGATTAGCATGAAGCCTAGCAGCGAAGCCTACTAAGAATGGCCAACCTGTTAAAAAATAGAAGTCTGATCTTTCTGCAATCAGGAACAAGTAATCCTCTAATGATTCTTCACATTTTCCCTTATTAATGACCGCGTATGATGGTGAAAAGAACATTTCAGTGCAGTGCCATTGCCCACTGGAGTATTGAAGGTGGAGGTTCCTGAGGAATAAAAAACAAGGTTCAGTTCATGCATATTTATTCTAAAGCTTGTGTTGTGTAAAGACCAGACTTCCATACTGTAACAGGATGGCCATTGTTACTAGGCTTCTCTGATTTGAGATCAACATCATAGTGCAATGTGGCACTCTCAGGATTCTAAGCAACATGGAAATGATTAGCACGAAGCCTAGCAGTTTGGATAGATTTTGTGCCCCCATTATCAGATAGTTTTTCTGAGAGATATCTGTCTGCATTGTCCAAAGAAGATGGAGGAGTCATCTGTTTTGAACTTTCCAGTGTTTCTATTCCAAGAACAAGAGTATCTGTGAAGGGGGAAGAAGGAGTTTTATCATTAAGGCTGATTACTTATGTCAATTCAGATGGCTATACTAGATGCAGCAAAAAGCTGACCCAAAAAAGATGAAGAATTAAGCCCAACTCTAAAAAAAATAAAAATTCATCGTCAACACAATAAGAAAAAACCAGCTTTCACAAAACTGACTTCCAAATCAAATTGTTTAGCAAAAATTTCGGCTTTCACAATATATAGTAATGATTTCTTAGTAACATCAACAGACTACTTTAATAACAAATAAAATAAAAATGTAAGGTATCCACCACTAAGGCACCAACCACTTCAAACTGGAGTCAGTAAAACCAAAGTAGTGTGTAAGCAGAAAACACACATTGATAACCACAATCTCAAGGCCAAAAAATAATAATAATAAGCACAATCTCATTATATACATACACATGTTGCACAACAAAAATTAATCAGATAAATTAGGGGAAAGTATGCAAATTTACTTTATAAATTAACCATGCTTCACAGCCTATTCCTCAGTTGTACAATTGTATGTCAAAAAGTTGCAACATGGGCTTATAGCAAATAGCTTGAGTAATTATCTATATTACCTTATTGTCAATTGAATTATCATGGGTGAAAAAAGCTTGGAAATTGAAACAAAGAGAAAAATGAGAATCGCAAAAAAGGACCCAGAATCAAGAGGTCCATACCAGGAGAGTTGTTGCGTGTTGCTGGAGATGCAGGAGAAGACGCTGTGCGTCACCACACTCTAGTGAAACTGTTCAATGCCGCCCCTTGACTGAGAGTGAAAGCCACACTTCCCCTGGTGGGTCCCACCACCTTCCCTCGAAGAACAATAAGAAGAGGGCCTCCATGGCCACAACAACCACCAGTGCCTCTTCCTCTTCCTCTATAACCAATTTCCAGTTTCCATTGGAGAACTCGAACAATGTGGGCCGGTTGCTTTATATGGGCAATGGGCTCACCACTTGGTTGGGCCGCCTATAGTTGTGGGCTTGCTTCACAACACTAACAATGTAATAAAAGAATAGTGGTGAAGGCTTGAAGCAACAATCAGCTTCTACTAGGTGTGCATTGTGCAAGATATGATACTATGATAGTGTAGACCTTAGCTATTGATTAATTAGTGTTTTTAACACCTTTTTAGTTGCTAGGAATATCAAGCATTATCTTAAATTATCAATTTGTTTATTGACATTATGCCCCTACATTCCATTTATGTATTAAACCTCTTGTATTGGACCTATTGGTTGACATAAAGTATGTTATGGATTTTATAATATTGAATTATGCTTTTCAAGTTGTTATATTAGTAATACTTACAATGATTTTTTCATTCTAATTATGACTCTTCTCACGTGTATGTTTTCTTGAACTGATTTGACGAATCAGTAGGTCTCAAATGCTTGCTTGAAAAGTGAATAAAAAATGAATCGTAAATGATATATGAGATGTGAAGAAATCACTAATTAAACCAAAACTCTAATACCAGCTTAAATAAGTAATAAGTAAACGTAGAACTTGAAAGTCCAAGTTAAGATATCCATATAATACTTAGCATTATAAATTTCATCTAACCACATTGAGAAATATTCTTATAGTTCAAAAAAAATGTGTAGAAAATGAACATCATATCATTGACTAGTTGGATTCTGAATCTTTTGTTGGATGCATAGGTTTGATCAATGTTAATGGTTGGATAATTCCTTTATTCAAATAGAAATCTGAGTTAAAGTTGTAGCAACACCTTATAAAATTGTATTAATTAATTAATACAGCCTTTGATAGGCATAGCTAATGATCATATGTGTAAGTTTAAGAGACAGAATAGAGCATCTCTGTAAATTTTTGGACATGTTAGAATTGGATTGGTTAAGAATTGGTAAAGTTGAAAGAAAACAGTCTTTGTAATATAAAGCTTGTATAGGCATATATTCATTAGGCTAAAATTAATATGCGAAAAATGGAAGGGGCATCAATTCAAAAATTACTTTATGTGAGAGGGGTGGATCGGATTCCTGGAGCAAATAACCCACCAATTTTCAAAAAGGGGGGAGACCACTTCAACATATGATGCGGGATGGAGAAGCTTCTTTGAGATACGTGCCAAAAGTTGTGACCCACTCTCTGTTCCTAAATTCCTATTTATCCATCCTTTATATCATTATATGTCAGTGTTGATTCATTTCTTTAGTATTAGATTTAGGGGCAATTGCAATTGTCATCAAATTACAGATAAATGGCGAGTGAGTCTTCGGTGGGGCTTGCCCCATAGAAGATTTATCCGATAAATGGCTGTGTATATTTAACTGATGCATTACGATTAAGGTCACTTTAGTGGTGAGCCAGGTGCTTGCGCTTGCTGAACACAGTTGTCCAATAGTTGCATGTATAATGGAGAAAAAACCAAATATGGCACTTGACTTGAAATTTGAGTTTGTACATTGACAAGGGAATGGAAGGGGACATAGAAGAGAATAAGAGAACCAAATAAAGGCGATATATGCTTTGCACACAACTTTATTCAAAATGTGGATGCTTTTCACAAAAAGGAGAGGGACATGTTTGGGACTCGAATCATGTGCCTTCAATTGCATGCACTACTTGGCATCTCATCTATGGCGTATGAGCACCAAGTATTTATCATGTATACGTACCACCTATCCCATATAAGTTATATAACACATTCACTACCATTCTTATTTTTCCTCTTCTTCTTTTTCATTGTGATTCCAAGTTGGTTGGGACTGAATATTAGATTGTGATTAAATTAAGCCCCTTATGCATATTTATTTGGCATGCAATGCTCTTGTTTTAAACTTGCATCTCAAGCAGTGAATGTGTCAAATAAATTAATTATAGAAAAGAAAAAAAGAAGAAGAATGTGTGAATTATAATTCATAACGAATCCATAAAGAAGGAAGCCCAAAAGTGGATTGAAACCTTCAAGAGTGAGAATGGAATCTAATCTCTCCCCCCACTGCCGCAAGGCCCGCAACTCCTCGCACCCAACCCAACAGCCAAAAAAAAAAAAAAAGACATTGCCCTAAACATTAACACACACAAAATAAAAAATCAAATCAAATCAAATAACAAATAAAACAAAATATAAAATAAATGTTAAATACAAACAAAAATAGAAATAGTAAAACCATGCAGCGCAAAGCAATAGAGAATTTGAAAAAAGCGTACACCTCAAAAGCAAAACCCAAACCCATCACACACACAGTCACAGTCCTCCCCTCTCTTCCCCCGCGATCAACGCAAAACCGACTTTTTGTCCAAACCCCGAATCGTTTTTTCAACACTGCAAAACTGACACCACCAAGATGAGACCATGACTACTGCGAGGGTGTCGTTTCATCAACCGCCACCGCAGCCACAGCCACAGCCACAGCCACAGCCAGAAGCACCGCAGCAACCGCCTAGGACCGTCAGGAAGCTCGTGGTAGAAGTGGTGGACGCACGTGATCTTCTGCCTAAGGATGGCCAGGGCAGCTCCAGCCCGTACGTGGTGGCGGACTTCGACGGCCAGCGGAAGCGGACCTCCACCATGTACAAGTCCCTCAGCCCCGTCTGGAACGAAGCTTTGGAGTTCGTCGTCTCCGATCCCGAAAACATGGACTACGAGGAGCTGGAGATCGAGGTCCTCAACGATAAGCGCTACGGCAATTCCAGTGGCAGCGCTCGTAAAAACCACTTCCTCGGGAGGGTGAAGCTGTACGGCAGCCAATTCTCCAGACGCGGCGATGAGGGATTGGTGTATTTTCAGCTCGAGAAGAAGAGCGTGTTTAGCTGGATTAGGGGCGAGATTGGCCTGAGGATTTATTACTACGATGAGTTGGTTGTTGAGGAAGAACCGGCACCGCCTCCGCCGCAAGAGGATCCGCCGCCGGAGAAGCCGAGATCTCCGGCGGTTATTGTGGTTGAAGAAGGTAGGGTGTTTGAGGTCCCTGGCCATGGGACGGTTGAGGCCACCGCCACTGTTCACGAAGGCTTGTACTCGCCGCCGATTGTGGTCATCGAGGAAACGCCGCCGCCTATGGTTCAAATGCATCATGAGCCGGCGGTTCACGAAGTGGCGAGTCAGCCTCATCCGGAAGTTCAGTTTCAACCGGAGGTCAGAAAAATGGAGACGCAGAGAGTACATGGCGAGAAAGTTCGAATCGTGAGGAGGCCTAACGGAGACTACTCTCCGAAAGTCATTTCTGGAAAGTTCGCGGCGGCAGAGGCGGCGGAGAGGATTCATCCCCGCGATCTCGTGGAGCCCATGCAGTATTTGTTCATCAGAATTGTGAAAGCTCGCGGACTCACCCAGAACGAGGCTCCCTACGTGAAGGTCCGTACATCGAGCCACATCTTGAAGTCGAAAGTGGCGGTTCACCGGCCCGGCGAGCCGACGGACTCGCCGGAGTGGCACCAGGTGTTCGCGCTCGCACACAACCGGCCTGACTCAGGGAGCACGACATTGGAGATCTCCGTTCGTGACTCGCCTTCCGAGCACTTCTTAGGCGGCGTTTGCTTCGACCTCTCCGACGTGCCGGTTCGAGACCCTCCAGATAGTCCCTTGGCTCCTCAGTGGTACCATCTAGAAGGCGGTGCCGGAGATCAAAACTCTAGAGTCTCAGGCGATATCCAGCTCTCCGTTTGGATCGGGACACAAGCCGATGACGCGTTCCCGGAAGCGTGGAGCTCCGACGCGCCGTTCGTGTCTCACACGCGCTCTAAGGTTTACCAATCGCCGAAGCTCTGGTACCTAAGAATGACGGTTATGGAAGCTCAGGATCTTCACATTGCATCAAATCTGCCTCCATTAACGACTCCAGATATTCGAGTCAAGGCTCAGCTCGGGTCTCAATCCGCGCGAACCAGGCGCGGGTCCATGAACAACCATAGCGCGTCGTTCCACTGGAACGAGGACCTCATCTTCGTGGCGGGGGAGCCTCTGGAGGACTCGCTGATACTGCTGGTGGAGGACCGTACGAACAAAGACGCGGTGCTGCTCGGCCACATCGTAATGCCGGTGAGCTCGATCGAGCAGCGAATCGACGACCGCTACGTGGCTTCCAAGTGGTTGGGGCTGGAGGGCGGTGGAGGCGCGCCGTATTGCGGCAGAATCCACCTGCGACTCTGCTTGGAGGGTGGGTATCACGTGCTGGACGAAGCGGCGCACGTGTGCAGCGACTTTAGGCCCACGGCTAAGCAGCTTTGGAAGCCGGCGATTGGGATTTTGGAGCTGGGGATTCTCGGCGCTCGTGGCTTGCTCCCGATGAAGGCCAAATCCGGTGGGAAAGGTTCCACGGACGCTTACTGTGTGGCCAAGTATGGCAAAAAGTGGGTGCGGACTCGGACCCTTACTGACAGCTTTGACCCACGGTGGAACGAGCAGTACACGTGGCAGGTCTATGACCCGTGTACTGTCCTCACCATTGGAGTGTTTGACAACTGGCGCATGTTTGCTGACGTGTCCGAGGAAAAGCCAGACTACCGTATTGGGAAAGTACGGATACGTATATCTACACTGGAGAGCAACAAGGTGTATACCAACTCGTACCCGCTGTTGGTGTTGTTGAGAACCGGGTTGAAGAAAATGGGAGAAATTGAGTTGGCGGTTCGGTTTTCTTGCCCATCTCTGCTGCCTGATACATGCGCAGTTTACGGGCAGCCGTTGCTTCCCAAAATGCACTATCTCCGCCCTCTTGGGGTGGCTCAACAAGAGGCATTGCGTGGCGCCGCCACTCGAATGGTGGCAGCGTGGCTTGCACGCTCGGAGCCGCCTTTGGGGCCTGAGGTGGTTCGGTACATGTTGGATGCGGATTCACATACTTGGAGCATGAGGAAGAGCAAAGCGAATTGGTTTCGAATTGTGGCTGTGCTTGCGTGGGCGGTCGGGTTGGCAAAATGGTTGGATGATATCCGGAGGTGGAGGAACCCGGTTACTACAGTATTGGTCCATGTGTTGTACTTGGTTCTTGTTTGGTACCCGGATTTGATTGTCCCAACTGGGTTTCTATACGTATTCTTGATCGGTGTGTGGTATTACCGGTTCAGGCCCAAGATACCAGCTGGAATGGATATTAGACTCTCGCAGGCGGATACGGTTGTCCCAGATGAACTTGATGAGGAATTTGACACAGTTCCAAGCTCAAAACCACCCGATATCATTCGGGTTCGGTATGACCGGTTACGAATGTTGGCTGCCCGGGTCCAAACTGTTTTGGGTGATTTTGCGACCCAAGGTGAGCGGGCCCAGGCCCTGGTGAGTTGGAGGGACCCAAGGGCCACAAAATTGTTCATTGGTGTGTGCCTGGCTATCACTGTGGTACTGTATGCTGTGCCACCAAAAATGGTTGCTGTGGCCTTGGGATTTTATTATCTCCGCCACCCCATGTTCCGAGACCCCATGCCGCCGGCTAGCTTGAACTTCTTCCGGCGGCTGCCGAGCTTGTCGGACCGGTTAATTTAGGAAGAGTAGATGTCAGCATTTTTTTTAGGTGCCAAATTAGGAGGGGTGTGACAATCAAACAAACAACTGTGTTGGGTTGAAAAAAGTGGTCCTTAATAACATTGTAAGGACTAAGGAGTGAGAAAAGTGAAGAGGAAAGTGGCAAGTTGTCATCATGTTCTTTTATTTTTGGTTGAATTGATTGACTGACTGCTGAAAACTCAGACTTGATATAAGAGAAAGGCAATTAGGAGGAAGAAAAATGAGTGGTAGGCTTAAAAGGGAATTTGGATGGCAGTGAGAGCTTGCTGTAAGCCTGTAACGATGTTGCGGAAAGTATCAACATTGAAATTGCTTTCTAACATATTAAATTGCATTCACACATTTCTTCAAGTGTTTGTTTCTCTATACATGTTGATAATTAAACCTCATAGAGAATGGCAAGTGTGTTTCTGTTTCTTACTAATACTGTATGTGTTCATTATTATATTTTTATTTTCTCCGTCTATTTAACATTTTGATTCTAAAGAAAAGGATCAATTACCTATCAAAATATATTGATGGTATGTCTTCAACTCCCAATCAGTCAACAAAAATGTTGCACTTCAAATTTTGCCATCAAATTTGCTCACTCTCACAGTCACTCTCTCAGTGCTTAAAACATTGTAATTCATATGTTCCCTATAATTGGGGCCCACTGGATGGTATTCCAAATACATTGTTGGCAGTAGCCTGTAAAGACTCCACTCCACGAAATTTACTCAAAGGACCCAATTTGTGTCTGTCATCAGAATAAATTGTAATTATAAAGCTTGTTAGTCTTTTTAAGTCCCACAATCCTTGAAGAATAAACAAAGTGGCTAGCTAGGTAGGTCCCTACATATATGGGAAGAGTCCACCATAGAGACTTAGAGATGATTTCAAAAGGGTTGTAGAAAGTTTCACTTTTGTACAACATAGTACGCATGAACTTCTCAGCTATAAGGAAACTTCCTCTTGCCTCTTTGGTGGCTTCCCCTGCCTTATCAATAAATAGCCATGCCACCTTATTATATGATCTTACGATTCTTACACACAATTACATGCTCTACCAATTAATCAAGATTGGTAAACTCCATTGCTTTACACCCAAATGAGGAACACTCCTGGTGTATACTCTGACATTGGCAAGAAGGCCAGAGGTTAAACACTCAACACCATTGTCTTCTCTGTCTCCTTTTGTTTCTTGCAATGCTTTACATTTTCTTGTATACCTACTTCATGATACATATTCTCTTACTTTTGATTAGATCTTCTCTATCAGGACTATGCTCGTCAACCGCCAATTCGTTTCAATTATCAAAGGCTTAACTGGAGTACTGATATCTCATGCAAAGGTTAATCTGTCAATGATTGCTTTTTCACATCATTACATTCTGTCATTTAAGTCTTGCTTTATATGGAGTACATATACATTGCTTGATTTATTATATTGTTATTTTATATGAATATGTCTAAAAAGAGCATTATAATTCAGATATTGGGCACAGTAATATGATTTGTAATATGAATCTTGATATTGGTTCCTATGTATGTGGAAAAAGAGCATGGTTTGTTAATTTCTTTGACTTTTACAGTTGAAGAGGTTGTTCCTGGACTCAGCACCCTTTTCAGCTTTATCATACCAATTTCTGGCAAGGTAAAAATTTCCATCATCTGCCATCTGAACTACTTTCACCTTAATGTTTGTTCTAAAGCATTATCAAGTTTGGTTTACTTGTTGAGGCAGTGAGAAGTGATAATTACACAAGGCTTCATCCTTAGATTCACAGACACCATTGTGGTAACAGGTGGAACTGCAATACAAAAATGGTTTTTCTGGGGTTACTGGAGGCATCGGACTGATACCAAATCCCTTTAGCGGATATGATCCAATTGCAAATTTCTCTGGTGTGATAGGAAGCACTCTTTTCTCCCTTGGAACTGACCTTGTCTTTGACATATCTACAAGGGCATTCAACAAATTCAATGCTGGTTTGAGCTTCAATAGTGACTTTGTTATTGCTTCATTGTCCTTGTGAGCAATCCTTGTGAGACCTTGTAGAAAATTATTTATCACCGTCCTTTCAATTTGTATGAAGTTGTTGACATCAACATAGTACTCTGAATTATTATGCTGCAGGGACAAGCTGGACACTTTGAAAGCTTCATGCCACTACATGGTGAACCCCATGACCAACACAGCCATTGCAGCAGAGTTGAAGCATAGCTTTTCAGTCAATGATACTGCCCTCACAATTGGTGCCCAGCATGCACTTTTGCCCTCTACACTGGCCAAGGGTCGAGTTAGCACGCATGGGCAGGTTGGTGCTCTTATACAGCAAGGGTTTTGGGAAACGATCTTTCTGTCTATATCTGGAGAAGTGGATTTTACAGGCATAAACACAACTGCAAAAATTGGACTGTCTCTGGCTCTAAGGCTCTGAAAATAATATAAACTGGAAGCAAATTTGCTGGTGTAGCAAACTGGAATAATCATCTTCCTTTACTCATTGCAAGCAACATGTTACATGTCCTTTCTGTTAAGTCAGGTATTGTAGGTATAAGGGAGAGATTTTGGTTTTGTTCATATGTAGGTCAATAGTGGACATAGTGAAGGGAAAACTGTATACAATCCGATGAAATTTGGTACTTCTATGTTGGAAAGAAGTCTTTTTTCTGTTCTAGGATGTTTAATGCTTGTATGTAGCGGTCTAGGACATTCGCTTGAAGGATATTTGTGTTCGAACTTGGAAATTTGCTAGAACAATTGATATGGCCATATAAAGCATTTTTCAGTCGTCTAAAACAATTAAAAGGTGAAACTGTACAATATAAATTATTAAGTGTACGCATGAACTCAAAGAAATCTATCATTGTATCAGATCAAAATACGTTCACCATAAATCTTTAGTACCGACATTTACAGTAGCTGTAATGAAAAGTTACGATAAACATGAACCAAAACTATAACACACTGGACACCTCACAATGACCCAACAGAACGAATTGCAGATAAGCATCAAGAAGTACCCAACTAGTGCTGAGAACCCTGCAGAAGTCCATCGCGAATCTGAGAAGCTACATCACGGACAGCACCAGGTCCATGTGGAATAAACACAGCAGAGGATTTAGAGGAAGCACCAATTTCCTTCATGGTGTCAAAATACTGAGTGACAAGGACCATGTCCATGACATCCTTTGCTGATGTCCCTGGAACATTAACAGAGAAGCCTAGCACACTGTCCCTCAAACCATCTACAATTGCTTGACGCTGGCGAGCTATACCCAGCCCAGAGAGATACTTGGACTCGGCCTCACCCTCAGCTCGTTTGATTTGCAAAATCTTCTCAGCCTCTGCCTTCTCACTAGCGGCCACCCTCATTCTTGCAGCTGAAAAAAGAAAATATAGAAAAAATGGTAAAACAATTGAAACTGAACAGACTACCCAGGCAAAGCAATAAATAAGTTAAGAGGAGTGTGATAATCATATCGGTTATGAGTATTGACTTATACCAGCATTGATTTCATTCATTGCTCGCTTTACATGTTCATCTGGTTCTATGTCAACAATCAGTGTCTGTACAATCTCATAACCATAAGCAGACATAGCCTGTAATGGAGCAAGAGCAACATGGTCACAATCAAGTTATATTAGAGTCCAGGGTATTGAATTACTTTTGTTTAGTCACATTACTTTCTCTAGCTCATTTTCCACAGCTTTTGCAATTTCATTCTTTTGCTCAAAAGCATCATCCAGAAGGAGCTTTGGAACACTAGCTCTAATCACTAACAAAATGAAAGGAAAAAAAAAAAAAAAACCAATCAGCTCAAAATACTTTTTGAATCAAAACAGTTGCATATCTATAATTTATTAAGAAGGATATGTAGTTTATACCATCAAAAACATAGGCCTGGATTTGGGACCTCGTGTTGCTGAGTTTGTAGAAAGCATCATCTGCGTTGTCTGCTAGAGCACGATATTGGATAGATGCAACAACATTGACGAATACATTGTCCTAAAGAGTATATTGAACAATTACTCAAGATGCAGATATAAAAGAAGATGTACTAAGTAAAAACTAACTTATCAAAATGTTTCATTTTATAATGTTAAACGAATCTTACCATTATTGCCCTATACTTAAAAACATTCGTTAGCAAACTGTCTTTAGCATGAATTGATGTGAACACTTTAAAAGAAAAACTTAGAAAAAGAGTACATGTTGCATCTACTTGCATGCATGTAGGGCAAATGCATATAAACTAAGGCATTAGAGTCCATAATAAAATGAGATTATAAATTTTTTTCTTGTCAGAGAACTTTGGGGAATGAAAAATATCCAATATTAAATTAAAAGACATGCTATGACCACAAAATTAACGGTTAAATCATTTTCACTTATGAAAATTGAGAAAACCTTTGTCTTGGTCTCACACCGCACATCCAATTGCTGCAAACGAAGAGAGAGATGACCAGCAATCTGGTGGCCAAGAAACCATGGAAGGCAATGGCATCCTGGCTCAAGAACTTCCACAAACCTACCAAATTTTTCCTTTATAGCTACTGTGGATTGATCAACTTGCACCAAACAGAGTAGATTACCCATGTTCTCTTCACTATGGTACCTCCAACAAATATAGATACAAGTCAGGGGCTATCTGGAAGCCAAGAATTTTCTAGGAAATTAAATAGTAATAATCATTATCTCAGCTTTTATAAAAATCCTCTATGCTTGAAAAGTTAATGGATAGAAAAAGAAGAAAAAAAAAAAGTTTAGCTTCATGCAATTAATCAGAGATTCAGATGTCTGCATAAATCATTTAAAAAAAATACTCACAAAAACCATGCAGATAATACATGACATCACAGTTGGAAAGAAAAAAAAAAAGTTTCTGTAATTGAGTATGAAAGAATTAGTGAGAATATATAAGTTCAAAGCCAAACTAGTCCACGAAATGAACCTCACACATGTTTGAAAGAGCTGAAACAAACCAACCAGATATCATGTTGTTTTCAGGGATCCCACAAACATATTCAGTGATCTAATATTATATGAAGTTGTTGGTAAGCACTTCCTCTGACATATTTACTTTCAGAAGAATCAGGCTAAAAATATAAAATAAGCAAAAAAAAAAAGTGGAAATCAACAAAACAAATTAAAATTGACCTATACTACATCATGGACAAATCTTTCTTCTAAGTGGTTAATCAAGGCTTTTAAACTTTCATATTTCAAAATTCCTAATTGAACAAGTAATAGAACTGCACATGTTAAATTATACTTTATCACCATAGTCTAAACCAAGAATCTACCAATCCAAAATTCAATTCACCTAAATTAGACTAGTGCTTGTCTCTGTGAGTGTGTGTGTGTGTGAGAGAGAGAGAGAGAGAGAGATTTATAATTCATATGTCAAGCAAAACCGTGAAAGAACAAAACTGGGGCATGAATGCAAGATGGAAAAAAGGTCAAAACTGGTCTCTATAACACCATCCAAGTAGTTTACTCATATAAAAAAGGATTATTGTTAGAAGCAAAACACATTAAACAGATCCCCAAGAACAATAGCACAGACACCGCCAAAGCTATGTGCTCACCTCTCAATCTTTCACAGAGAGAGAGAGAGAGATAGAGATGGAGAGAGAGAGAGAGAGAGAGAGAGAGAGAGAGAGATATTACAGAAAACAGTAGAGCAGAACAAGAGAACAAGGAAAGAAGGAAGATAGGAATGAGACGACCCAAAGTTAAGAGTTATATAAACTCTGAAATTAATGACTTAAAAAATTGAAAAAACACCCAACTATATTTGGATTTTGGACTAGCTTATATCCTTGTTTAGGTTGGAACCAAACGCTATACTGTAATTGTATAAAAAGAGCTTATTACTTCAATGAAATCATCAGATATTTATTAATACCAAAAACAAAATTACCAGATATTTATAAAATAAACTAGTTTAGTGGACAATAATCCTCACAAACTCCGTCAAGGGTACTTAAATAGAAAACATTGGTGGTAGCAGCACATAGTATTCCTTAAGATACAACCAAAAGATTTGACAGATCAAGCCAATAAAATTTAAATCAAAGAGACCTTTTCTAAATGGGATTTGACAGATAACAGCTCACAGTTTGCCATCTTAACTAAGAAAATGACGCATGGGTTTTCCTGCATTGGTTTCTATATCTTCATTTTCACTGATTTCACAAATATGCATACGTAGAGATAATTTTTTGGATGGGATCAATGATTATCACTCCATACATATAATTCAATAATCAAAATATTAAATATCCATGGAAAAGCAAACAGAAAGCGATTTTCCAGGAATTTCGGTACAGTTTCCAATAAAGATAAAGAAAAGCTTTACCTAGAGAAAAATTTGAAAGAGACCCATATCCAAAATTAAGAATTGCAAAGAAAGAGAGGTGAAAGTTACCTCCTTTGCAATTTCGCAGCAATTAGCTGATCCTTGAAGACGAAGAATATAAAGAAACGACTATGCTATTCAATACCAACCGGGGAAAGTGATAAGCTGTGCATTCTATACAGAGCACCACGTAAACCTTGCTTGTTCCAACTGACTGATGACTCATCAGAGGATCGCAAGTGGGCCTGAAAAGTCAACGGAAATATTTCATTGGGCCCGATCCACATAACACTTTTAAATTTTTATTATATATCTTTGGGGACCATGTAAATTATAAATAACTAAAATATCTTCGGAGGGATTCGTGCTTGGAAGATTTGTGGTATGGAACTATGGATAAGTCTGAAGCACCATGTTATTTATTTCTCAAGAGTTATGAGTTATGACGGCTGCAATTGGAAGGACCAAAACAAGCAACATGCCAACAACGACATAGAAAAATATAAAAAATGGGATAATATAAAGTTGGAATTGAATATTATTAGGTATGTCATCAATAAACATTTACAAGTAGGTATAAATATATACAGAAATGATCACTCGCTCACTATAGAGCGGGGAATTCCCTACTCACCATAGAATGAGAATTCAATGATCGGGACCGTCCATTTTTTTAGGTTCATCCTTAAGAGTCGTTCCTGTAAAAAATCAGCTAAATCGATAATTGTTTGGTCCTTCAAACTTTGCAGACAAATACAGTTCGTCAAATAAGGTTAAAATGATGTTGACATTAATACATTAGCTAAACAGTTTCCGATTTGGCTGATTTTTTGCAAGGCTGATCTCTAAATGATGCCCTAAATTATGGACGGTTTCGATCATTGAAATTTGTTGTTGAGTGGTTAGGTGAGCGGGAAATTCCCCGCTCTATGGTGAGCGAGTGATCATTTTTATATATATATACATAAATATATAAATATATCTCCTGAGCTGTATTCACTGAATTCATATTCTCCCCGAATAGTATACAATAATAATATACGGCAAGGGGAGAAGTCTTGAGGGGCATGCAATTCCAATTGAGAATTTGGAATTGCATTTGCATATCATCTCTCAAATCTTCCTCATAAGTCATAAGTCATAATAGTGATAACCCATTCAAATACTGTCTAATTGATGAATGCCTTCAATTCAAGTAATGGCGACTTCATAAGTCTTTTTTTTGGGTAACAAGTACTTGCTATATTTAAAAATTGCATGAAACCTCCCTAATTTGTTAACTTTAATTAATTGGAAGCTGCTATTGGGATTCATTTGGATAAAGTCGAAATGAAAACAATCACTTGGTTGCCTCTCATCAAAATGAAAACAATCACTTGGTTGTCTCTTAGTTGTTTCCTGTTATTAATATATATCCTACAAAACCCAATTAGTATAAACTCATCATTTATTTATATTATAACATATAAATTGTTTACACTATATAAGAATGTATCGATTATACATAATAATTTTTCCCTCTAATCCATACCTTAAAATTCAAAGCAGTGAAAAACTTGACCTCACCACATGAGCTGGACTTGGACTTGGGCTTAGCTAAAATGGCATTGGAAATTTTGGAGGCTTAGTGTTTTGGGCTTACTTTCAAGTTTAAGAAGACTTATTGGATGGGCCGCTGGACTTGGTTCACTCTCTCTGTCTTGTCCATCTTATTTTGAGACAAAATTTCTTATTTTCTTTTTGAAAGCAAAATATTTTGTTTTAAGTTGGAATTTGGAAAGATAAAGCAATCAACACTCAGCAATATGATTGGCAGATACAACATGACGTGTTAGATTACAGACGAAGCAAGCAACCTAAGCCATCCCACGTGGCAGTCAACACACAGAAGAAGTCCCAAACACACAGAGACCCTCACACTGAGACACACAGAGAATCGAAGGAGCTTTGAGATATCATCAATGGCTGTCACTGCAACGTCTTCAGCTAATTGCATGAAAAATCTCAAGCACAGCAACTTCCTTTCCTCGAAACCTCACCACGATTACATCATCAATGGCTGTCCCACCAGATCAAGAACCTCAACAATCGTTTCCATGGCACCCCAAAAGAAGGTACATACATACATACTGTTTGGCTTCCATTTGTTTGGCTGCTGAGAAAATGAAGTTCGTTGTTATGTATGGCAGGTGAACAAGCTGGACGGAGGGTGGTCGAAGAAGTGGTACGGAGCGGGAATATTCTACGAAGGTTCGGAGGAGGTGGAAGTGGACGTGTTGAAGAAGCTGGAGAAGCGAAAGGTGTTAAGCAACGTGGAGAAGGCTGGGCTTCTATCGAAGGCCGAGGGGCTTGGGCTGACGCTCTCGTCCATAGAGAAGTTGGGCCTGTTTTCCAAGGCCGAGGACCTTGGGCTTCTCAGCCTGCTCGAGAACGCCGTGGGCCTCTCCCCTGCGGCCTTGGCCTCCGCAGCGCTGCCGGTTCTGGTGGCGGCGGTGGCGGCTGTTGTGTTCATTCCGGATGACTCGGCGGGGCTCGTGGCGGTGCAGGCCGTGCTTGCCGCTACGCTTGCGGCTGGAGCTGCTGGCTTGTTAGTTGGCTCCGTTGTCTTGGATGGCTTGCAAGAAGCTGATAATTGATTCACTCCAATATCTCCTTCTTTTTCTTTTTTCTTTTTCTTCGAAATTAGAGGCACACATGATTCATGACGGACTGATTGTGTAGTGGCAAAGCAATTGACCATGTTATGTTTAATTATAAGTAATGTTATAGTTTATAAAAATTTGTCATCGGGTCATGTCTTGTTATTGTTTTATGATCCTTTTCACGAATCGTTGTTCCTACCTGGCATTAAGACACAAATCAACCAGTAGAAATGTGTGAGAGGAGGAGATGCAGGGAGGGTTGTGTTAAATAGATGCAAGAGAAGTGGTTAAAAAAAGAAGTTGCATTAATTGCCAAAGGATTGGCAATTTTCATTGATCTTCTTAAGGTGACCGCATTTGAAAATTATTGTGTGATGTAAGACAACAACAAGACAAAGTTAAAAAGAAATGAACCTGCAGCCACCAGTGGGTTACAAAAGGAAAAACGAAGGCAAGAGAGGAAACTAACAGAACGAACCCTACCCTTAAGTAAAAGAATAACTGTTTGGAAATGTTTGAAGAAATAAACATAAATATCAAATAAATATGAACATAATATAAGCAATGTGGTGACTGGTGGATTTAAAATTTCGAACAAAGTGGAATACATTGTACATTAACACAGTTATATGAATAAATAACCAGTAAAATATTACATTTGCTGATTTGCATGAATCGATATTAGCTCATTTTATTTGGTACCACACATATATATATATATATATATATATATATGATAGTAGCAGATGACCAAAGAGATGACTCTCTCCCTCTCTCTTGGCTGGGATGATATATATTGAATAAAAATCAGCTTATATAGGATTCAAATGACTCTTGGTGCTTAATTGTTGAGGACTGGATAGGATTTTGACAATCCTTCTAATTATGAGACCCTGTTGATCTGTATTTGTAGCGGCTGGCCCATAAAAGATAGTACAAAAAATTGATTCCACTTAAGACACACATCAACCAGTAGAACCTCTCAAGGTGATAGTGATTCAAGTTGCTACCAAACAGCCAAGGTGTATGCCTATATGCCCCAGTGACATAATTGACTATGGACACAAGCACTGAGCTGAGGTAGTACCCAATGGCCAGTGAAGCCCAGGAGAGAGCTGTGGCCAAAGATCTCATGCTGGGTGGAGCTTCTGTGAAGAAGAATTCCATCATTCCAGCCAATGTGAAAAGATCAGCTGAGCCAAGGAACAAGTACTGCAAAGCCACCCAAAGGAATGTGATGGGCAGAGGCTCAGCAGAATCTAGTAGCCCATTTTTGGCTGCCACATTCTTTCTCTTAATTTCAACCAAAGCAGCTACTGCCATGGCAACAACAGAAAAAATTAGTCCAACCCCAATTCTCTGTACATGAGTGATCCCCATTTCAGTTTTGGTCAACTTTCTTGCAAATGGAACAATGGCATGGTTGTAGAGTGGGGCAAGGATCATGATGAAGAGGACAGGAAAGACAGGGAGAGAAGCTGGTGGAACCTTCAAGGAACCAAGCTTAGTATTCATGGTGGCTGCTTGTTGCACTGAGAATGTGGAGAGTTGGGCAAGGCAGCAGTTTAGCATTATGGTGGACATAAGAATTGGGAGAATCCTCAGCACTATTTTCACCTCTTCCACTTGCTTTACAGTACATTGTAGCATTGGATGGACAGGTCTAATAGTCACTGCTCTGTTAAGGAACTTGAGGCTTTCTGTTAGAGCTTGATCACTGGTCCTCATTTCTTTAGCTTTATCATCTTCTCCCTCACAAAGTTCATTTGTGTGAGATGGGGTTGTGGACATGTTGGTGACAGCATTGCAAGGATTTCTAGTTTTGCAGGCATTGTAAATTGCTGCAGCCAGAACCTGTTGAACACAGACAAAGGAAGTTAATTTGAAAATTGGGTTTGTCTTAATACTGATTTTGATCTGAATTTTACCTTGAACATGGTTGTAATTGGACTGCCTGCAGGAATTTTAGTCCTGTAAGTAGGAGAGCCTAAGAGGAAGAGTGGGATGGAGATCAGTATTGTTGCGGTGGAAATCCCAAAACCCCATTGCCACCCTTTGTTGTCTTCAATCCACACCACGAAAGTAACCGCGACGAGAGCCCCACAAGAGAGACAGAAGACATAGTAGTTGAAGAAGGAAGATCTCTGCCTCCTACCTTGTTGGGTTGTCTCATCAAATTGCTCAGCCCCATGTGGGGGCAGAGAACCTTTTATTCCTCCAACTCCAAGTGCCACCAGATAGAGGCCTGCAAATAACATCACTTTTTTCCCATCACCAACCTCCTGGCATGGACTGTTGGTGCTCATTGAAACGCAGGTTGGTGGTTTTAGTGATGGTATCTGAGCTTGGATTGTGAGTATCAATATGCCCTGTACAATCAGTCCAAATTAGTAATGAGCCTAACCAAGTCTTTTGAAGTGTAATTAGCTAGACAAAGCTAGTAAGGAGAACATTAATTAATTAACAGTCTAGTGAGGAGGGTTAAGTTGGAAACTGTCAAAAAACCGATTTGATGATGTAAATGGATTGGAAAAAAGAATAAGAATCTGAATATTTGATAAAAACTCACCATGAATTCTATTGCAGCACTTATCAAGTAGATGCAGTAAGTGGTGAAGAAAGCATCTGCTAGAAAGCCACCAAGGAGAGCAAGGAGGAAGGCTGTGCCCATGAAATTGGTTACAATGTTGGCAGAAGTGGATGGAGAAAAATGCATGAATTTGGACAGGTATAGCACAAGGTTGCTTGCATTGGACAGGTAAGCTAGGTTCTCCAGTATCTCCACCACTAAAGTTTTCGACACAAAAAAGTTAGACATATTCATGTTACTTTCTCTGTTTATAATGCAATATATCTAAAGTTCATAAATAAATATTAATGCTTCCATGAGAAAAAGCTGTTCTGGCACCATCTCTTGGAGGTGTTTCAAAAGCTGTGCTTGCAGTGATCCTAGTTTTACTAACCTAGGACAAAGGAAGCAGCAAGCATGCCACCATGGCAGCCTCTTATGGCAGGTCTGTTCCTCCAATCTACATAGCCTTCCCATGTGTTCAAATGGTGTGCTTCATCCTACAATGATAGCCAAAATGACATCAAGCCAAATTAAGCAGTAAATAAAGCAAGGACACCATTATATATATAGTGATTAGAAATCTTAATTTGGAACTCACCATCTCCTTTTAGAGCTTCTAGTCTTTTTTTTTTTTTGGAGGGAGGGAGGGGGAGGCTGGACAGCCTGGATTGATGACAAAAGACTAATTGATCGATAATTTTTTTCAATATAGTGTGGAAGTGATAGATGAGCGATATTTATAGACTGAGAAAAGCTGGTCCAACTGAAGAAGAAAGGTCTAGACTCCATGAAATGACTAATCATTCTCCCAGACCTTTTAACCTTAAAATGACAGTGTTGGCAGTTTCTAACCCTCAAATTGAGAGAGAGGGGGGGAGGGGGGGTGTTGGCTTGGATTCTACTAAATCCATATAGTTTACATGTACAAAGGAAACTAAAGTAAAATGGGAACCAAATCCTCCCACAGTCCCCACTATAAGATAATGATCTTCTCATTTGTTCTAATTGAGTACTTCATGAACATTCTGTTGTTGCTTTTTAAATTAGACTGGATTACTAGAAATGGATATGTTAACCATATTCCTCACAATCATTAGACTTAAGCATTTCTGTTTTAAGGCATAGTATACAGGTGTAAGAAGCTGATTTTATAAAGGGCATTTATGATTTGCAAATTGGGAATCAAATGGGGTCTGAGGTGATTGCCTGAACAAACCATGCTCTCTATTCTTGTCAATATATGTAATGATATCAGAAGATGGAGTACAAACTCAATGCAAGTGGGCTAGACAAATAAATGGGGTCATAATGCTATGATGTTGATCTTGAAGGTAAAGTTAGAGTGTAGCATTTCAGGCATGCCCCACCTCCAAAATCACTCACTCACCCTAGTAGTGGTAATAAGACTACGACCAACTGTGTCTTAAACTAATCTCTAATTGCACCAACTCTGTATTATCCAATTCTGTGACTTTTACAAATTAAATAGAATTTCTAACAGGGACTCATTCCTCATCTTTGGGTTGGCTACAAGATTACAACTATATATTTTGTGAAATCAAGGCAATTCAATCAATTTTCATTTATCATGTGTCATATGATTTTTGTCTTTTGGCATGCTCTTATAGAGCTTTCAGAGCTGTACTGAAATATTCTTCTTCTTACTACTAGAGCCATCTGACAGTACTGTTAACTTACTAGTGGCCTTATCATTCTATGTTGTTGCCCTGTAGAGTAGGTTTCCTTTCTGAGCCACCCAGATCCTTGATCATAGAAAATGTGTGGATATAATCTTTCAGAGACAAATGTTAGGTGCATGATCTTAGAGGTCTCCAAATTGGGTGGCTATTAGGATTTTTCAATTGGGTCATCCTAGCAGGCCAGCATTTACTCCCATGCATTGCCAGTACATCTCAGTTTCCCCTGCTGAATTTGATCATGTGGATATTAATTTACAAGGCAAATGTATAATAGGCAAACCTTTCAGATTGAAAATAATTGGAGAGGTTGATGTTGGAGTTGGAGAGGTTGGGGAGAAACTACTTGTCTTAAATAACACAACATCATTTGGTGGTATGGATAAACAAATCACATTCAATCTTTATATCCTCTCTTTTGCTTTTGGTGCAAGGCTTAAACATCTTCTTAACTCGTAAGTGTATGTTTCGTTGTCGCAATTTCAATATAATGAAAGGAATCTAATTTGAGTTCTCTCTATATTCCTATTGGCCTTGAGTCTGAATTGTTTTATTGAATGTTAAGTTTTCTTTTTGAATGAAAGTTGAAGCATACACATTTCAACATCATCTTGGGGTATAATCTGATTCTCCATCTTGAATGTAGGTTTTCTAAGGTAGCATATATCTTGTCAGGTAGAACATTAGGATGCTAATGTTAATCTAAATAATTTAAGAATATTCCCTGACTAGTTTCAAAAGCTGCGGCCTATAAATATAAGCAGCTTCCTGCATTGTTTGGAAATTGGAATGCGGATATGGAACAAATTTATACCTTTCACACCCTTTTGCCTAACATCCAAGAACCTTGACCATTCAAATTTTATAGCAACACGAGCATACAGAATCCCAGGCCCTAAAATCAGTTCGGCTAAGTATGGACTTACCCTGTTACCCAAGTAATCTTACCTTTGGTCTCAAACATAAGCAATAGCATCAGCAGCAACAATGGGGACTTCTAAACAACTGAATATGGGGGACAACTCCGACACCATTTCCTTGATTCCTCAAAAGGCTCAAAAACCCATTTTTAATGTTCCAAACGTTGAATAAAAAAATGCAGTAGCCACAATCATTGGCCAATAACAGTTTCTCTACCCTAAATGTGCTTATTGATGGGGCCCAAGTAGGAGGATCATGTATCACAAAACCAACAAGGTAAAGAAAGGGTTGAAAAAATAGACCAAAATTAAGGAACAATGTGAAATGGTTCTGATAGTGAGGTGAGGAATTACTAGTAGTAGCAACCAATAAGGCAGAAGAAATGGTTTCAGTTTTCCCTGTTTGCCCTGAAAATAGAAAGATTGGAATAAATATTCATCAATACATATGGTGGCCAACATGAGAGGATTGAAGCAAATTCTGCATATTCACTATGTGCTCCACTCCATTGAACATGTTCTTTACAACTTTCTTTGATTTGAAGTTTGAAGCATTATGTAATCCCTATACTCCACACAAGGTGGAGTTGCCACTTGCCCTCCAAGTAGTTTTAACCTTTTTTTGCATATACTTTGACATGGCCAATAGGTGCAGTTGAACCACCAAAGGAAAAGGGGTTGCTTAATGGGTTTAATAAACATGGCCCATATTCTTGGACAAAGTAAAAAACCAAATCACTTTCACTAGTTGCAGTTGCAGTTGCATTCTAAATGAGAACCGGAATTGGGTTCTTATCGATTGAGGGGAGTGGATCTTTCACTCAGTGGGGATCAAATATGGGCTTTGGCACATTGTGAATAGCTAACAAAAGTCAAACAAAAATGATGGTATTATATTTCATGAAGGAAGCCCAGTATGATTAGTGATTTTTGGACTATGGGCCGTTTGTACTAATTATAGTAAATTAAAGGTTGTTTACAAAATGTTATGGTTTGTTAGAAACCATGGGCCACAGGCCCACAGATAAAATTACAAAATTTGAGATGAGTGCTTTTATGTTTACCTCCCCAAATCACTTTATTGAACACACTTCTCTTATTCTTCTTCCCTCTTCTTTTTCACTCTCTTCTTTCTCTCCCTCCCCTCCCTCATTAGACCACCATGGTGGCTGATGAGTGATGACTCTATCTATCTCCATGTTGAAGGTCGGGGTCGCCTACACCATGGTGGTCCTATGAGGGAATGGGAGAAAGAAAGAGAGAGAAGAAGAGAAAGAGAGGGAGGAAAATAGAGAGAGAGATAGAGATAGGAAGGTCGTTGGCGATGGGCGTTAGTTGGTGTGGCTGGCTTGGTTTTTGCTTCTTTTTTTTTTCTTTGAGCAATGATAGAGATTTTAAATTTAGATTTCAAATAATATGTCAGTATGTTATCGATTCATACATGACTTATTTTAAGAATTATTTATTTCACAACAAGTAAAACATTTACATGTATAATGAGAGGGCCCTTCCAATAAGGGATCCCTCATTTAGTATTAAATGAGGGATCACCTTATGGGACCCACACGAGTCGTTTTGTGTTAATTCGAACCGTCTATTTTTTACATCTCCATTGATAGATCATCCCTGTAAAAAATCAGCCAAATCAGAAATCGTTTGCTCGTTCGATTAAGCGGTCAAAGTTTAGGTGTTTATAGAGGAATTTGTTGTTCGTCTATTTGTTTTAAACTTTGGCCGTTTAATCGAATGGATAAACGATTTCTGATTTAGCTGATTTTTTGCATGGATGATCTATCAATGGAGATGTAAAAAATGGACGGTTCGGATTAATACAAAACGACCCGTGTGGGCCACACAGGGTGATCCCTCATTTAACACTAAATGAGGGATCCCTTATTGGAAGAGCCCTGTGTATAATGATACATTATTTAGAATTAAAATTGGGATATAAATTTGAGATTCCTAATAATATTTTTTTTCTTTTTCAAATGTTTTATTGTATTTAATGGGATAGGAAAATTTTGAAAAGAGGATTAATAAAAGTGAAATAGAGGAAAAGTTATTTTGTATTTCCGTGGCATGATATCCAATTGATGTTTTATAATACGATTACATAATCACGTAATGATATTAGAGTTATACATCATGTTTGGGTGAAAATAGAATTACTCATTTGAGATTCAATTTAATGTGATTTGAATAAACTGTTCAATAAGATAAGAATGGTGGACACATCACCGGAGTTGGCTTGGATAGGCTGATAGTGAGACCAAGCGAATATAAAATCAGTGTGAAGAGACAATAGTTGGGCCCGCATCACGTAGACGTGGCCCAATGAGGCCCGCCGTGTTGAAACGCGAGCCGCTTGAGTGGTGAGAGTGGCACTGAGCGGTCGCAGTCAGAGTGGCTGAGTCATCCGTTTCTGACTCGCCAACTCAGTCCCTCCCTTCCGAAAGCGACTGCTTGCTTGGACTGGATTCCTTTCCCTCTGTGTGCTTCTGTGCCTCGTTTTCATCTCTTCCTGATTTACCACTATGCCCCTAACTATTATATGTTCCACGCCCCCATTTCTGACATTTTCTTAAGAAAAATCTTTAAATATTTTAATGTTTAGAACGTTGTTTGCACGTCTTTAACAAAAATTTTGTCCACATCAATATCATCAAGTCACGCTAGGTTAGTTTCAGTTTTGGAGAAATATGCACATTTTGTTCTTTAAGATAAATAATTACATAATTTTTTTTGTCCAAAAATAATTACATAATGGTTTGCAACTTTATTAATTATCTTGGAACATATAAAATGTTTTACCTACAAAAATTAGTTAAAAAATGAATTGGTTTGCAACTTGTTTTTTGTCCAATTTTATTTCCTAAGACTAGTTCATATATTGCATAATTCGTTTAGAATTTCACCCACATAAGAAAGTAGATAAACTATAAAAAAAAATGTTGGATTTTTATTTTTTCATTACAAAGAACACATTCAAGCCATTTGAATTAACGAGTAATGGACGAAGAAAATCGTTGGATGTTATAACATGTTTCTATTGTTTTATTAAAACAAAAACAAGTTTATAAGCTTTATATATATAAAGATGGTCAATTGAATTTTTTTTTTCTTTTCGGTCTCACACTCTCACAATGTATTTGAACCTCTTACGACAAAATACAATAACAAGAGCCTTGTTTTGTCATTCTAGCAAGGATTCAAGACCAATGCATCAGCTATTTTTTTTTTTTTTTGGCCGGTTAATACATCAGCTATAAGCATATAAACATAAGATAAGAAGGGAAGGAGAAGATAAAAAGGATGATAAGTGGGTTTATGTGATGTCGTTATGACTAATGAATATGATGCTTTGCAAGGAAGGGTAAGATGGTAATATAAACTAATCTTGTCCACGCCTCGAACAAGAACCCCATTTGGGCTTTCACTATATTATCATCATCATCATCACGCTAAGCTTCAGAAGAAGAAACTCTCTCTCTTTCTCTCTCTCTCTCTCTCTCTCAGACTTCCCAAATACACAGACCTACTTCTTGTCCACTCTTTCACCACCTCCTCCAAGGTCAGGACCCTCTGTTTCTTTTCTTCTGAGTGATGGGTGTGAGCAGCCGTTGTTCCCACACTTCCCACATCACAGAAATCATCATCACCAGCTTCTTTCGCCACAAAGCCTAATACTTTACTTCAAAACCAGGGTTTCGGATCATCATCACAACCAAGTTGTCATAGCAGCTTGAAGTGTTTTTTAACAAAACCAACTAAACAGAACAATTCATCGAGGTGTTAATTAAGAGTAAACATGGCTGGTGGGAGGGTCTATAGCGGTGGTGCCTCGTCCAGCTTAAGTGTTTTGCTTCAGAATCAGAGGGGTTCTTGTGCTTCCGAGCCTCGTGATTCTTTGTTCCTTTCTGGGTCTTCTAATTCTTCTTCTACTTCTCCTTTTCTCGGTACACTTTCAGTCCTTTTTTTCTACTATCTTTGTGGTTTTCAGTTATTGGATTGATTTATCACTCTTTTTTAGTGTCTCTGTTATGGGTTTTTGTTTGTTTCATTAAATGTTTATATCTTTTGGGATTTTTTACTTCGTTTTTGCTTGCAAAGTCTGAACTTTGAAAGTATATGGTGTATCTTTTTTAACCCATGTCTTGAACAATTAAAATTCGCATCTTCTTGACGCTTTGATTGTGTATCTTCTTGTGGGATGTTACTGTCTGGATCAATTCGGATGTGAATATGGTGTGGGGTTTTATGGTGATTGATAGGTGGATTTGTATGTTGCTGCTTAACTCGTATATGAATTAACAAAGGTTGGAATTTGCATAATTTAGGCCCTTTTTGATCTACCTGTTTATAATTCAGTTAGTCAGCAGTAACAAAAAAAAACCAGAAATGATGAAGTTTTTTAGATCAGAGTTGAACATGAAATGGGTGTTAATGTTCCATCATTTTCAGATCATCAATGGGATTGTTGAGGAAAACTGTGTAGCAAGAATACCTTTAGTAATTCAAGAAATGGGTGTTAATTTGTGCAGTTAACCAGTTTTTGGTGATTCTCTGGAAAATGGTTTTCTAATACATAGTGTATCTTCTTCAGGTTCAAGATCCATGGTGAGTTTTGAAGATGTTCGAGGAAATGGATCGAAGAGGTCATTATTCCACTCGTATGAGCATGAAGAGAATGGGGACGAGGACTTGGATGAGTATTTCCATCAACCTGGAAAGAAGAGGCGGCTGACTGCTGATCAAGTCCAGTTTCTTGAAAAAAGCTTTGACATGGAAAACAAGCTTGAACCAGAAAGAAAAGTCCTACTTGCCAAGGACCTTGGTTTGCAGCCTCGCCAGGTTGCGATATGGTTCCAGAACCGCAGGGCAAGGTGGAAGACAAAACAGCTGGAAAAGGATTACGAGGCTTTGGAAGCCAACTATAACAATCTCAAGGCTGATTATGAGAGCTTAGCTAAAGAGAATGATAAACTAAAAGCTGAGGTAGACATTAATCTCAGTAATTCACTACCTCATTTTCCATTTATAGTCTTTTGGTTTTGAATATTGCATGATATGTTTAAATTGTTTATCAGGTTGTTCACCTCACAGACAAGCTGCAGCTCAAAGAGAAAGAGAGGGGAAACTCAGAACTTTCTGATACCATCAAATTACCTCAAGAACCACTGCAGAAGCCAATTTCCGATTCAGTCTCAGAGGGTGAAGTATCCAAAGTCTCAGTTGTGGCCTCTAAGCAGGAAGATCTTAGTTCAGTCAAGAGTGATATATTTGATTCTGCAGACAGCCCACATTACACTGATGGGGTTCACTCTTCACTCTTGGAACCTGGTGATTCTTCATATGTGTTTGAAGCTGACCAGTCTGACCTTTCCCAAGATGAAGAAGATAACTTGAGCAAAAGCCTGTTGCCTCCATACATCTTTCCAAAGCTTGAAGATGTTGATTACTCCGACCCTCCTGCAAATTCATGTAATTTTGGATTCCCTGTGGAAGATCATGCCTTTTGGTCCTGGTCTTATTAAGTTTCCTTTGGTAAATTCATTTCCTGGGTTATTGTCTTGTTGTTTAAAGTATGGCAGAGAAGTGAGAATAAGTAATAAATCCAAGTAATGGCACCATGATCCAGATGTAATCATGTGGTGGTGGGTTTAGGTTTCAGTGCAAAAGATGGTGGTTTTTGCCCCATTTGTAATATTTTCTTGCTGGGGTTCTTAGTCTTTAATAGACCATTTTTGTATAATTGTTTGGGATGTAAATCATGTAATTAAATAAAATTCTCTTGTCCCTCATTTCATGCCCTTATTTTAAAATTTACAAGGGGAAACAAGAATTCTTTTTTTTGACCAATTGGGGAAACAAGAATTCTAACATCTACATTTAGCTACATTTATTTTACTGCTATGTAGAGAATTTGCAACAGCTACATTAAGCTGCAGGCTTCATCATTTTAAGTATCAAAATAAGTTGTAGAATGTTTAACCCAAGAGGGAAGCTGTAGATGATTGGCATTTAACTCAATGGGACCTTTTGTATTACTTCTCCTATTCATTGAGACATTGACTTTCACTTTGAGGGCCAATTTCTGTTTATGGTATTGTTAATCTAAATTGCTCCCATAATCTTCTTTATGATGAGCTGCTGAGTCTGGGCTATATTATTGAAGCGGTACTGTATCATATGCATGCACACAGCACAGAAATGCTAGTTGACTTTCATATTGTTGCTAGTGATAAAGTCCAGTTGCATCAGTTTCTTGTGAAGATGATGGAAGCAAGCATCCATAGTTCCATACACAGGTATTGATGTTTCTTTCATGTTGTGGGGTCAACTTCATGATGAGTCATCCAAATATTTTTTTTCCTTTTTTTATTCTCACTTTTTCTTCCCTTGTTTGGTGGAAACCAAAGTCACCCTTATTGCACGCTTTCAAGTCTCAACATAGGATTTATGAAGTTGCTAACCCATGAGCTTAAACTTCATTAATGTCTTTATTTTGGAACATTTATAAGAAGATTTTTGAGGAAAATGGCTAGTTAGTACCTTGTAATGAAGTGGTTATCATGTTCTTGCTTATCTTCTTGAGAACTATGATCATAGCCATTAGCCAAATTGCCAATAAGGTTGAGTGTTCTGAAGAAACTTCTCTTGTGTGATCTCTTTAGCAAAACTTGATCAAACTTTTCAAATTAGCAATAAGTAAATTGGTCTAGTTGTTTGTTGGGAAACTACTTTGTTATGCCAAATACAAGAAAATCAAAGGAAGCCAACTTTTGGATGTAATCATTCATGCTAGCTTATTCTTTTAGCGCTGCTTGGCCAAGTCAGAACATGGTTGTTTGTGTTTTATATTGCGTTGGGCAAAATGGGGTTCTTAATTATATGACTATTTGTCAAATTTTCATAATATCAGTGCAAAACATCTCTGTCACGCATGGTTTAGCTTCTTTTTCATACTTAAATAATAAACTCTCCAATAAAATCTGACACGAAATGGGTATCAATTCACCATGAGCAATTATTAAATTTATTTGACATTACTGATTTAGTGTAAGAGCTAATGGTCCATTTACTTGAGACAAATCCATGGTTTAGCCAGAGCTTTCTATAGGCTCATTGTTTTGGAGTATCCGTGCATATTTAATGTGTGCTTGATTGAAAAATAATAAAAAAGTTTTAAGAGCTTTCCATCTTTGTAGCTTATAGGTCTTTCTCCCATAATTTTATAAACGGAAATTACATATAAAAATTAGATATCATTGATTCCATATCTTCATTTTTCTTCTTTTTTATATAGAATCAATCATACTTGTTTGTTCTATACTTCTATACACACAAAATTGTGTATATTAATTCGTGTAAGAGTGTTTTGCTCCATAATATTTAAAAAATTCTAATTTCAAATTCCCTCATCGAAATGAAAAAAAACAAAAAACAAAAAATCTATTTCCCTATTTTTTGCTAAGACAAAAAAACAAGAAAATTGGGAAACAAGTTCAACTACCCCCGGTAACACCTTTGCATGTTTTCTTTACAAAGTTAGCACTTAGCACCACACTGTTTAGGAAAGCAGAAATAGCACTTTTTGGACAAGAAAAGTCCCAAATGCCCCTTTCTCTTTCACCAAATCACCACAATGCCATTTTCACACCCACAACAACAAAACAAAAAATAAAAAATTGAAGCTAAAATAGAGGCACAGGCTTCTTATTGTTTTAAGGCTTACTCACACCATTGCCCCTTATAAAATACATTTTTTCTCACTTTGTCCCATGAAACTTAAATTTTGTCAAATTGTCACCTGAACTTCACACAGTTGTTGCAAAAGACTATATGCTGTCAACTTTATCAATTTTTCTATTAAAAAGCTGACGTGGCACCTATATGGCATGAGTGAGACCCTTTTTTAGTTATGTAAAATCTATGTGGACAAAAAAATTAATAAAAAATAATTTTTAAACTAAAAAATAATAAGATCCATGTCAATTTTTTATAATTTTTAGTGTTTACATGGATGTTACATAACTAGAAAAGGGTCCCACCCATGCCATATAGTGCCACATCAGCTTTTTTAACAAAAAATTGACAGAGTTGACGGCATATGATCTTTTGCAACAACTGTTTGAAGTTCAAGTAGCAAACTGAGAGAATTTAAGTTTCAGGGGACAAAGTAAAAAAAAAAAAAAAAAAGTGTATCTTACAGGGGCAATGGTGTGAATAAGCCTTATTTTAATTAGTTCGATCCACTGCTACGCTTCATTTCTGCTTCGTCTTCTCTAATATTTTCTGGTGATTTGGTTCTCTTTACTTCATTTACTTCGTGTTCTTGATTTCTGAAAACCCTAGATCTGTGCTTTGCTTCGTTTTCTTGGTGATTTCCTACATCTTATGTTCATTTCTTGTTGATTGATCTTGAAAGTCATCAACTTTCTTGCTTCGTATCTCCATTTTTTTTGCGAATCTTGATTAATTATGCATTCCGTCAAATGCCCACTATCAAGTTAAATTTGAAGTTGGTTTTTGCAAATATAAGCATTTTAAGCATTTTCTGTAAACGGATCATACAAAGGTCCTAAAGGGTCTATTTCCCAAGCTTATTTACCCTATA
This sequence comes from Dryas octopetala, assembly GCF_963921425.1. NCBI lineage: Eukaryota > Viridiplantae > Streptophyta > Magnoliopsida > Rosales > Rosaceae > Dryas > Dryas octopetala. The sequence continues at coordinate 16,524,317 of NC_141374.1, read as the reverse complement.
TTTATATAGTAAATTAGATCAACTTAGTAAGAAGGACATTGAGACGCTAACTTGGCCTAAAGTACAATCACTGCACCTAAAGGGCAGTGAGCGTAAATTAGGCAGTCAAGCGCTTGGCATTTCTCGGCAAAGGCATCTAAATTTTTTAGGTGCATCTGCTCAATATGTGCATCTGTATATTAAAGTGCATCTACATTTTCTGAGTTGCATCTACTTAGCAAGTGCATTTGCATTTTTTAAGCTATATTAACATTTATACAAAATTTTGTAAATGCACATGCCGAGTGTTTGACAAAACCTCCTCTAATTGTGATCAAGTGAACCACTAAACATTCTTGTATTCCATTCGTGTGATTGTTACTTGTGTTTTGATTATGTAGGAGGAAATTTGTGCATCAACAAACCCTTATTTATATCCCTATATCTTACGACACAGAAAGTTGGAGCCATAGATTTGATGGCAAGTGTCCCTCCTTCTCGGATCAGTGATCGCGAGGCACTTTTTAGAGATCTTCTACCGACCATCTAAATACGCATTAATCTTGTATGGGGCACGCCCCACCGAAGACCCTCTCTCTAAATACCCATTCTGTTGGAGTTTCGACGTGTGGCCGCCACGTGGACGGCTGCGATCAGCAAATCTCGTTTTCTTAGTAGCCCCGTTCGGCGTTTGCCCGTTGAAAAGCATCACCATCAAGACAGCGTCCACCAAGCAAACCCCCCACGGAATCTTTCAGCGCGATGGGCACCCACTGATTTGGACGTTTGCCCACACGTGTCGCAAGATCCATGACCTGATTGGAGGATCGAGTCAAAATTGGGCGGGCCCACCCCTTCTGTAGTTAATGGTTAATTAATCCATTTTTTAATCTTAAAGGGTTTGGACTTTGGATACAGAAAAGCATGGAATAGTGGTTCATGATTACAATTAGGTATCTTCAAGATTACGAATTGCTGTGTTGATCTCTGCTATTAGTGCTTCTGCCATAGTTAGGCCTTATGCAACGCGGCTTGAATTTGATTCCTAAATTCATTTTTTGGTATAAAATAGATATAGTCTAGACACAATCAGCCGGAATATGAATTTCATAATTTTTTGAAACCCAAAAGCTTTTTCTAGTTTTGGGCATAAACTATTCCCAAATCAAATTAAATAGCTGACTCACTAATAAATAAAAGCTATTAAATGGCTTATTCATCACTAAATTAAATGGTTGACCCACCAATAAATAAATGAGTTAAATATTAATATCTTCAAATTTGGGCTCAACACCATTATGTTAATGATCTCTAAAATCTATATTTTTACATTTTTTTATACCCAAAATTAATTTGGAGAAGGCCTTACACCACATGTTTACGAGCCTGGCTTTTTCATCAAAGGATTTCTAAGCTAAAATATTTAAACAAAAAATATATATCAACCCATTGAATGATGATCATGAATTGAAACAAAACGATTTGAATTGATGAGAATTCTAAGTTTCAAAGAAGAAGACCCACAAGGAAGAACAGGTGATGCTGGCAAAGCATTTTGTGCCGCAAAGGACATCTTGCTCCCATCTCTTAACAAATGCACCTTCTCAAAAATCTGTCTCCTGATTCAGATGTAGTCTGTAATTTATCGGGATGACTATTAAGGATGGCAAATCGGTAGCTTGCACGAATATCTTCATAGCTTGCATCTTCTTTCACAGAATGGAGTTATTGCCAAGCACCATGGTGGGTAGCTACTTGCTATCAGATTCGCTTTTCACTGCATCTGAAATGAAAAACAATGTGTTCAATTTCTTTATAGGCAAATATAAATAACCATCAAGCGGAATGTGATGGTAAGCACAATCATCTCACTCATATTTGTTTATTTATGCATTGTTTATTATCGAACATGTTAAAATCCTGGTATTATTCAATCAATAAACTTAGTTTACAGTATGATATATACAGTGACAGGGGGAGCTACATTTGCAAAGTTGTCTTATTGTTACTTTTCGTTCTTCTAAGAGAGATAGAGTTAGCCTATACGGTGCGAGAGGACAGAGTAATGCATTAGGAATTTTGGTTAAACATAGGTCAACGAACAATATAATTTTAGACATAATATAAGATTAACGGTAGAAGAATTAATAGAGGCTTTGGATTCGAGAAAATATGATGAAAGTACTTATTATCTTTGATCAATTTGATGATACAGAGTTAATTTAATCTTATGTTAATTTCATATACATTGTTGGCCTATTTCTTGACAACTTAAACTTTTGGGACTCAGTGATGGGTTAATATGATATCAGAGTTATGTTTATGTCTGCCAGTATTTGTTTGCTCCCAACATTCATGAACCATGTCAAATAGATATTTTAAGGCATGATCAATTTTAGAACCTGGAACTATCAATGCACTTAGGACCACAATGGAGGTGCATAGGAGATATATATCTTCTTGTTTTTTTTATTTTTTATTTTTTTATCACATTTTATAATGAAACTAAGCTCAATGGAAAGGGAGGAATGAACTAACAATTTCGTGATCATATAATGTTTGTACAGACTAATGCCTCACACTGTTGGAATGGAAAAAACAGTAAACTGGTGAAAGTAAGTAAATTTGTGCAAGCACTGTAATCTTTATACAATCGTATAACATTGCATTTGTTTATAGAGTAACAGAAGTGCCTGCCCAAGCGGTTTTATTGTTCATTTTTATATTCCCACAAGCTTTAAAAATTGAACTCAGATGGAATATTGTATTTGTATGCTGCATGTCACTGAGGCACTGAGCAAAATATGTAGTGTTCGTTTAGAGCTCAAAATTTGAAGTTGTTCCTCAAGTACAACACCATCTCTCGCTGCAACAATTGGGACAAAGAGAGTATGAGACCACCCATTTGACATCATTAATTATTGCATTAAGTGAAGTTTGTTCACAAGAAATATAGAAAAAGCCAGGACTCCAATGGCTGCACAACCAATTTGAGCCATGAACATATATTATACTTGTGCAACACCAAGGAGATCACAACACAACCCCTTAGGCCAACTTCATGTCAAAGAAACAGGTCTAGCGGTTAACAAGTGTAGGTGTAGGTAAAGTTGGAATTGGTATCCATGGAAGTAAAAAACAATGCAATGGCAAAGTGATGGAATAGGTCTCCATTAGACGCAATAAGGAATTTCTTGAAAGCTGGACTCTCTAATTCTGCTCTCTCTCTCTCTCTCTCTCTCTCTCTCTCTCATTTTCATCTTTTTGTGTAAAGAACAAAAACAACTAGTGGCTCATATTGGTCACCAAATAAACAGAACAACAACAAAAAAAGAAAGTTATGGGTAATTTAGATTCATGTAATATGAGAACAAAGCCCGAGCAGCTGGCCCAAACACAAGCAAACACAAAGTGGGTTGAAACATCATTTCCAATTCAATTATACTTGAGCATTATTTGAGTTTGGACTACAAAAAATGAACCTTTTCAAAGCCTATGGTCAATCTGCGTCTAATCTTTATCTTCTGAGGGCCATCGCTACCGTGCTTATACTGCTATGCAAGTGGAATTCAACAGTGAATTCCATTCATTCATGTGCTGCATAGCTGCATAACCTCCCCTAGCGATGACCTTGAGAAGATTGAGAGTAGCTGCAGATGATGTCCTGCTTCTCAAATTCAGCGAAGAAACATCACTTGTTATAGGAATTTGTACATGAAAAAATTTGGCTCTCACACCCCATTTCATCCCCTAAAAAAAGGTATAATGAAGTTGCCGTGGTTGATCAATTTGCTGACCAAAACAAATTGAATTTACACTCTTCAAGTTTTTATGACATCAGTTTTAGAACCTGGAACTATCAATAATACACTTAGGACCACAATTGAGGTGTCTCCAACAAGTTTTTTTCGCACTAATTTATACAATCACATGACATTACATTATTGTTTACAGTGGTGCTTGCTTTCCCAAGCTTCTATTATTGATTTAAATTTGTATAGTATTGGAGCATTGCTGGCATTGGTGTGGAGTGATAATGCTCATCCAAGGAAACCCAATGCCTGCCAACAAGCCTTCTTTCAAAATTGAGCTCAGATAGAATATTGTATTTGTATTTGGATCCAACTATGTGACTGGTGAGGCACTGATCAGCAAAGCATGTAGTGTTTGTTTACAGCTCAAAATTTGAAGTTGTCCTTCAAGTACAACACCATCTGTTGCTGCAACAAAATTGGGAGAAAGAAAGTGAGACCACCCATTAATGAATAAATTTTGAATTTTGCAACCACAATTCTACTAATGTACATACATATACCCTGTGACTGGCTGCTTAATTAGTAATTATGACGGACTTTATTAATTGCATTATCTATAAGTGATCAAGTTTGTACACAAAAAATCTCTACATTTGATTTTCTTTTATCAGTTTTCTTTGCAATCAAACATATTTTGCAGGGAGTGATTAGTACAAGGAACTTACGATCAAGCAAAGAAGAATGCATCCTGCGGCGCCAGGGAACAAAGCATACCAAAAACTCAAGTGATGCAACTTAGCTCCATCAATGAACAGTATAGGCAAGCTTGCAGCTGCCAATTCATCACCATATATGTAAGTTAAGTTTAATAGCAAAATTGAAAAACCAAGTGGGTATGTATTAATTACCTGGTGGATGGGTGGAACGTGTGTATATCATGAAAGCAATGGATGCAGCCAGGGCAAAGCTTCTAGCAAGCCATCCTGGCCCAAATATAGAAAATGCCAGAACTCCAATGGCTGCACAACCTATTTGAGCCATGAACATGTTATAATTCTGCAACATCACAAAGGACATCACAACCCCTTAGGCCAACTTCAAGTCAAAGATATAAGTCTAGCTGTTAACAAGTCTAGGTACATGTAATGTTTGATTTGGGCCAATATATATGGACACACAGATTCATGTAAGTAAAAGACTGCAATGACAAAGTGATGGAATAGGTCTCTATTAGGCCCAATAATGAATTTCTTGAAAGCTGGGTTGTCTAATATTTGTACACAAGACAGTCACTAGATGTGAACCAACAGTTAGTCACTAGATAAAAGCAACTTATGAGTTATGGCTGGTATTGAGCACCAAATAAATGAAAGACAAAAGAAAAAAGAAGTTATGGCTAATTTAGATTCATGTAATATAAGGAGGGTCAAAGAGGGATGAAACAACCAACCCGAGCAGCTGGGGAGGAGGGAGTGGCAAAGAGGACAGCAGAAACAGCCCCCAAAGGTGCAATTGTCATTGAAATTCCTTTTGGTGACAGTATTTCATCCATCCTTCCCAATATTGCCATTGCAGCAAAAGCCCCTGTTTTTCATATGAATTTTAAATAGTTGTTGTCATGAATGTCTACTCTGAGGTCACAAATAATGTAATTTTCAATCTAATTAATTTATTTAAAGATAAATACATATCAATGTAGAACTAGAAAACTGGTGGGCAAACTAAGCAACAAAGTAAAAGCTCAATTTCATAAAAGGGCTACAATCTGTAATGCAACCAAACACATTTATTATGATCTCTAAGACTCTAACCTGCAGAAGGCCAAAGAATGTCGCTGAGGGAAGGAGCAGCTGAACCCTTGTCAGGTTTCCAACTATCCCAAAGTGGTGAAGGTGCAGCCACATTGCTTGAGGCCACAATCCCATATTTTTGACTTGTTCTCCTTTTTGTGTTCCTTGTGCTTCTGCTGTTGATATGTTGCAAACCAAGAGACCCCTCCAACACAATCCCTCTGTTTCCATTGAACTTGTTGTGAAATAGCACTGAATTACTTGGTGAAGAAAAGGGGTGCAAAGATGCAGAGAATGTTGGCTTTGTACAGGTGGTGTTGTGATGGAGATGGTGTAGATGATAACTAGTCCTTCTCAGTTGCATGCCCATCTTTTCCTTTCTCTTCCTCTTGTTCCAGGTGGGTTTGATCTCTTACAAAGAATGACACATTACACAGACAGTCACAGAGAGAGCTGTATCTATCTGGCCTTTGAGAGTTGAAAACCAGATTTTGAACGAGGTGAGGTGGTCTTTTGGTGAACTCGAAAGGCCATTGGATTTGGGCATCGGATTTGGTCGGGACATTTTTCCACACAACTTGATTCATGGAAGTCAATACCAGCAAAACACCTCGTGAACTCAGACACCCACAACCTCAAGATTTGGTTGGAGGATCAATGCAGAGTCTCCAGGCCTAGGGCCTTCTTTGTTTTGTTTTGCTCTGTTTTGGGCCCAAGTCAAATTAGCTGGGCTAATCAAGGTTGAAGACCCATTTTTGTCACCCCACGGATCCAAACTTTAGCCTTGCGCCTGTTAATGATCTTTTTTTTTGGTCAAACGTGTGTTAATGTTCTCAACCAATGGAATTACAATCACCCGCAATGTCGACTACCGACAAATTCAAAACAACATTGCATTTGCCACATGTCTTGGTTTCAGATTAACAAAAAATTTGGGTAGGGACGTTCCTGCCGTATTAGCATGTTTCACATAACGGGACAAAAACCAATAATACATACAATCATAAGTTGTCATTGTTTTTGGTATTCATAACCAGAAATTCTTCGAGTAGGGTTATTTGAACATATGTGTATAATATGATTATTCATTGTTATGGTGTTATGTATATTATTTATTTTAAACATTAAAAATTTTAATTAAAATAAACACATATGTCATTATATTATTAGAGGTTCACCAAACACGTGACACGATTATCATATGGAATAATCTTTAATTCATAAATTTTATATCTTCGGGAATCTTAAAAAATTATAATTTTATATATATAAATCTCATCAACAATGATTACTATTGACCGTTTGTCTTCATTAATTCTTATGCCATTAATTTCCATATAATTTTATTGAATGCAAAGTGCTACGTTACAAACGTTTTTTTTTTATTCACTCACTTGGGAGCTAGTCTTATCATCTCTGAAGAACTGAGGCTGCAAGTGTACGATCAAACTCAAGCGCATATTTCTCGATCTTTTACCTAATTTCCCCTTGTAAACCTCTAACCAGTCTCCATATTAGTCATGTTTTGCGGCAACGGCAACGTTTTCGTGGATTGAAAACCCATCTTCTAAACACATCAATAATACATACCAAATCAAACTGATCATATATAGTGCTGAAACAACGGCCTATGGTCATGACACAAACACCTGCAATACGCTAATTAGCCCTTGTTAAACTTGGAAATATTAATATATGCATGGTCTTCTTTGGTGAGATCGTCACATCGAAAGGGTATTGTGAGAGATGATATATGCAGAGTGATTGCTATGGTGTACAAGAAGATGGGTGTTCAATTTTAGTTTTAAAATCTAGGCCTGTTTCGGTCATACGTACACCATACTAATTAATTTCAAGTTTTGATGTTTAGTTCATGGCAGAGCAAATTGATGAGGTTCCACGTACTGATCAACCTCAAGGAACAAGTTTCTTGAAGACTTGCTTCAATGGACTCAATGCCCTATCAGGTTCTTGTTATGTTCCAATAGACTGCGTACTTTTTTAATACGTTCTAATTAACTTTTTGATAGTGATTAGAATTGAATCCTAATTATGATAATCGATCCATGCGCGCACTTTGTTACAAATTGTAGGGATTGGAGTGATTACAATCCCCTACGCAGTTTCAAAAGCTGGATGGTTAAGCCTCATTCTTCTTCTTTTAGTGGCAATCATAACTTTGTACACTGGAATACTTCTCATCAAATGCATGAACAGTACCGACACACCAATGAAGACATATCCTGAAATTGGTTTCTCTGCATTTGGTCGTAAAGGAAGAATTATCACAGCCGTTTTCTTATATCTAGAGCTGTATCTAGTCCCAACCGGATTTTTGATAATGGAAGCCGATAACCTAACTAGGTTATTCCCACATGCCGGTTTCAGTGTGCGTGGACATGGCATTAGGGGAAAGCCATTTTTTACAATAGCTGCAGGGATCGTCATCTTACCTTCAACATGGTTGAACGACTTAAGATTGCTTTCCTATATCTCAGCGTGTGGGGTATTGTCGACCTTTGTCATCATCAGCTCCATTGTTTGGGTTGGTTTCGACGGAGTAGGGTTCTCTGCCAATGGGGAGCTCTTTGCTTGGACTGGACTTCCTACTGCTCTTAGCTTGTATGCATTTTGTTTCGCAGCTCATCCATTATTTCCAAGCTTATACTCTTCTATGAAACATAGGGGTCAATTCTATAAGGTAATTAAGTAATTCATATCAAAATATTTCTTTTATTGCATATTGTTTTGTCATGGAATTAATCTTCTGATTTTGTTTGCAGGTTTTGTTGGTCATTTTTTTCTTGACCACTTTAACCTATATAGCCGTGGGTGTTTCGGGCTACTTAATGTTTGGAAAAGATGCCCAATCTCAAGTGACAATCAACTTGCCTACAAGTAAAATTAGCTCAAAAGTAGCTATATACACCACTTTAGCTATCCCACTAGTTAAATATGCACTCATAATCACACCAATAGCAAATGCCATCACTACCAAAAAATTGGCCAATAGGAACCAATTTTTAGCCACAGATAAAATTCTGTGACAAATTTCAATTCAGTCAATGCTATTCTCTTTATTAAGTTCAAAAAACCCACTGATTGATGAGAAGATGTGAGAATAGATCTCACAGATATAAATATCTATGTCTATAGATTAAAAAATTAATTTATTCAATTATAATATATATATATTTTTTATAACTTTTTATATATATTCACAATATATATAAAACTAATTTTACAAAGGGTAAAATAGAAGATTACTCACTTTTGATGGAACCAAAGCCTGGCACACGTCAGATTGGGTCTTATTCCTCACAAGTCAAACAACAACTCCACTCATGGAATTGAAAACTTTGTGGTGTTCTTCTGTTTTATTTGGTCCATTACAGAACTAGACTTGGGTGAAGGAAAGGAAAGGAACCATAGATCTCCTAAATACTTTTGTTTATGAAAGGAAAGGAAAAGAACAATACATCTCCGAACTAGACTTCTGTGTTTTTTTGCAGCTTATCTCCTAAATTTGTTGATGAAAGGAATTGAAAGGAACGAGTCCGATACATTGGGTGTCCTTGCTTGCGGTCGGCAAAACTCTGCACATTCTCATTTATCTGGTGCGTATGTTAGTCCCCTTGATTTCTATTTTCTATTTTTTAAATGAAGCCCTCTTGATTGGATTTCTATTTTCGAATTTGGATTTCTATTTTCTAATTTTTAAATGAAGCCCTCTTGATTTAACTGGATGTAATTAGAATGAACTATTTTGGTGTGGATTCAAACAACAACTTTAGCTATGAATTTGGTGTTTTTGTATGTTTTGCTTGGATTTTTTTTGAAGCTGTAAACATCCATAGATCAACGTTGCTGAGCTCTTTTAACAAATCACATAACAATTGCCGCATATTTGGAACACTTAGTGACTCAATTTGCTTCAATTTTGGTTACAATTGCTGCAGCGTAGATAACCCCCAATACAATTTTAACATAATTGATTACAAAAGAGATCATGGAGTGCCCTTCCAATCAGCAAGATGAGTTCAGTGAAACCTTCCCTTGGAGCAGTTGATTGAATTGGAAGTTAGTTATTGTTAAAATCACCTTTACTCATCAAGGTATGTTCATTAAGTTGGTTCCCTTCCATTTACACTTATTGACAATCGGCTTCACAAATACTGAAATACGTATATATATATATATTTTTTTTTCGTTTTGGGCACTTATTGATCCATTACCATATCTTTGTTGTACTGTGATATCATAAACTTGTAATGGTAGGTAATATCTATCATTTTACCAAGGCATCCAAAGTGATTAATTTGGTTCAATTTTGTAATTATTGCAGCAACAATGGATAAAAGCTGGGTTAAACTGGATAGGCTGAGTCCAGAATTCATTGCAGGATTACAGAATTTCATTGATCATTCATTACGTGTTGCTAGCCAAGATGGTTTGTTAAAGTGTCCATGTAAGCGTTGTTGTAACCGTGATTGGCTTTACCCTGGTTTGGTTAGAGACCACTTGTATGTTGATGGGATGGTTAGAGACCACTTGTATGTTGTTGCAACCGTGATGGGTATAATAATGAATCTATTTTATTGATATTGATGTACACAACTTTCAAGGAATTTTATATTTAATTATATCACAAATACTGTAGATGATTATTTTATAGTTGTTGGAGATGGTAAGAAGTCAACATATTATCCCACTGTTTTACACAAAATGTGAGTGAATGGCCTATACCCACCCAAGTAGTACCCACTGACCCAGTTTTAGTAGCTGTTCCGTAGCTAGCTGGGTTAGACACGGATAACAGTGGAAAAATTGGGTAAAGCCCACAGATGTGGACAGTGGCTGATGGCCAATTTTTTGGTAGTGCATTGAGAAGAAATTGCCTAGTCATTGGAAAAACATGGGCATTTGCATACTGATAAGGACACTATTATTGCTTAGCACAGTTGCAGTGGCCTTGATTTTCCCTTATTTTGGCTCTCTCATGGAACTTATTGGAGCAGTACTTAATGTAACAATTTCTATATTACTTCCATGCATATGCTACTTAAAAATATTTAAAGTATACAGAGGAGTAGAAGTTGTGATCATTGGGGTCATCATAATTATGGGTGTTGCTGTAGGAGTAATGGGTACATATATATCTATAAAAGAGAGAATAGGGTAGGACAAGAATCACACCATGTTGTTTACAATGCACAAGAAGTAAGATTTGAAGGAGAAATTGCATAGCTTTAATGGTACATCATGTTTGATGACCCACCTTCTTGGAGGAATGGTTTAATTAATTGGATAAATTCTTTTGCTTTGTGTATGGAAATCGGATTCAATTATATGAGACGAAGAGGAAAAGAGAAACCACTTAACAAAAACAACAGAGGCCCTTATTTAATATATAAGCTATAAATAAGCGCGCACACATACGTACACACCAACAATCACAGGATTGTGGGCTTATTAATTGGACCTCTGTAATTACGTACAGCCAGACCTATGAAAGGTCTGCGACCTGGATGCACTGGTCATAGGTCGATGGACGAACATAGCCCCCATCCACAACCAAGTTGTGTCCAGTAACGAACTCAGAATCTTCGCAAGCAAGAAACACCACCGCATCTGCCACCTGTCCTGCTTTGGGCACAACCCCTTTTAAGTATGAGAACATCTGAGAAACCTTCTCAACTACACCCACTTCCATGCCAAGCGATTTGCACGTCATCGGCGTCGGCACTGCATTGGGTGAGACGCAGTTCACCCTAATCCCATGCACCCCGAGCTGCATGCTCGCCGATCGAACCAGCCCGAGCACCGCGTGCTTCGACATGCAGTAGTCCGTGTACTTCTCCATGCCCATGTTCGCCCCCAGACTTGTGGTGCACACGATGCTCCCCCTCACGCGCCCTTCCACCATCACACGCGCTGCATGTTTCACGCACGAGACCATGCCACGCACGTTCACGCCGAACAAGTGCTCAAAGTCGGACATGTCAAGGTCAAGAACAGTCTGATCTTTCCTGCTCAAAATCGCAGCATTGCTAAACATGATGTCAAGCTTCCCATATTTGTGGACCGTACTTTCCACCATATCCTTCACTTGCTTTTCATCGGATACATCGCAGTGCACGAAAGTGCATCTGTGTGGACCAATGGAATCGGCTACCTGACGGCCTAGTTCATCCTGGATGTCGGCGATGACCACCATGGCGCACCCATGATCGGCCAAACGGTGTGCGGTTACCTCGCCCACGCCGCTTGCACCGCCGGTGACTATGGCTACTTTGCCCTGCAATTTGTTGTCACGCAAACTGCTCATGTTTAATGTGTGACTAATATACAAATGTCCTACCAACAATCTATATCGGGTTGGATGCAAAATGCAGTATCATAGATTTCATATATATAGCCCTACGTGCCAGCTTTCAATCCCAATTATTTAAAATATATGGGGCAGATTTGCAATTCTTTAAAAGCAAAAATTAATGGGGTCTTATACTCTTATAGATCATCTATAAATGCACCTAAGAATTAATTTGTGTGGCCCGCGTGGGCCCCTTGCAACTTGGTTTTATCAGAAGATCATGATGAATTCATGAATCCCTCTCGATCGGGAGTTCAACTTCTCAATTAATAAGGTTTAATTTTGTTTTTGCAATTAAGGAACCGAACCAACCCAATCAAGACCGGTTCAATTTTGATTTTCACTTATAAAATTTTGATTTTTAACCGAATCAAACCACAAACTATAATATATTAAATTTTATATATGATTTTAATACCTATATATTATATACTAAAGCAAACCTCATATAAAAGTTTATATACGTTTGTGTTTGTATATGTTTATTATAGTTTATAGGTTTAATTTATAGTTCATAGTTTATATATATTATAAACTATATGCTAGAGGGTTTTAGGGTATATATATAGTAACACTATTATAGTTATAGGGTATAGGGTATAGGCCATAAACCCTATACCATATATCTAAACCCTAAACCCTAAACCTTTAACTTTATACTCTATATTCTATATCCTATATCCTATTCTACACCCTATACTATATATCCTAGGATATAAGATATTTAATAGAATTTAGTGTTTAGGGTATAATTAAATTTTATATTGTTTATTATTTATATATGTTTTTAATTAGTTTTTATATGTTTATATATAAACTAAAAACTAGTTTATAGGTAATTCATTGATAATGTTTATATAACTATATATGAAGTAGTTTAATGGCAAAACAAAAAAAAAGTATTTAACGTAGTTTATATGTTTATAGGTAATCTATTGACTATGTTTATATATAATGACATAAAGTAAAAGAAACTTTAAATCTCACCTCTACCGTGCTTTGAACCTAGCTAGGAACTAGGCTTAACAATCCCTTACGGTTACGACACTACGCCGTTCAACCTGTACGTCCATCTCCCAATTTGATGAGCAATTAATTAATAACAGAACCATTTATTATAATTCATTGTGCTTTTGCTATGACTTTGCATGAATTGCTTAACAGGTATATTGTCCTTCTCGATCAGATCAATCAGTATTAAAGGCCCTTGTAATTTGTGGTTGGAAAGAGACAATGTAATTTTGTGGCCCTAACTCCCCATGCAAGCCTGGTACGTACGTGGTCAGGTATTGGTAACTGGCATATTTTTCTCTTGTATTGAGATTTTTTTTTTTTACAAAACAATAACATTACATTAAAACAGCAAAAAAGACACAAAAAATACAAAGTTATGGTAAAAATTCCTACAACAATAGGACCAACAAGCTAAATGCTTACAACGAAATAATAGTCTAATTAATCTCGTAATGTCGGCAATGAGCAGATACTACATACAGCTGCCAAACAGAGCCAGTGAGGCACCGTAGAAATTAGCGAACTAGTCATGTTTGGGTCCACAATTCAACCAAGATCTCTAAATCGAGTTTGACAGTTGATCAAGGTGGCGGATCAAGCAGTAGTAACTGACAAGATCGGTACCGGCGAGCATAGTGACATCCCTACACTTTGTGACAAGAATCAGAGACAAACTGAAAGAAAGATCTTCATAGAGCAACTAAGCATCGCTAAAGCAGGATTCGACGTAGCACAATGCACTGATCGCGCACTACGGACAGACCAAACCAGAGCAATGGAAAAAAAAAACTCTCCTTTATTGAGAAGAAAAAACTCTTAAATGAAGAGATGAAAAAGCTCTCACAAAGAGGGAGGAGAGTATTCCTTAATACAAACCGAAACAGCAAACGAAGAAGAAAATGAGAAGGGAGAGGCGAGGGTAGGACCAGCAAGCCTATGAGGAACACAGGAGCCACCGCCCCCACCCCTGGAAATACTTGGTTGAGAGAGATAGGATTGAGGAGGGAGAAGAGAGCATTTTTCTCTTGTATTGAGGTAGTTCGAAAGGGTATTGCAAGAGATTCAAAATGATTGCTATGGTGTACTTATGAAGTAGATAAATTTCAATTTCACATTTACAACCCTAAAGTTGATTTACGAATAGTTGAAATCCATTTAGCAAAACAAATATTCATTTGACAGGAAAGTGTACGTGTTAAAATTAATTTATATAGAAAAGAGTGAAGTAAAATTTTTGTGTAACTGGTGTTAATTAAAAGGTTAATGTTGAGTCATCAGTCATTAACCAATTATGTTAATCCTAGTCTGGTCTCTAAGTAAAGGTTTCAGTTAGTTAAGTGGTTAAGAGGGTATTCTTCTAATCACACAAGGTCTTACTGTGTAGATATAAATACTGCAATACTAATTGTAATATTGAATTCAGTGAAATTAATACACACTTACACAGTTTTCTTTGGACTTTGGTTCTAGTTTTCTCTTGTCTCGTATCTTCTTCAACCTTACAGTCTTATTAACAACAGGTGTATACATTCATTATCTTTACTTTCCTTATCACGTAACCTAGCACATAATAAAAGAGATACACACATAAAATATATACACCCGTAATAGATACCCTTTTTTCAAGAGTGCGTCCCTTGAACCTCAAACTTGCTTCAATACATGGCAGAATGCCCTGTTGGGGTCTGGTTAATTTCGATCCACTAGCTTCTTCAAATTTGGAAGGAGTAGCAGAAAGATTTGAATGAGAAATTGCATAGCTTTTCTGGCAGATCTTGGTGGAGTGGCTTGATTTGATGCGTTTTTGGTTTGGCTAAAGCAAATCGGATTCTCATGGCCAAAAAAAAAAAAAAAAAAAGCAGATCGGATTCAGTTATACGAGTGGGAAACGGAAAAATAAATCTGTTAAAAATAACAAAACAGAGCCCATTATTTGCTTGATAAATGAATACACCCAGAACGACAACATTATGAGCTTATGAATTGGGCCTGTACAGCTACCCAGATTGGGCCGAAGTGATCACACCTACGAATGGGCCCAATTAGGTGGGCTCATGGGCGAACAAAGCCCCCATCCACAACCAAGTCGTGTCCAGTGACAAACTCAGAATCATTACATGCGAGAAACAGCACAGCATCTGCCACGTGTCTTGGTTTGAGCACAACCCCTTTCAGGCACGCGAACTTCTCATAGGCCTTCTGAACTTCCTCCACTTCCCTTCCATTGCAAGTCAACGGCGTGGCCAGTGCATTCGGTGAGACGCTGTTCACCCTAATCCCATGCACCCCAAGCTGCAAGCCGGCCGATCGAACGAGCCCGACCACCGCGTGCTTCGACATGCAGTAATCTGTCCGCCTCTCCATGCCCTGGTGGGCCCCCACACTCGCCGTGCACACGATGCTCCCCCTCACGCGCCCTTCCACCATCACACGCGCCGCATGCTTGACGCACGCGGCCATCCCGCGCACGTTGACGCCGAATAAACGGTCAAAGGCAGAAAAGTCAAGGTCAAGAACGGTCTGATCTTGGCTACTCACAATCCCAGCGTTGCTAAACATGATGTCCAGCTTCCCATATTTGTGGACCGTAGCTTCCACCACGGCCTTGACTTGGTTTTCATCGGCTACATCGCAGTGCAAGTAGTTGCATCTGTGTGGACCAATGGAATCGGCTACGTGACGGCCTAGTTGATCTTGGATATCGGCGATGACAACCACGGCTGCTCCGTGATCGGCGAATAGGCGAGCCGTGGCTTCGCCAATGCCGCTTGCGCCACCAGTGATTATGGCGATTTTGCCTTGTAATTTGTTCTCGCGGGATGTGCTCATGTTTACGTACACCTTGTTCTGTCAATAACAGGGGGTTTAGACTATAGATGCAAATGTGATTGGGAGTTGAGCCCTAGTAACCACAGCTTGCATAAGACTTTGAGAGATGTGAAGCATCTTTAGTAACTCTTCGTCGTTTACTCCCACCAAAACAAACAAAAACCAAATTATTGTTGTTTAATTTTATGGTTTGGATATAGCTGGCATTCAACTCTTTGTTATTTTACTTTTTTTTTTTTTTTAATTTAATATTTTATTATTTAAAGTCGCATAAAATGAGTGGATAACTGGATATTGACAAATTGATGTTATGTTTACAGTTTACTTAAAAAATAGAATAAATTAGTGTAGGACGCTGACAAGCATCCCTTTTGTTAGCAGCAAAAAAACACACGGGTGAATTACCCTTTGCTATATGCCCTTTTTCACTTTTGTATCTAATGTTTAAAATATTTTAATATAAAATTTAAAGTCTATAAAAATTGTAATGTGCCACTTTCGTTCATTAAAAGATAACATTAAAACTAAGGGTAATTTACACTTTACACCCCTCAAATATATGTCATTTTCTATTTTGGTAACTAATTTTTAAAACGTTTCAATATGAAACCTAAAGTTTATAAAAATTACAATGTATCTCTTCAGTTAACTTTTTTGTTAATTTTGACTGCATATATATAGCATGTGTGAGATTCATTTACACTAATAAGGACAATAAATTTATGCTAGGTGGAAAAAAAAATTAAAAAAGGCAACTAAAATTTTATAGGTTAAAAATTTAAAAAACAAAAAACTAGGAGCAAAAGAGATGAGGGAGGACGGAGAGATAAGGATGAACGAGATAATTTTTATATTTAGTTTTAATGTTATCTTTCAATTTTTTTAATATATAATAATTTAATTGCCTTTCTTAATTTCTTTTTTGTTTATTTGTCCACGTGACGTAAATTTAATAACCACATCAGTGTAAATGAATCTTATACATGTTATGTGCAGTTAAAATTAACATAAAAGTTAACGGAATGGGCATATTGTAATTTTCATAAATTTTAGGTTTCACATTAAAATATTTTGAACATTGAATACCAAAGTTAAAAACAATCTATACATGAGGGTGCAAAGTGCAATTCACCCTACATATATCCATCGTAAGCAAAGCTTTGATTAAAAGTTTAAAACATACTCTATCTCAAGATTTTCAACCCATACCCACCATCCACCACCAAATTGAGAGTGTATATAGCATTGTCTTATGTTAGTTGTAATTTATTTTTGACACTTTGATCTTGTGCATTTTCCAGCCTTGTTTAACATTTGAACTAAGCCACTGACTTTCTAAGCAACTTCTAATACCTTAGATCTCGTGCTACAACATCCAAGCTCAATAGCTCATATAACAGGGTACGTTACTCTTTAAAAATGCATGTCATATATTGTTGTCACTCGATGAACAAATTAAACAAACAAACGACTAATGGGAAATTAAGCAACATGAAGATAAGCAATCTCGATCATAATAGTTTATTTTTTGGACATATTCAACTGCTAGTGAGTAGTGACAAATTCGGAGTCTTGAGAAGCCAAAAAAACGACGGTCTGCTCGCGGGCCTCGCCCCAGCTGCCGATTCCCGCGTTGCTGAACATCACGTCGACGCGACCGTACATCTGGACCGTCGAATCGATCAAGGCCTTCACTTGGTCCTCGTCCGTTACGTCGCAGTGGACGAAGGTGGAGCGGTCGATGCGGCGACGTTTCGGCCTTTTTGGTCCTGCACGTCGGCGATCACGACGGCGCGTGCGCCTTGAAAGGCAAAGTGGCGACTATATAACAGACTAACAAACCACCATGTATTGACTGGTTAGCCTAAACTACATTGGCACATAGACAAGTACGTACTTTTCTTTTTTGGGTTTTATGGTTACATGTTTTGCATGAAATCTTAAAAAGAAAACCATGCCAAACCAGCAGGTGCAACTAGTACCGAGGAAAAACAACATGAAACCATTCATACCATCGTTTGAAAGATATATATAATTTACATGCCCCCTAGAGAGGGGCAAGGACAACACAATTCAATAATCAATAGAAATATGAATGAGCAATGATCCTGTCTGTCATGTAGGCACCTGCTGCTGCCATTTAACGATCAGAATGGGACTCGTAGAAATCACTCGGGCACGGTGACATGACCTCTTGCTCTAGCAACTGCCATACCTGGTTCATTGATGGCCGATCATCTGGGTTTGCATCTGTACACCTCGCGGCTATTTCAAGTATTGCTTCCACAGTTTCTGGATCTGCATCTGTGCACCTTATATCAACTACATCCTTCATTCGGTTTTCTCTCAATAGGGTGTTCATCTGCATATGAGGATTACTTAATTCAGATTCTGATTTACAACATAAGGTTTTACAAAAGGTGAAAGCACCAGTTGTCTGAATAATTAATTTTGTGAATGCTCATGAGCTTACCCAGCCAACCACATTTAAGCCTCTCTTTACGAATGTGGGATCCGTAGGTCTCTTTCCAGTCACAAGCTCTAGCAAAAGAACTCCAAAGCTATACACATCTGACTTCTGCGTGGCTCTCCCACTTTGCAGATACTCTGCCAAGATGCAAAAAACAATTGGTAAATGTTACACACTGGAAGAGGGCCAGGGGTGGCTTTTAATTATAATGGACACATCAGTCCCATTCTTGTAAGCTGGTTTTTTGGGGGTAGATGTTCATTCAGCATTTTTTCAACTTATTGTGTGTGATATTAGATGCAGTTCTGTTTTCTGATTGTAATATTCACCAAATAGTAAATCATTGACACCAGCCACAACTCCGATGACAGAATAATCTGGCTTTACCAAAACACTTAGAGCCAAAAAGAGGGATACAAAATACATACAATAGTATAATATGACAAAACACAGACCTGGGGCAAGATAGCCAAAAGTGCCAGCGACAACTGTTGTAACATGGGAATCCTCATCAACCAAAAGCTTTGCAAGACCAAAGTCAGAGACATGGGGCTCCAAGTTTTCATCCAGGAGAATGTTGCTGGATTTTATGTCACGATGTACTATCTTCGGAGAACAATCATGGTGCAGGTATGCTATCCCTCGGGCAGAACCCAGGGCTATTCTTAAACGAGCATTCCAGTTCAAAGGTCGCTGTTCCAGCCCATGTTCTGAAGGAGATAAGGAAATTAAGAGAATAAGCGTTGAATTCTAACACAGTTTGATATTACAAATTATATCTAAAAGACATTACAAATTGACAAAACTTACCATGCAAGAAATCATCTAAGCTGCCCATAGCTAGATAATCATATATAAGAAGCTTTGAAGCTGGGAGCCTGCAGTAGCCTCGCAGGTTAACTAGATTTATGTGCTTAATGCTACCCAAGATCTCTAACTCCCTCTCAAAAACTTGATCTGATCCTTCTCGACTTCTATCAATTCTTTTAACAGCAAATGTTCCACAATCATTCATGACCATTCTGTATACAGTGCCAAATCCTCCGGATCCTACAACATCCTCTTCATCAAGTGCCTCAAGCTTTTCAATGATTTCACATGAAGGGTAGGGAAGATCGCCATGGAAAGTAATCAGTTTTGTGCCTGTTAAAATTCAAAGATTTTTTCAGCACCCTTCATAAAATTAACACTAATAAGTGTTTAAAGTCCAGAAAGCATCCAGCTTACCTGCTTCTTGATTTACTTGCTTGGTAACTTCAGTATATCTTTTAGCCACTCTTTCTTTTTTCGATAATAACCGAACCCAAAGGAATGCAAGGAGAATGAAAAGGGCAAAGCCCATGGCGGACATTGCACCAATAAGCACTCCTTTGATGTAATGAGAAGATCGTTTAGTAGGGACTGCAAAATCCACAGTGAATGCAAACAGAATTAGCATAAGCACATTGTTACTTGCGACATAAGAGCTAGGAACAAAGTGGTTTACAAAATTACAGACCAGCTTTAGTTAGAAACTTTGTCATTCAACTATAAAGCTAATGAAAAGGGATCTAAAACTTGCCTGCTGCTTCATCACTTTCAGCATGTGGTAGCACTGCAGGGAATCCCAGTGAGGTTCGACAGGGCTTGTGCACTTGTTGACCACAAAGATCTAGATTGCCAATAAACCTATGCAAGTTCAAGGAAATTTCAGAACAAGATCAAAGGGATGGACAACTAAACATTATGCACCCATGCTTAAGAGAGGAAGACCGAAGGTATTGATGGTTCTATCGGTACTGCATATAGTACATCATTTGATGCTCTAAAAGTACTGCAAAGTTAGTGGATGGATCGGATTTTATTCTTGAGATGGGCAATTAACTAACAGGAGTAGAAATGTATTCCTATATCCTAGTTCACAAAGCACAAAACTGTAACCTACATATCTGGAAAACATGGGCACATGCAACACAAGTTTTTTGAATTAGTTATGGGATGAGAGTATGAGTACTTACGACTTGTTCCCAAAAGTGCTTAGAACTCCAACGTCAGGGATTTCCCCGGAGAAGAAGTTAGTGGAAAAGTTCCTAAGACATTTAGAAGCAATTAGCCAATCATGTTATTGAGACACCATCCAACTGAAAAACTGTAGTATATAATTAAAATTGCTAAATAGCATTACGTACTAAGTTATTAGTGGGGACTTACAGAGACCGCAATCGTGCCAGACGGCCAATAGACGAAGGTATAGCGCCCTTTAATAGATTGCTTGACAAATCCCTACAACAGAAGTAAAAGCATTTAAATTAGTTGTAAATAGCTCGACTGGTGCTGATAACTCTCCTGAATTAATTGTAGGTCTAGTGTGATAATTTAGTAACCAATTACCCAACAAAAGCAGTTTAATTGAGCATGCAATACAGACTCAATAAAAAAAAAAGTGAAACACAAAGACAAAAGCCTTACAGTATGGTGAGAGAAGAAAGATTTCCAATATCTGATGGTATACCTCCTTGGAGATAATTAGCCCTCAAGTACCTAATAAGTAGATGAGAAAGAGTATGCATTGCTCAATTCTAGTGCCATATAACAAAAATAGATGGCAAAGGGACAAAAGAAAAATTATAAGAGAAAGGAATCACTTCCACTTACAGAGCTCTAAGCTCAGCACAATTGGTAATTTCATTAGGAATGTATCCATGTAAGCTGTTCTGGTGAAGTGCCCTGGTTCACATTGAAAAAGAACAATAGAAGCAAATGAAAATCGGAGTACTTCTCGGCCGGTGTCTTATAGATTGGGGATATGTAAAAGGTGGGTATTCAGCATTGGACTTACAGTCTCTGTAATCTACTGAGTTTGCCGATGCTGGGAGATATAGTCCCTCCTAGTTGCATGTAAGGTAGGTTGCTGAAAAACCCAATACCAAATATACAAAGTTACTTGAGAATAAGTAGATTCAATTGAAAAGACAGTGAGGAAATTAAAAATGGGTATGACATACATTGAGCTGACTCTTAGGTCCTGAGGATGGCATGAAATACCGGTCCATTCACAAGGTGATTCATCAGAAGCCTGCCAGTTTCCGAGCATGTTCTTACTGTCATTCAAAGTGCTTTTGAATTCCAGCAATGTGAGACCTGGAGCGAAAACATTTTATTAAAAAACTTAAGAACAAAATTAATTTTAAACCCCAAAATCCCAAATATGATTGGTTGAGGAAATGCAGAAATGTCAACCCATTAAAGATATGATTTTTATATGTTTTAACATTAATGACCAAAGGAAATCAGAATCGCCAGCTCAACTAAATGTCTAAATGTAACTACTTTACTGCATGAAAGCATTGTCGTAATCTACAAAGAAAAAATATGAAAACTTTAACCAATGTGTCCATTTCCTCTGCAACCAAACAGCTAAGAGAAGCTAAAAAGAAAGACCTCAGAACAGAAAAGCCCAAAAAGAAAAAATGGAGGGTTTGAACTTTGATTACCATCTTGGCTGAGAGCAATAGAGCAATGGGAGTAAAGGGTTGCCACTGAAATGACTGAGAAAACCCAAACCAAGATACCCATCTTCATTTTCTCTGAAACTGTCCAGTGAGTGCACTCGAATTCTCAACCTCTGAGAGAGAGAGAGAGAGAGAGAGAGAGAGAGAGGGGAGTTCAAGTGTTAAAACTTGAAACTATGATGACAACACTAGAACAGTGGGTAGAGTGAGGAGCAAGCAGTGATGGAGGTGGGGTACTACCATGATGATTAAACTAATAATATTTTGAAGCACGAAGAGAGAGAGGGATTGCTTTTTCCGAAAATTTATGAGCAGAGCGAAAGACAGACTTTTGAAAGTGAGTATAGAAAGTAGTGCAAAAAAGCAGTAGCCGTTGTCACAATTTCAAAAATTGACTCTTAAACGAAGTACAGCCTCGTGTGCAAATAAACAGAAACTCGCTACACATGGTAGCCACGTGTCATTTGTGATCCCAGACACCAATTGAATGCATCCTCAGCGGTTAGATAGGTAATTACTATTTTACTAGATTGAAAATTTAAAAGAAGAGCACTTTGAACTCTATTAATTCAGAGATAATTTCAGACCAAAAAAAACAGAACTCTATTAATTACTCTATACTCCAAAGCTTACCTTTTTCTTTTGGATCAGAAACTCCAAAGCTCACTTGATTCATATCTTTTAGAAAAAAGAAATTGGCATTCACTCAAAAAAAAGGTTTTTTTTTTTTTTTCCTGGGATAATTTTTCTCGAAAAAAGTTGGAACTTGTTAAAATTTGGTAGTTGGTGTAAACTAGATTTGGGATTCCTGGCCAAAAAAAAACTAGATTTGGGATTGATAATAGCCAACTAAGAAAAAAGAAAATCAAGACAAATTGTTATTATGCTGGTCAAGAATTCAACTTCATCATGAGGACAAAGCAACAACTATCTAAGCCAATGAAGGTGGAATAACCCTAATTTTTTAATGTAGTTAGTTAAGACTTAAGAGGTGGGCTTTTTGCAAAAAAAAATAAAAAAATTCAAGCTGGTATGATTAAGTGCAATAATGTTGTCTCTGTCCTTCAATAGATACTATGGCAACTTTAATCTTCAGTTCGGTTTTTTCAGGTTAGGTTGGAGGGATGAAATTTTTAATAAATTACTTCCAACTCCTAAAATTAGAAGATTGTTAACTAGAAATCCAATTCATTTAGACATTAAGTAGAAGCCCAATCTATTATATGTCTAACAACTATTAACACGTGTGTGTCTCTCTCTCTCTCTCACTATGTCTTATCCCTCTCTCCTTCCTCTCTCTCTCTCATCACTCTCTCCTTCCTCTCTCTCTCTCTCTCTCATCACTCTCTCCTTCTTCTCTTTCTCTCTGTATGATTCTTCTCAGCACAAGTTCAAATATGATGCATCACCGATGCAATGGAGTTCGATCTTCTTTTGCCGATATCGCACAAGTTCATATATGAGGCATCACCGATGTAACGGGGTCCAATTTCCTAGTTGATGAAAATGAAAGCAAGTAAAGAATTTGTTGAAGCTTTTCTCGATCTGATTTTCAAGATATGTATTTTTTGTTTTAAAAATTTGTAAAATTAATTATTTCTCTGGTTTGATTATTCAATTGTTATTTATAACTTCTGATTTGTGTTTCGATTTGCTTTCCTATTGCATATTCAGTTAGCAAAGAAGTATGAGCTAGGAACTTATGATGGAGAACCCATATGCTAGCTTTGGGGAATTTAATTATTATTTTTTTTCCTTTTGATGTCATTTTGAGGAATTGAAGTTGTTATAACTTAAGAAACTTGATGGAGTGTAGTTGGGAGAAGTGAAATTATCGGTGATAGCAACCTCTTTGCATCTGCAGCTACTTGTATCTGCATATGCTTGTATATGCATCTGCATCTGTATCTGCATCTGCTTGCATATGCATTCTCTTGCCTCTTGCAGATGCATCTACTGCTTCTTAATATAATTTGAATCATTTTGTAGATGCATCTACAATCATATAATTTTTTTTAAAAAGTAATAATTATTTTTGCATGTCATTCTTTACATGCATCTGCAAGCATGTCATTTTTTGTTTTAAATATTGATGCATATGATGCTTCTTGTTGTTGCTTTTTTTTTTTTTAAATTAAAAAAATGTGTGAACAGTGACAGATGAACAGTAGAGGCTTTTTTAAATTTGGCCTGAAGCTTAAGTTTTGGGTTGCAATTTAAAGCACCCTAAATTTTTACCTATCATAATCTTAACCTTTTCGACCAAAAAAAAAAAAATCTTAACCTATTTTGCATTTTCTCTTGTGCCTAATTAAATAACACATTATAAACTTCATAGTGTTATATCTTTTTTTTTTTTTTTTGTAACCGAGAGTGTTATGGGCCAGCTTTCGCGCACCAGACTAATCATTTGGGCCGGTCAAAGACAGACAATCCACAATGAGCCTAGTATTATATATTTTTTCATGCAATATCATAATAGAAAATGTTCAAAAATCCTCTTACAAACCTACATTGATAGAAAACACAACTTTTTAAATTGTCTCCCTATATTCTCTCTATACTTAATTAAACACAAATAGAGAACAACATATATAAGATAAAGATTATTTAATGAAAGCATAAACAAAGTCCTTGTGGTTAATCCAAGAGGTAAGTCAAGGAGGGTAAAGCAACGAAATAGGATTAGGATAAATCTGATGGTTTGAGTTCCTCCATTGTAACAAAAAAAAAAAGGGATAAACAAAATACAACTTAATACCCAAAGGAGACCAAGTATTTCAAACTGTTTTTTTGTTGGTTCTAAGGAGACCACCTAAGGCGTGAGAAGGTACGTAGATGATAAGATATCGAGCATATCAATGGAATTGTGATAAAATTGATTTCCAAATTTTGTTAAACGTAATCTCAACCCCATCAACTCGTGTTGGAAGTGGAAGATAAGTCAACTCAGCATCTGGATTGAGCAATTCTCACCTGAAAATTCAACAACAAAATCAAATTTATTAAGAATTTTGAAGAAATTTAGACATTCATCTCAAAACCAATTGGTAATAGCCTCAGTAGCTCAAACCCTTATAAGCTACTAGTAAGGCCTTTACATTTTCAATGTAGGATTTCTCTCAACAGAAATGTCCGATCGTAAAGCATACACAATTAATAAGTTTTAGTTTACTTGTATCCTGTAGACAGATGGTGTAAGAAGATTGAAAGAAAGTTGTATTCTCGCAAGCATGTTTCCTGCACATATTCTTGATCCTCCACCAAAAACTTGGAATGTTCCAGGCTTAGCTGGTTCCTGAGGGAGTCAATTTAATTACACTACTCATTAATTAACAAATTATCTTTAATTAATAATTCATTATGTTTGTTAATTATGCAAAAACGTGAGCTTACATTCCATCTATCTGGGTTAAAGCACATGGGATCATCAAAGTTCTCTGGATTTGTGTGAAAATATCGAAGCCAAAGAATCACTTTCCAACCCTTGGGTATTTTATAACCTACACAGGAACTTACCAATTCATGATTACAAACGATATGCACTAAACTGGCCTGAGAAATGCTAGCTAAATTTCTTGATCTCTTCCTTTTCTATTGCAATTTTTTCATTCTTCTTCAGCCACATGTGCAATTCCTATCTTAAAAACTAATAACTTAAGGGCCATTTAATTGGTTCGCGGAATTGAATTGGTTTTTTTTTCTTCTCTAGCTCCACTCTCAATATGGCCTCAAGCTTCTTCCTACACTGAAAATTCATTCACATTAATTCATATATATATAATTAAATACTAATGGAACTTCTTAATTAGTGAAATTAATGAATATATCCCACGTCGGAAAAAGTAAAGCTTTAAGTTTATTCAAACCTGACGAGCATGGTGATAAGCAGATCCAGGAATGTTGAATGGGTGAGCTCGAAATCCTTTTATCAACCCTTCAAACAAGTTATCTATGGTATCTAGAAGATGCCTGGCTCCAAACTTCCGAATAGTTTTCCAATATTTTCAAATGTTACCTGCAACATATATATATATATATATATATAAGGGAGACTTTCATTTAGTTTTTTAGTTTATAATATACTTTATGACTTTTAAAATTTTAACTAAAGTCCAATAATATTATAACTATTCCATGTTACATAATATTTGTGCATTGGTTTCTATTTTTTTCACACATACCAAGCGCCGAGTGTTCGGTGACTATTTTTGAGCATTCGGCAATGCATTTTTACTTATTCCTTAAATCTTGGAATTGTCTGCTGCATATTAGGTTTTAAGTCTGGGGTGAATATGTACTCTATACCCTAAAAAAATAAAAAATAAATGACATATTTATTTGACAAGACAATAGTTAAATGACTTTATTTAAAAAAAACAAGAATTTTATTTAAAAAAAAAAGCTATAAAGTTTTTTTTCAAATAAAAAATATTAGAAAGACTAAATTCTAATTTTTCCTATATATTAAGATGCATGCATGAAAATTTGAGCATTAATTATATTAAGACTTTTTCTTTGAAGAATATATATATGAATTTTGTTAATTAAATGAAAGGAAGTATTGGCTGAATGAATTTGGGCGCTGTCCTTCGCCTAGCTGTTGGGTGTGATTTTGGTTCTAGAGATTGATTTGGATATAAACTACATTTGGGAAGGAACAATGGACTCGTTTAAAATTTCGTGCTTGGTGTAAACTACATTTGGGCTTGATAATGGCCCAATAAGAAAATGAAAATCTAGACAAATTGTTATTGTGCTGGTCAAGAATTCAACTTCATCACAAGGAAGGACAAAGCAATAATTATCTAAGCCAATAAAGGTGGAATGACCCTAATTTTTTTAGTGTAATTAGTTATTAGGTGGCCTTTTTTTAACAAAAACTTCAAGCTGATATGATGACGTGTAATCATGCTGTATTTGTCGTTCAAATTAATACTCCGTAAGCTTAAATCTTGACTTCGCTTTCAATCCAGTACCATTGTATGAGAGCCATGCTATATAATATTCTCCTCTAGAGGAGAATATTCTATTATTCTCCTCTTTCAAAATAAAAAACTACATATATACATAAATGCAATTATAGGAATTAAGCCATAAACAAAATACAACTTAATATCCAAATACATATTTTACATATTCACAACAAAAATGAAACTACAAGGCATTTCAATTTTTTTCTTCTTTTTGGTTCAAAGGGCCTGGGAAAGGGGGAGGACAAGATATCAAGGCAATTACTAGAACAATGAGAAAATGATTTTCTAAATTTTGTTAAACATGACTTCAACGCCATCAACCGGTTTTGGGTGTGAAAGATAAATCATCTCTGCATCTGGATTGAGTAATTTCCACCTAAAAATTGATCATTAGTTACCACACAAAAAATCAATTAGAAGTGCATCGATCTATACATTGTCCGAAAATTCTAAAGCATGCATCACAATTTATAATAAATAAAGCTAAAAATTAGGTTTCTTTACTTGTATTCTGTGGATAGGTAATGTAACAAGACTGCAAGTTGTATCCTAGCAAGCATGTTTCCTGCACATATTCTTGGTCCACCACCAAAAACTTGGTACGTCCCAGGCTTAGCTGGCTCCTGAGGCAGTCGAATTAGTAGTACCTCATTAATTAACAAATTATCTTTGATTAATAATTCATTACATACGTTAATTATGAAAAAATGTGAGCTTACATTCCATCTATCTGGGTTAAAGCACATGGGATCATCAAAGTTCTCAGGATTAGTGTGAATATATCGAATCCAAACAATCACTTTCCAACCCTTAGGTATTTTATAACCTGCATGCAGGAGTAGTTTACCAATTCATCATGATCAGTAAAGAATTAATGATCGATGGGAGAATTAGGTTAAATTAGAAATGATTAAGAATTTGATCCCTTATAAATTATAATATATATATATATAAATTAAAAAAAAAAAGAATATTCGAACACATATATGCTTATAACCTTTATACTCAGCTTCCTTGGCAGCCAATCGGAATATAAATGCTGCAACGTTGGCCATTCTTATTGTTTCTTCCACCACCTGTATGTATGTTATGTTAATTAACTAAGTACAAAAAGTTTGGCTTGTGATTATCAATTCCATGCAATTAACAACTAATTCATATGGGATTACCTTAAACCTATTAATAAACATTAAGTACATCCATGAATGCATATATAGCCAGTAATTACCTTGTTTGTGTATTTCATTTTTGAAACATCTTCACTTGTTAGAAATTCCCCTTTTTTGTTGTGACTTATAGCTATATTCTCTTCCTGTACATATTTACGTAGTTCCACACGAGAAACTCATCAAGATCATGAAATTTAAATAAGATGATTACTTTCTTTAATTTTGTTTTAATGTGTACATCAATTAGAATATGGATCGATAGCTTAGCAAGTCATACCCGAAGCTTTTTGAGGACATTAGGGTACTTGGAGAGATAATATATAGCCCACATTGATGTGAGGGAAGTGGATGAAGAAATCTAGGCATCCATCCCAAAACCAATTGGCAATGAGAGGAGTAGCTCAAACCCTTATAAGTCACTAGCAAGGCCCTCACATCTTCAAAGTGCGATTTCTCTCAACACGCCCCCGCACGTGTGGCGTCATTTAAGCCTAACACGTGGACAATTTATATTGGGTGACGTGGGAGTACGTGTGGCCGTTAGGCGCATCACGTGGATAACCTGCTCTGATACCATGAAGAAATCTAGGCATCCATCCCAAAACCAATTGGCAATGAGAGGAGTAGCTCAAACCCTTATAAGTCACTAGCAAGGCCCTCACATCTTCAAAGTGCGATTTCTCTCAACAGTGGATGCATATCCAACAACAACAAGGCTCACAATGTTATCCACAACCTCTTGGTCACTTAGTTTATTGCCCTCATCATCTTTGATTTGCATAAGCCCATCCATTAAATCATTTGTCACCACTTGATCTTTTTGATTTACTTTTTTCTTCTCTAGCTCCACCATGAAAAGGGATTCAAGCTTCTCCCTACACTGCAAAATCCATTCACATGTATGCATTTTATATATAAATATTATAATCAATGGAAGTATTCTTTAATCTATAGAGCAATTAATTAATTATAAGAGTCAGACCTGACGAGCATGGTGATAAGCAGATCCAGGAATGTTGAGTGGTTGAGCTCTAATTCCTTGCAACAATCCGTCAAACAAGTTATCAATGGTATGTAGGAGAGGCCCAGGCTCCAAACTCACGAATAGTTTTCCAATATTTTCAAATGTTACCTATAATTAAGTGTATATATGAGACACATGCAATCACTTACACGTAACAGATCAATCTCTAACTATATATAACTAATCATAAAATTGATTTTTCTCTTTGTTTTTCTCTTGAAGCATGCATATAGAATTGTATGCCTTAATTTGATGATTTTACCTTGTTAATTAGCTTCATCATATGCTTTGATTCTACCCTTCTGAGCCCATGACTGAAGAGCAGCTATTATGTGGGGTTGGACTATGACAGTAATGCGTCGAATAGCGTCTGGTTGATTAATTACTTTTGTGACGTAGCTTCTAAGCCTTGCATGGGACTTCCCATGAACAACCACCAAAGAATTAACACCCATAAGATCAGGGTTGGGCCATTTTAGAAGGAAGGTATCCTCTGACTGCAATACAAATTTATTCACCTCTGGGAAGCATGTTATGATCGACGGTGACCCAAAAAGGTAGGTTCTATACATTCCTACTCCATCACCATACCTGATCATTCAATTATATATGTACATCATATCAAGACTGTCAACAATTTATATATTTATGAATTAATGTTACTACTTTCATAAATGAAAATAAAACGTACTTTGCCCGCTTAACATTAATAAATTCATCTGGACGGCGCATAATTTTGAAATACCAAAGAAAAGTGAACATTTCGCCGAAAAATGGAAATCCCATGTGACCCGGTGGCAATTTAGCGGAGGTGGTTGAGTGATGGAATTTGAGAGGAAGCACATACCAAAGCTCATTCCACCACCACAAGAGCAACCCCAATAGTGGAGAACCTCCAAAAACCAAAGCCAGCAACACCCCCGTTGACATTTCCATTCCTAGCTAGCTAACCAACAAATATCAAATATGCTATTGGGCGCCTAGCTTCTTGGCTCTTGTCCTAGTGTATATGTTGCTACAGCCACTGCCACACTTGCTATATATATAATTGTGATTGATTCCGAATTGGTTATTCGTCAGACCAGGGGTGAGCAAATAGACAAGGATCCAGTTCCCACTTGGAACCTATACAAACAAATATTAATGCTTTTATTTAGGTTCTTTAATTTTATAATTTACTGACTAAAGCCTTATGACTTTTAAAATTCTAAATAAAGTCCAATAATATTGTAATCATTTCATGTTACATAATATTGGTCTATTATTTTCTATTTTTTTCACACATACCAGGCGCCGAGCAGTTGACAGCCATTTTCTAGTGTTCGACAATGCATTTTTACTTATTTGTCAAGTTCTGGTTTGTCGGCTTTATATTAAAACCAGCCCAAAATTCCATAGTTAAAGTCTAACATGCAACTTCCATAAACCTCATTCTATACCCTAAAAAGGTATGATGTTAACATGTACCTTATACCCTCAAAAAATAAAAAAAAATAATGACATATTTCCTTGACAAGGCAATGATCAA
Source organism: Dryas octopetala (assembly GCF_963921425.1). Taxonomy (NCBI): domain Eukaryota; kingdom Viridiplantae; phylum Streptophyta; class Magnoliopsida; order Rosales; family Rosaceae; genus Dryas; species Dryas octopetala. The sequence continues at coordinate 16,493,919 of NC_141374.1, read as the reverse complement.
AGAACTTTATTTAGAAAAAATAAGGAATTTATTTGGAAAAAAAAAAATCATAAGGTTTTTTTCTAAATAAGAAATTTTAGAAGAACTAAATTGTAATTTTTTCAATAATATATATATAGTCTCCTCTCTTATCCAATTAAATTGTAATATATATATGCTTCTTGTGAGTGTGTGACAGTGTGAGTGAAGGGGCCGGGAGGGGGTGCTGGGGTGGGCTCATGTGTTATATGTGAAACTTGCACCCGTCTTAACTTATGTAATACTTGATATTCTGAATTTTGTGTCTTATTATGTGATTGATTGATTTCATATATTTATCAAAATGTTACGGTACGGTCATAAGGGCCTGTTTGATATCCTATTCAAAATTTTTTTTTTTTTAATGTGAGTTTTCAAAATTAATTTTTAAAATTTGAAAACTTATTTGGTATGAAATTTAAAAACAATTTTTAGATTTTAAAAATGATAACAGCTAAGAAAAAAAGAAGTGTATAAAAAAAATATAAAATAATGTTTTATCATTTTTAAAAATAAGCCTGTTTTTTAAAATGATCTACCAAACATATTTTCTTGATTAAAACATATTTTTTTGTTTTTGAAAAAAAAAAAGTTTTTGAATAAAATACCAACGTGCCCTAATTTTTTTCTTTTTTAATCAATAATCGAGATTCAAAGTGGATATGCGGAGCACATAAATATGAGAAGCGGAAGTTGCTGCTCTAAATAGACATCTACATAAACAGAGCTTCTTGCTGCAGATCAACTTCAACAGCCCGGTTGCTCCTATCGTTCCAGTAGCCCCAGGGTCGAAATTTTAATGAAATACTATAAACTTTATCAAAAAATTGAGGTTAACTCAAAAGATGAGGGAAGTTGGGATATTGAGTTATAATTTGCATGGTACAGGAGGGTTTGATTTCCTCCAATATAACTGAAAATATTACCATATTATTTGATGAATAAAATTTGGTAAGTCTAATAGTACTCCATGATTGTATAATTGTTAGCCCAGAAATATCCATTTATTATTATTAAATATTATGCTTGTTTTTGTAGGATATGCGCAAGATACTGTATGCTAGAAGATGTGCACTTTAGAATTGATTAAAAAAATGAAGCATAAGAGATTAAAACTACAATCCAGGCAAAACTTTAGAGGGTCGAGACAATTAATAAATTAAGAAGAAGACACTTGAGCAAAATCAACTTTATAACCAAATACGTACATATTTTACATCATTCATCACAACTAAAAAGGAAACTGCTTCTGTTTCTTTTATTTGAGCAGAGACCAACAGCTTCAAGAAGGAGAAGGGTGAGGTGCAAACCCTATGAATGGAACTATGAGAAGATGGATTTCTAAATCTTGCTGATGGTGATATCAACCTTATCGACCGGTGTTGGATGTGAAAGAAATCATCTCAGCATCTGGATTCACCAACTTCCATCTGAAAACTCAGTTGAAGTAAGATTCAGGAATGCCCACATTGAATTAAAATTCAACAGCATATACATGATATAAAATAAAGCTATGATATATTTTGAGTATCATTAATTACTTGTATCCTGTAGACAAATGATGTAATAAGATTGCAAGTTGTATCCTAGCAAGCATGTTTCCAGGACATATTCTTGATCCACCACCAAAAGCTTGGTATGTACATTCCATCTATCTGGGTTAAAGCACATGGGATCATCAAAATTCTCTGGATTTGTGTGGACATAACGAATCCAAATAAGCACTTTCCAACCCTTGGGTATTTTATAACCTGCATGAATTTACCAATTCTTGATTACAACACATGCACATGAATTCTATAGGAAATGACAATTTGAACACCAACAATTCAATTCATTTTAACTTTATAATGTGGAGGTTAAAAAGGCATTGCAGCAACAATTTGAATGCTGCAATGTTGGCCATATTAATACCTTTATACTCAGCTTCCTTAACAGTGGATCGGAAACTGAATGCTGCAATGTTGGCCATTCTTATTGTTTCTTCCACTACCTGTATATATGGATTCAATTAAGTGCAAAAAGTTTGGCTTGAGATTAGTTCCTTGTAACATCTAATATTGCATAGACAATATTAATAGTTAATGCATAGACAGTAGTACCTTGTTTGTGTATTTCATTTTTGAGACATCATCACTTGTAATCAAATCTCCTTTCTTGTTCTCACTTATAGCCATATTCTCCTCCTGTATCAAGAGAACCTCATCAAGATCATGAAATTAACTATATTTTAAAAAGGTGATTAATTTCTTTAATTTTGTAGATTAGAATTATGTGGGATCTTAGTCATACCCGAAGCTTCTTGAGGACATTGGGGAATTTGGCAAGATAATATATAGCCCACATTGATGCAAGGGAAGTAGATGCATACCCAGCAACAACAAGGCTGACGATGTTATCTAGCACCTCTTGATCACTTAATCTATTACCTTCCTCATCTTTCATTTGCATAAGCCCATCCATTAGATCATTTGTCACAACTTCTTTTTGGTTTTTTTTCTTCTCTAGCTCCACCCTGAAAAGGGCTTCAAGCTTCCTCCTACACTGAAAATTCATTTCCATTCATTCATATATATATATATATATATATAAGGCTTATTATGATTTTTGCCCCCTGAACTATGATCCCTTTCCTAATGTGCCCCCTGACTTATTAATTTTATCAATTTACCCCCTAACAATTACAACGTTAGTCTAATGTCCCCCTTCGTCCAATTTCCGTCTCAACTTCCGTCTATTTTGCTGATGTGGCAGGGTAAATTGGTCATTTCGACCTCCCTGGACCATTCAGCATCCCATTTTTTCCACCTAGACAGCCCCCAAATGCCACATCCCCACATGTGGGACCCACCCGATGCCAGCTCAGCTGGCCCTCTTTATCTCCTCAAATCCCCATCTCTTTATCTCAGCTCGAGCTTACCTCTCTCCCTCATCAATTTTCTCTTCTCTTCAAAATGAGTCGAAGCAGCAGCCATCGAAGCTACCAGAGCAGGACGCAGAACGAAGATGCTGATGGTGAATCATCACTGCGCTGCCACTGTGGATTGGTTGCACGAATATCCACCTCCTGGACAGATTTGAATCCAGGGAGGAGGTTTCATGGGTGTCCAAAGTGGAGTGGGGTGAGATTTATGGGTTGATTCTGGTTCATGGTTTATGTTTAATAATTTAGTTAGAGATAATAATGGTTGGGTTTGCAGAAAAACACGGGTTGTGGTTTTTTCGTGTGGCTGGATCCAAAGATGTGCGATCGTTCAAGGGATGTGATCAATGGGCTGCGGAGAAGGCTTAATGGTATTGAGGGTCCTAGAGTAATGGTTGAAAGAGAGAATGCTAGAGAAAAGCGCTTGTGGGTTGCCCTGGTTGTGTCCTGGGCAATTTTCTTGGCTATTATGCTATTAAGGGCATAAGTATGGAAAATATCCAACTGGGTTTGTAATGAAATTGACAATGTATGGTTGTCTCCTGGGGAATTTTGTTGGTTATTATGCTATTAAGGGTGTAAGAATTATTTATATCAATGCAGTAATTTACATTCCGTAATGTAACAGCTGACATCTCATATAGCAATTACTAAGCAGTCAAATGTCAATTGGAAATCAAATGCCAATTGGAAATCAAACTGCAGTTCAGATAGTTGACATCTCATATGGCAATTACTAAGCAGTCAAATGTCAATTGGAAATCAAATGCCAATTGGAAATCAAACTGCAGTTCAGATAGTTGACATCTCATATGGCAATTACTAAGCAGTCAAATGTCAATTGGAAATCAAATGCCAATTGGAAATCAAACTGCAGTTCAGATTACTTACTGTGCGGAAATCAAACTGCAGTTCAGATTACTTACTGTAACAAAGGGCATCAGTATGAGAAATTGTGTTTGTAATAAAATTGACAATGTATATATTATTTAGATTTTCTTTCCATATTATGCAATGAATTTGATTAGGAATGGTATGAAAACGACATGAATATGATAATGAATAGTATGAAAAACTAAGGTGAATTGGCATGGGTTTGGACAGTAAATTGACATGAATTAATGGTTGATCCTATTTGAAATAAATTGACATAAGATTTTCTGTGAAAATAAATGGACATGAATTTTGCAGTAATATGACATTATATATTGCAACCCCTGCATACCCTGCATACAATCATCCGAAAAGCAACACAAGCCTTCCAAGGTTCACAAAATGTGCCTAAAACCAAACATCCAAACATCTACACCTGCTTACAAAGTACACAAAACATGGCAATATGCAAGTTTTACAAAATGTGCCTAAAACCAAACATCCAAACATCTACACCTGCTTACAAAGTACACAAAACATGGCAATATGCAAGTTTTACAAAATGTGCCTAAAACCAACACAAGACATCCAAACATCTACACCTGCTTACAAAGTACACAAAACATGGCAATATGCAAGTTTTACAAAATGAGCCTAAAACCAACATCATCTTGACAATTGTCTGCCACCCATATCAAAGTTCTCAAAAAATGACTGGTTGTCTTAACATCATCAATCCAACCATCCAAATGTGGCCCTCTGCAAGTTCAAACACTTCTCCCTGAATAGCTGGTTTGCAGTCTTGGGCTTCTTATTCTTGCCCTTCTTGGTGCCAGGTTGGGCTTGCTGAGGCTGGGGGTCTCCATAAGGTTGGGCTTGCTGAGGCTGGGGGTCTCCATAAGGTTGGGCTTGTTGTTGGGGGTCTCCACAAGATTGGGATGGCTGAGGCTGGGATGGACCTTGAGTGGCTTGCTGAGATGGACCTTCAAAGTTGTCATATTCATATGGACCCTCAAAGTTGTCCTGCTGAGATGGCCCTTCTTTTTGGACATTATTTGAAGGCCCTTCACCCTCCTGATGGCTCATATGTGATACACATCTTGCCTTCCTCAATGGATTTGTTCTCTTTGATGGTCCCTCTCCATTGTTTTGGGTCTGTCTATTGAACTACATGAAACATACAAAAAAAACAGCCAAAGTTAAATGCTAAAGTGTCAAGTAACAGGACAACACTAAAGGGGCAAGTCCACTCATTGGTAGTTTGGTGGGCCTGCGTGCACTTCCATCTGTAGTGGTCCTTGCACTCTTAGCAGCCTGCATGTACACATGATAAAATGAGAACCAAAGCCCAACAATAGATTGCATATACATATGAAAAAATGAGAAGGCCATTATTTACCTGCTTTTTGCCCCGAGTCCCAACACTTGCTTTACAACTCCTAACATTATGCCCAATCTCTCCACAATTACCACACTTTGTGTGGAAGTTAAACTTTTGCAGCTTGTGAGCTTGACTTGGCCTTTTGGGGCTTTCATTTGGTGCTTTAACCCTTGACTTTTTAGGTCTACCTGGCTGCTTGTGGTAAAGTGGTGGTAGCATTGGGGCTTTTCCAGTCTTTTTCCACTGATCACTACTTGGCATTGGCTCAATCAGCTCCCTGTAGGTTCTTATGTAAGCATCTTTCTTGTAACAATTGTCCACATACTGAAGGGGATCCCCATTTAAGTAGCTTATAGCTGAGCAAGCATAAACACATGGCAGCCCACTTAGGTCCCAAGCTTTACATGAACAAGTATGCTGGACCAAATCAACCACAAAGCTCCTGTTGCCACCATGCTGGATAACCTGGTATTTGTGCTTGTCTGCTGGTCTTGGAATGCACCACCTTGCCTCATCTCTAATGTCATTCAATTTCTTAACCACCCTAGGACCTACCTCATGATGCCACCTCTCAACACCTGCCCTTCTAGTGGCTGTTAACAACATCAAGTACATTCTAATCCTTTCCAACAAAGTCAGAATGGGCTTATCTCTAGCCTCCAATATAGCCATGTTGAAGGCCTCACAGTAGTTGTTAAGCATCTTTTCACACTTGAATTGGGTACTATAATGAGAAAGAGCCCAATTCTTAGGATCCTTTTCATGCAACCACTTAAAAGCAGCCTCATCCAATTCAAGCATCTTCTTCATTTCAGCATCAAACCACTCCAGTGTGGTGGCCCTTGCTATTTTCTCCATTTGCTTCTTCAATGCCAAACCTTTGTGCTTTTGACTGAAATTAGCATATAAATGCTTAAGGCAATGTCTATGCTCTGACTCGGGGTACTGATCCTTGATGGCATCTATAAGTCCCTTCTGCTTGTCACTTAAAAATGCCCAATGATGCGAATTTTCAATGTGCAAGTCACCCCCCAGCAGCTCCAGAAACCAGTACCATGTCTCATAATTCTCCACCTCAACCACAGCATATGCTATTGGGTACATGTCATTGTTGGCATCTATCCCAACAGCACTTAGAATCTGTCCAGGATGAGGTCCTTTGATGTGACACCCATCTAGCCCAACTACTTGCCTACATCCCTCTAAAAAACCTCTCTTCAAGGCACCAAGACAAATGTACACCCTCTGGAACCTAATAGCATCTTGCTCACCACCAGATGTCTTCAATATCACTGTGCTTCCCCTATTTCTCCTCAACAACTCAGCACAATAGTCCCACATTTGTCCATATTGTTGCATATATGTTCCCTCAAGTAACACAGTGGCCTTAGCCTTTGCTCTGTAGATCAATGAGGCTTGTGCATTTATCCCTGTCTCATTTAGGACCTGTTCCTTGAAAGAATTCAGCTCCCATCTCGGGTTGTAAGCAAGTTGAGTCATATACCTCTTTGCAAGCCAATCTGCAGTGAGATGCTTGCTCACTGTTTCCTTATTGCAAACATGATTGCCCACCAAGGTCTTCACATACAACTCAGAACTACCATTCTGTGAGGATGCAAACACAACAAACCCACACTTCTTCTTACAAACTGCCCTTACTGCATTTTTATCATTTTTCACAAAATCAATTTGTCTACCGCATTTCAGTGAGAACTCTTTAACAGCCCTTCTAAACAAATTAGCAGTGGCAAACTTGTCTCCCAACTTAAAATGAGGGTCCTTTAGGTCTACATCCTCATTGAATTCATGAAACTTGGGCAGTCTCCTCTTTGGTCTTTTAACTGTAGTGCCCTGCTGAGGAAGATCTTCATCTGATGAGTTGTCTGGTGTCCTCACCTCATCATCAATTTCCTCATCCGAAACCACATTATCATCCAATTCAGCATTAGGGTCTCTGTCATCAGCAGTGGGGTCTATGTATCCCTCAAATAGCCTATCATCATCCCTCACTAGCCTAATCTCTTCATCACTAACCCCATAAAATTCATCCTCAAACAAAGGATCAGCTGCATCATCTTCCTCATCATCTTCAGACTCACCCTCCTCAGCATTAGCATCTTCATCTTCAGACTCACCCTCCTCAGCATTATCATCTTCATCTTCAGGCTCACTCTCCTCAGCATTATAATCTTCAGACTCACCATCATCTGCATTATCATCTTCAGACTCACTTTCCACCTCAATCACATTCTCCCTTTCGCCATCAGCAGGTTCCACCACCCTCCTCTTAGTTTTTTTCACTGCAAGTATGTTTAATGAAATTTATTAGGTGTAAGTGTGTAACAACCCTTGGCAGCATGTAAGTGTGTAACAACCCTTGGCAGCATATATTAAGTTTTTTTCACTGCAAGTATGTTCCACCACCCTCCTCATTTATGCACTAAAAGACACGACACCAACCAATCTAAAACCATAAATTTGCAACACCAGGTAAAAGACAAATTTTGTTTCCAATATTGAATGGTAGATAACAACCCCCAATTAAACCCCCAACCCACTATTACACAAGTACACGACACCACACCAACCATGGACCACATTCGTTGAAAACTGGGGTCTAAAGCAATAAACAATTCCTAACACTTCCAAAAGTTCAAAAAAGCTTTAAAATGCAAAGAATCTTGCACATGGCACACCACTCATCGATACACAATAAAACAAACCAAACAGTTCCAAAAGTTCCAAAAGTTCCAAAAGTCGAAAACCCTAACAGTTCCAAAAGTTCAAAAAAACTTACTTTTGTCTGGCAAACGAATCTTCAGACCTCACTTCACCAAATCAGCTCAAAATCCCACAGAGAATCTCGGCTTCACTTCTGAAGAAAGGAGGCGATGGGCGATGCGATGATGGAACCCTAATTGCAGAGAATCTTCTGAAAACGGAGGGGATGCGATGAGTTGTTTGATGGAGATCGATCCAGTTGACCCAATAAGACTGGGTCCCTACGTGAGCTGAGCTGGCATCGGGTGGGTCCCACATGTGGGGATGTGGCATTTGGGGGCTGTCTAGGTGGAAAAAATGGGATGCTGAATGGTCCAGGGAGGTCGAAATGACCAATTTACCCTGCCACATCAGCAAAATAGACGGAAGTTGAGACGGAAATTGGACGAAGGGGGACATTAGACTAACGTTGTAACTGTTAGGGGGTAAATTGATAAAATTAATAAGTCAGGGGGCACATTAGGAATGGGATCATAGTTCAGGGAGCAAAAATCATAATAAGCCTATATATAATTATTGGCACTTTTTAGTAAAATTATATATCACACATGGGAAGAAGTTGTAAGATTCAAACCTGACGAGCATAATGAAAAGCAGAGCCAGGAATGTTGAACGGTTGAGCTCTAAATCCTTTCAACAATCCTTCAAACAAGTTATCAATGGTATCTAGGAGAGGTCCAGGCTCCAAACTTACGAATAGTTTTCCAATATTTTCAAATGTTACCTGCAAGTTTGTAGAGATATATACATGAGAATTTGAGCAATATATTTAGACTTTTCTTTTGAAGCATAATTGTATGCTAATTGATAATTTTATTACTTTCTTAGTTTCATCATATGCTTTGATTGTACCCTTCTGCGCCCACGACTGAAGTGCAGCCATGATGCGGGGTTGGACTAGGAGGGTAATGCGTTGGAGAGCGTCTGGCCGATTAATTACATTTATGACCAAGCTTCTAAGCCTTTCATGAGACTTCCCATGAACTGCCACCAAAGAAGTATAACCCATAAGATCAACACTCGGCCAATCTAGGATGAAGCTGTCCTCTGATTGGAATACAAATTTGTTGACCGCTGGGAAGCATGTTATGATGGACGGTGATCCAAAGAGGTGAGTTCTATACATTCCTACTCCATCACCGTACCTATTCATTCAATTAAACATAAGTAAACAAAAGGTTTTGAACAACTACGTACTACATATTGCAATTTTGAAAACTAAGAATATTAGAAGGATGTACTACGTACGTACCAAAAGAAAAGAATTGAAGTATATTGAAAAAAAAAAAGGGAAATAAAACGTACTTTGCCCGCTTAGCATTGATAAATTCATCTGGCGTCGTTAAGACTTTAAAGTACCAAAGGAAGGTAAGTATTTCACCAAAAAATGGAAATCCCATATGACCAGCGGCAGTTTGGCGTCGGTAGCCGAGTGGCGTAATTTGAAAGGAAGCTCATTCCACCACCACAAGAGCAACTCCAACAGTGGCAAACCTCCCAAAACCAAAGCCATCCACACCCCCAGAGAAATTTCCATCCCCAGCGTAGGTACAAATTGTAAAATGAACCCCAACAGTGGCGTAGTTACAAATTGTTAAACCCCTCTTGGCACTTGTCCTAGAGTAGCTGGCTATTGACTCCTTCTACAGTACTGGGCTACATATATAGTTGTGGTTGATTCCATGTTGATTATTCGAGTGACCAGGGGTGAGCAAACAGCCAAAGAAACAAGGAATCAATCAACCCGTTTAAATTATCTGGAATTTGTGTCTTATTATATGACGATACCTTGATTATGTAGGGATACTTTTAAATATTATTAGAGTAATCAAGGTATCTCTAATAATATTTAAAAGTCAACCCGTTTTAGCTACTTCATGATTGAACCATACGTACCAATTGTGTGCTTGTCTCTTCTAAATCTCAACAGGGTCTGTTTTTAATGGGCAATGAACGGAGCTGACAGTGTGCTACAAAACAGCCATGGATCAGTAGATTTTCCCGTGAAGTGAATCGCAAAGCTGATCGCGTCCACCGGCCGTCGGATTTGGATTTGGTATTTAATACCCATAGTTGCTTTTTTTATTTTTTTATTTTTATTTAATGTAGGGCTGCGAAATGAAATATAATTATATCAATAATCCCATGGTCTTTTTATCAGTTTTACACACGTAGCTTTCTTTCTGAGTGCCATGTGTATAAAATGATAGTTCATTTGATTTCTTGTTTTTTAACCAAATGAGATTATGTGGTTAACCAGACATAACATTGAAGTGTGAAGTGCCAAAATTTAGGAGAACAATTATAATTAAGCCTATTATTATATTTGCTGCTTCAGAACAAAAACAAAATATATGATACTACTAGAGCGACATTACTTAAAACTTTTTTTCATGGAAGAAGATCCTGAATTTTAATTTCATAAATGACGTACAATTAAGGGTTGTTGATTAATAAAGAAAAAATTCAAGCCTTCGTATGAAGTTGTATAAGAAATAATACGGGATTGTTGAAACACAAGAGATTAAAAAAAAATCCAGGTGAAACTGAGGTCAATAAACTATAAAAGAAGATACACTTGAACACAATACAACTTTATAACCAAATACATATTATACATGATTCGATCACGTACAATCAAAATTCAAACTAAAAAGGGTTCTAGACTTCTAGTGGTTTTTTTAAGGGGTGGAGGAGTTCAAAAGAGGCCTAATATATGCTTGAGCAAGGCGAATGGAGATCGATCGATGTCAATCTTATTTCTGAAACTATGTGAAAATGGATTTCTAAATTTTACTGAATGTGACATCAACCTTATCAACTGGTGATGGATGTGAAAGATAAATCATCTCGGCATCTGGATTGAGCAATTTCCACCTGAAAATTCAATTACAATTAATTAAGTACAGGAATGCCTATATGTATTGTGTTAATATTCAAAAGCCTACATACATAATACTAAAGAAAGGTCATGATTGAGTTTTCATTAGTTACTTGTATCCTGTAGACAAATGATGTAAGAAGATTGCAAGTTGCATCCTAACAAGCATGTTTCCTGCACATATTCTTGATCCACCACCAAAAACTTGGTAAGTCCCAGGCCTAGCTGGTTCCTGAGGAAGAACAAGTACACTCATTAGCTTACAAATCATGTTAATTTAACAGTTAATTCATAGTATTTGTGTCATAAACTAATGTGGGTTTTACATTCCATCTGTCTGGGTTAAAGCACATTGGATCATCAAAATTCTCTGGATTTGTGTGGACGTATCGAATCCAAACAACCACTCTCCAATTCTTGGGTATTTTATAGCCTGCAGAAATGTACCAATTTGATTATAAACACAGAATTGTGTGTGCCTAATGTAATGCGTCGAACAGTACTGATGCAAACACATGAGATTCAACACACATGTATATAATGTGGCGCAAATATAATGCACTTTTAACATCAAGACGACCAAAGTTAAAAACATAATTTACTATTGTACGTACCGTTATACTCAGCTTCCTTAGTAGCCAATCGGAAAACAAATGCTGCAATGTTGGCCAATCTTATTGTTTCTTCCACCACCTGTATCATTGTAAACAAGTGCAAAAAAGTTTGGATGGAGATTAATCCTTTGAAACAATTAATAGTGCAAGCTATACAAAACAATATTAATGGTCAATATATCCATAGGCAGTACCTTGTTTGTGTATTTCATTTTTGAAACATCTTCACTGCTAATAAATTCCCCAGTCTTGTTCTCTCTTATAGCCATATTTTCCTCCTGAACATAGTTCCACATAAAAATCCATCAAGAACATGAAAATTCACGAAGATGATTATTAATAATTACTTTATTTTTAATATTTTTAGAATATGGGATTTTCATATATACCCGAAGCTTTTTGAGGACATTAGGGTATTTGGCAAGATAATATATAGCCCACATTGTTGAAAGTGATGTAGATGCATATCCAGCAATAACAAGGCTGACAATGTTATCCACAACCTCTTGGTCACTTAATTTATTGCCCTCATCATCTTTGATTCGCATAAGCCCATCCATTAGATCATAATTTGTCACTACTTCTTTTTGCTTTTTTTTCTTCTCTAGCTCCACCCTGAAAATGGCTTCAAGCTTCTTCCTACACTGAAAATTCATTCACATTCATATATATATGTATAATGGAACTAATTTTTGGTGAAATCGATCATATATATATATATATATATCTAGTACATGGGAAAACCCTTCAAGGTGATTCAAACCTGAAGAGCTTGGTTATAAGCAGATCCAGGAATGTTGAATGGCTGAGCTCTAATTCCTTTGACCAATCCATCAAACAAGTTATCAATGGTATCTAGGAGAGGCCCTGGCTCCAAACTTACAAATAACTTTCCAATATTTTCAAATGTTACCTATAATGAAGCATATATATGAGACATGCATGAAATTGATTACTTGCATATAGATCATAGAATTATCAACTCAAAGACTTTTTATTAGTTATATTTAAGCAACCCGTTCTCCATATATCGCATAATTAATGAATGTTTTGATAACTTAATTACGTACCCTTTTAGCTTCATCATATGCTTTGATTCTTCCCTTCTGAGCCCATGAGTGAAGTGCAGCCAACATGCGGGGTTGGACTAGTTGCGCAATGCGTCGGAGAGCATCTGGGCGGTTAATTACATTTACGACGTAACTTCTAAGTCTTGCATGCGACTTTCCTTGAACTGCCACTAGAGAACTCGAACCTACAATCTCAACATTTGGCCAATCTAGGATGAAGGTATCATCTGATTGGAATATAAATTTGTTCACCGCTGGGAAGCATGTTATGATGGACGGTGATCCAAATAGGTGGCTTCTATACATTCCTACTCCATCGCCGTACCTGATCCAATTTTCTTTGTCAATACTCAACCATTAATGCTATTAGCATATATATATATATACAAGAATGCTCTAAAACTAAATTGTTAGTAAGTTAATACAAAACTAATAACTTTGTTGGGCCCACTGCATAATGTAATTTTAAAATCCGAACCGTCTATTTTTTAGGCCCTACTTCAAAGATCATCCCTGTGAAAAAACTCCAAAATGAGAAGTCATTTACACTACAAGAAAAACATATTTGGGCGACCACACTTTGGGCGACGAACATATATTCGTCGCCCAAAGAAATTTAGGGCGACGAACAAAAAAATTTGTCGCTCAATGTCATAAAGGTTTGGGCGACGAACATGTTCGTCGCCCAAAGGAGGTTTGGGCGACGAATCACACGTTACTTTGGGCGACGAAATGTGTTCGTCGCCTAAACATTAACAACAAACAATTAATTGAGAAATACATTGGGCGAGGAATATAGATGTTCGTCGCCCAAAGTGCCTTTGGGCGAGGAAAACGAAAATTTGTCGCCCAAACTCACTTTGGGTGACAAAATATTTCGTCGCCCAAACTCATTTTGGGCGAGGAATATACATATTCCTCGCCCAAAGACTCTTTGGGTGATGAAATGATGTTCGTCGCCCAAACATAGTTTGGGCGAGGAACCTAGTCGTCGCCCAAAGGGTCATCCTGTTTTGTAATAATGGTTTGGGCGACGAACCTAACATTTCGTCGCCCAAAGTTACTTTGGGCGACGAATTGTGAGGTTCCTCGCCCAAGATAACTTTGGGCGACGAAATTTGTAGTTCCTCGCCCAAAGTAAGAATATTTTTCTGTTTACAATTTTATATATGTAATAGCATACTATACGATTGTATTTCCAAAGATCATAACCATTCATTTTTTAATTCCCCACTTAAGGATCATTCATGCAAAAAATTAGCTCAATCGGAGATGTAGAAGTTAGGTAACGGTGGTTGAACTTATGAACGATTGTAAATTTTGTAATACGAATCGAAGTATAAGATGAATTCCGATTAAGCCGATTTTTTGCAAGAATGATCTTCCAGTATAAACGAATAGAATGAACGGTTCCGATCGTTGAAATCACATTGTAGTCTTCACAAATTGTTGAATCACCAAAATTTCTACCCAAAAGTTAATATAATTATACTCTTCAAGTGTATTTGTATGTAGAAGATCACTTTTGTATTGTGTTTTTAACGATCCGAACCGATCATTCCTTAGTGCCTCACTTAAGGATCATCTATGCAAAAAATTAGCTCAATCGGAGATGTAGAAGTTAGGTAACGGTGGTTGAACTTATGAACGATTGTAAATTTTGTAATACGAATCGAAGTATGAGATGAATTCCGATTTAGCCGATTTTTTGCAGGGATGATCTTCCAGTATAAACGAATAGAATGAACGGTTCCGATCGTTGAAATCACATTGTAGTCTTCACAAATTGTTGAATCACCAAAATTTCTACCCAAAAGTTAATATAATTATACTCTTCAAGTGTATTTGTATGTAGAAGATCACTTTTGTATTGTGTTTTTAACGATCCGAACCGATCATTCCTTAGTGCCTCACTCAAAGATCATCCATGCAAAAAATTAACTCAATTGGAGATGTAGAAGTTAGGTTTAGCATTTAGGATGTATGAACGATCTTGATTCTTATAATAATAATCGAATGGGTAGATGAACTCCGATTGAGCCGATTTTTTCCAGGGTTGATCTTTGAGTATGAACATATATGAAGAATGGCTCTGATTATGATAATCACGTTGTGGTCTTCACAATTATTGAAGCTACAAGGTTTTAACAAAAGAGTTGATATAATTTTATTCTTCAAATGCAAAAACCACTGATTTATATGTAGAACCTTATATGTCGATTGTGTTTTTAACGATCTGAACCGTTCATTTATTAGTTTGTCACTCAAAGATCATTCCTCTAAAATATTAGGTCAATTGGAGATCTAGAAGTTTGGTATTGGAGCTCGAACGTATGAACAATCATGGTTCATAAAAAAATTCAACTTTGGGCGACGAAATGTAGCTTTAGGCGACGAACAGTGCGTCGCCCAAAGTCTGAAATTATGGCGGGATAAAACGGTGCCCTAAAGTCAACAACTTTGGGCGACGAACATGAATTCGTCGCCCAAAGTGACTTTAGGCGACGAATTAACACGTTCGTCGCCCAAAGTGACTTTGGGTGACGAATTCATGGTCGTCGCCCAAAGATACTTAAGGCGACGAACATGAATTCGTCACCCAAAGTCACTTTGGGCGACGAACGTGTTAATTCGTCGCCTAAAGTCACTTTGGGCGACGAATTCATGTTCGTTGCCCAAAGTCTTTAAGTTAATACCCATTTCTGGGTTCACTTCAGTCACTCTTGCTCACTCAGTGCCTCACCCTCGCAGCGCCGCACCCTCTTC